>NC_133756.1:25592561-25895592 GCF_036562045.2 Rhinolophus sinicus | reverse complement strand
ACGATCAAACAGGTATTATCATGTGGTTTGTTATTACACAGCTTTGAACCTATAGGAGTGGTCAACTCTCCCAGCGGAAGACAATGGCAAGTAAGGAAGCAGTAGAGAGCGATGAAATCAAACAGACTTTTGTTCAAATCCTGGCTGTGTCACTTGGGAGCTAGTGGGATCTAAGACGAGTCCTTAAGCTTCTGTGCCTCAATGTCCTAATAAAAAAAAAGAAAAAAAGAAAGAAAGAAAAAGAGGGAAGGAGAGAAAGGGATAAAAATAATGTCTGCCTCACAAATATGCGAGTTAAATGACATGATGGATATTGAGCTTATCACAGGGCCTGGCACATTCTCAGTAAAGGCCTGCTGATCAGCACAGCCACTCAAGATGATGTGCCAACACAGGCGCCGAGAGAGAGCGCGGGGCTCTCGGCGATGTGGCCATTTAAGGAATTAGTTCCGTTTATAAATATGTGTGCCAGTTGCAATGGTTTACTACTGTAGAGATGTAGTGTTCTATGCCTGTCATTTCTTGCGCACAAATGAATGTATCTCTCAGGATAGCCACACGATGGGAAGATTCTACAGACATAATGGTGAAGGGGAAGAGGCCACAGTCAGCATTTTAGTCATATAAGAGTGTTTTCTTGTGGCGTGACCCTTGCACAAAGTACAGGTGAACATAATTCACTTGTGTCCATACCTTTACTTTGTTTTGTTTCTTTCCCTCAGGAGGGAAAATCCTCCTTATCATGGGAAAGTACCCTGTGCACAATTCCTCGGCAGATGCTGAAATAATGCATGTTGCGTTTTCCTTGAAGGTGACGAAGTGGTGCGACTATATGTTAATCATCAGTCCTAAAAGGTGTCATTTAGCAGTGGGGGTAACGTGTTCCTCTGTGCATTAATGGAAAAGAGATTATTTTCAAACATTTCAAAACCCTGAGGACTCTCTTCAGGGAACTTCCTTTTTTTTCTCCCCTTACGCATTTAGAGAAAAATGTACCACAGCTTTCCATGATTTCAAAATATGGCTTTAAGTCTAGCAGAGGAAGCTTAATGTCAGAGAATTAAAGACTGGATATGGCATGCTCAGTCAGTGTGTGGGCTACTGTAGCCCACCAGAGCCCTTCGCACATGGAGGTGGGGGGAAGCTCTTTTACCCAAAACGTGGTACTTCACAAAAGCAAGGCAAGGGTTAGAGAAGAGCTTAGAAATCCTACCAATGCCTGATGGTTTGGGATGGAAGATATCCCAATTCGAGTATGAAGGAGAGATGAATCGAAGGAAAATGAAACAAAGGAGGGCTGTGTCAGAGGGCCCAGCATCACGAGACTGGGAGTTACAAACAGGATGAAGAAGTTTCCATCCTCTTTAGAATGGTGGGGAGGGTCGGGATCTCTTGCCCAGCACTTACTTGCAATGAGGGAAATGAATTCTCAGTTGCCTTTAGAAAGAGGCTGAAGGTTTTCTGTTCCCAGGGAGGAAGGAAATGGGTCTGAATATGTTGGCTCTCATGGCCTCCTCTACAGATGGTTGGACCTACCTCTTACCTGTGTGGCTGGACACTGTGTTTGGGAATATTGAGAGGGCTAGGCCATGGGCGGTGTGGCTTCTTCCCTGGAGAGCTTTGGAGTCTTCCAGAGAGAGAAAAGAACTCAGACCACAGGGAGAGGACTAAACAAGAGAGGCACTTCCAGAGGGAAGAAGCCCAGTGACATGGCTAAAGCTTTGCTTAGTGGGTTCTAGTCAGGCAGACGGAGTTGGCTGCAGATCAGATACTGAACAGGCATCATGGAGGTGCTTGTGGAGGGGGAGAAAGACATTACAGTCGGTGCCCTTAAGGGATTCTTTTCATTCCTGACTCTGGCAGGCAGAGTGACCTGGAGAGAGTTAGGTCACCTTTCTGTGCCTCAGTTACTTCATCTGTATGATGGGGTAATAAAAACCTATGTCACCTGCACTTATGAGCTTAATTGAAGCAACAGTTATAAGACCTAGTACCAGGCCTCACACATAACTATGAGTTCCTGCTTCTCAGCCACCCTTCAAGTGTTTTGTAACCATTTACTCACATTGTAAGCTATAGGTCAGGGGTCACCTCCTACGTAAGAGTTCTCTTTTACTTTCTAAACCCAGAAGCAGCCGCCCCTTCTCTCCCGCCCCTTCTGTCTGGCTCTCCACTCTCTTCACAGTTTTCCTGTAGTCCCTGTGACAGTATAGCAGAGTTAATTTATTGGTGGTCTGTTTTCTACAGTAGACAGCTCGGGAGCAGGGAAGAGCTCCCCTTTCTCTGTAGTTTTGCTTTCCATGGTTTCAGTTATCTGTGGCCAATCAAGGTTAGACAATATCTACGGCATTCAGCTCACGTCATCTCATCATGTAGGCATTTTATCATCTCACCTCGTCACAAGACGAAGGGGGAGTACTGTACAATGAGATATTTTAAGAGCGAGAGACCACATTCACATAACTTTTATTACAGTATATTATAATTATTCTATTTTATTATTAGTATGCCTAATTTATAAATTAAGCTTCATCGTAGGTATGTATAATACGTATGGGGAAACCCGTATATATAGGATTCAGTACTGCCTGTGGTTTCAGGCATCCACTAAGGGGTCTTGGAATGTATCCCCCATGGATAAGGGGGAACTACTGTACTCATCTCTGTATTCCCGTCTCTCAGTAACTTGTCCGGCACAGAGAAAACACTCAGTACGTTTTGAATGCATCAGTTTATCTCCCTCAGGCTCATGTGGATGTGTCATTTGAGGTGAATTTTTATTCCTGTGCTCCCCCAAATAGCCTCGCTAATTGTCCCAGGTAACAGTGATCCAAGGGCCAAGTACTCTATCTGGAAGGGAGCCTGGGAAGTTTTGAAATTTAATTCATTTTCTTGCGGTTAGAACAAAAACAGAGAAATTTTGCTATGGTGCCAGTGCCCTGGGCCCCACCCACTGACAGCAGTGTGGTAACACCTGCGTTTTACCCTGCAACTCTTGCTTCCGTGGCACTTGTTCTTTCCAGCAGTCACATAGCCACACCAGGATTGGGAGGGCAGATCTGATACTTAAAAAAAAAAAAAAAAGAATCCTAAAATACAGCCTAAAACCAAATTAGAATAAGCTTTTTGGGTTCGCTATTTTTGTCCTTCATTAGTGCTGATAATTAGCACAATTGAGGATGGGCATTTAAATTATGGCTTAGACAAGAAAACATCTCTAGGAATGAAATTACCATTCCACTTACATTTTCAGTGAGCTCCTGAAATCACGGAAACAGAATGAGTCTGAAGCATGCTTTGCTGCTGGGCTGTGGACTCCAGAACCAAAGTGGATCACGGGAACAATGACACAACTCATTGTGATCACCGTTATCTGACACATTTGTGCAGCAAATTAGAGTTTGTAAGGCTCTTTCATATCAGTAACATCTTAGCAAATTAGGACAGGAAGGGATCATAGAAATCGTCTAATGCAACCCCTTCATCTTCCGGGTGAGGAAACTGTTGTTGTTTTTCTTTGCTTTAAACCCACTTCAAAACGCTTAGAAAACTACTACTGTTACTGCAATGCAGCTTTACTTGGATATTTTATCACAGATGTTTCTTATAAATCATTTTGAACCTCACCATTTATATTTTAAATCTAAGTACTAAAAATTCAAGAACAAAAAGCAAGTAGGCATCTTTTTTTAATTAAGATATAACTGATACATAGCATCGCATCAGTTTTAGCTGAGCAACGTAATGATTTGATATATGCATCGATTGCAAACTGATTACCACAATGAATTGAGTTAACAGCCATCACCTCACATAGTTACAAAATGTTTTTCTTGTGATCAGAACTTTTAAGGTCAACTCTTTTAGCAACTTTCAAATATACCGTATATTATTGTTAACTGTAGTCCTTATGCTATACGTGACATCCCCAGAACTTACTTATCTTATAACTAGAAGTTTGCACTTTTTGACCACCTTCGCCCATCTCCACCTCCTGTTCTCAGAACTGGGATATTTTGTTTGATAGTCATGGCAGATCTATTGTACAAGGTAGGCAGGGCAGGCATTGTTATTCCTACTGTGCCAGGTGAGGAAGCCAAGGGTGGAAGATGAGAAAGGTTTGGGCCGTTTTCGCCCATGGAGTGGGACTTTGCCACCGTTCTGCTGAGGCCACATCCCCTCCTGGTTTACCTAACTCATCTTTGTTGGTACCGTGTTTCCCCAAAAATAAGACCTAGCTGGACGATCAGCTCTAATGCATCTTTTGGAGCAAATATTAATATAAGACCCAGTCGTATTTTACTATAATATAATATAATATAATATAATATAATATAATATAATATAATATAATATAATATAATATAATATAATATAATAATATATACTGGGTCTTATATTAATTTTTGCTCCAAAAGACGCATTAGAGCTGATTGTCCAGCTAGGTCTTATTTTCGGGGAAACATGGTAGTTTCACCTGCTGGAAGGGCCTTACCTGACCTTGAACTGAATTAGCCCCTTGCCTTCCTGCCTTTCCCCATCATTCTCTCTCCTTACCTTGTTTGGTGTCATTGCTCTTATCACCTCTTAATGTTATAGAAGGTGCATTCCCTTTTTATTTGTTGGTTTTCTCCACCAGAATAAGCTTCATGGACTAAACCTGCTCTGTTCACAGCTAGAGTCCAAGCACCTGAAACAGTGCATGGCATACCATGGACACTCAATAAATACTTGTTAAATGATTGAATGAATAATTGAAGGAAGTAGATGGCAAGTTAGGTAGTCTGAAGGAAAGAGACTTAAAAAAACTCACTATTATTTAAGAAATTGACATATAGGTCAGAAAAATGGCCTATTTACTCTGTTGGAACCTCAGTTTTTAATTAATTTGTTCATCCATGGAAAAAATACTGGGAGTGCCAAAAAAATGGACACAAGTGGACACTTTGGTCAGTGTTGCTCAAGCAGTAGTTCGCCGTCATCAGAAGTGCCTGGACGCGGATGGTGACCACTTGGAGCACCTCTTGTAATTGCAGAAGTCAAATGTGATTTGTATTCATCTTTTGTTATCGGTATATATTGGGTATTACAATTTTAATACAGTTTTCCTTTCTGAAAATGTGTCTACAGTTTTTTGGCGCCTTCTGTATTTCAGAGGGCTTCCTGTGTTCCAGGCACAGTTCAGGTGTTGGAGAACTGCAGCAACACACCAGATTAGAAATTCTTGTCAGAAGAGAGCTTTCATTTTTGGTAATGGAGATGACCATAAATAAATAAATACAATGTATAAAAAAATTTACACATTTGCATCTGTATGTGTATCATAATAATTAAAATATAAGTAGAAAAGCAAAGCCAAGCTGAGAAGGTTGGGCCGGTGTTCCTTGTACCTGGGATTGGCCAAGACGGCCTCTCTGAAAATTGATATTTCAATATTTGATGACTGGATGAATATTTAATCATTCATTGTGTGTTGAAAAGATGAATGTTGTAAAATACTAATTGTTTCTGCATCAAAATATCTGTGAGGTAACTTTCTTCAAGTAAAATGCGCAGAAGGCTTTTCCGCTCCCACTTACGAAATCAAGTGGAAGGTAAACTGTTACCGGGCATGTTGTGGGTGCCTCCTCGCCCGTCTCCCTTTTCCCTCCCTCCCTTCTCCTCTGAAATTGGTGACAACTGCCACTCTGGAGCTGATCACTGTGAAGCCATGATGTAGATATCGTTCAGCCTGGTGAATAAGCCCTTTTTATGAGTGAAAGAGCACAGCCTCGGCAACCAAATCGTGTGAGGTTCCAGCCTCACTCAGCTCTGCCATTTTCCAGCTCTGTGACCCTGCACCAATTCCTCACCTTTTGCAGTCTCGCAGTTTTCACTTTTTAAATGATGATAATATCTGCATTAGCTGTGTTTCTAAAGTGCCTACAGGTTCCTAACCTACAACAGTAGCTTAACAAGTGCTCATTTCTTTCCCCCTTTTGTATCTCTTGGGCATTGAAATCGCCCTTCTTATCGAGGGATTAGATAGAGTACAATGCAAGTGTGAAAAAGAAGCAGTCCAGGTTTTTTTGTGTTTTTTTCCCGTGCTCAGGCTCCAGCAATAATCGCAGGGCCATGATACATGAGAATAATCTCAGCTCAGCTCATAAACGACGGTGCATTTTAATCAGATTTTAGGTATCATGAAGGCTCCAAGTAATTACAGTTATTTTTGCCTTAAAATTGAACTGCTGTTATTAAAATTCTTTTATTAAATCTTTTTTCTTTTCCTTTGGCAGTTATGAAAGATTGTAGAATTTCCGAGTCAGATACCTGGGCACTAGACACTGCTTAGATAGAGCTCGTATTTCTCAGATACAGGAATAGCTCTGAGTGGCTGACATGGCACACCAGGGCCTTGCTGGAGAGGAGGCGGTGGCTTTTCTGTCACCTCTGCTCGCTCTCCCGTGGTCCTCTTCTCCTTTACCCTGACCTAGTACTCTATTTCCCCTTTACAGAGTACCCTCATGTCCATTTTCTCTGAGGCAGTTATTATTATTTTTCTTATTTTTTCTTTTTCCCATGAGAAAATAGAGGTTGAAACATGTTGTTATTTGTTCATCCACAACCATTTACCAGTGATGTGCGATTTACTAGGCTCCATGTCAGGAGATCAAGTGGTCTGTGTGGGGTTTCCCAGACCAGTAGGAAAGGCAGATCCCGGCTGGGAATGTAGGTTCCCAGGTCCAGCTAAGTGATGCTTCCAGTGCACTTTACCGCCGTGTCGGGCAAAACCTATGAGCCACTCAGAGTCCACACAGTATTGTTACTAATATTATTATGATGATAATGATCATCCTGAGGAAGACTGAGCTCTAGGACAATACAGATGTGCTAGGAACATTGAGGTAAGCGGGACTGTCTCTGCCTTCAGGGCGTGTACTTCCTGTCAGGATAGTAATGACAGGCGTTATATCAACAGCGAATACTGACTGGCTTCTTTCGTGGGAGGCATCATGCTAGCTAAGGGAGTTTCACGCACACTGTCCAATCTTAGCAAAGCTTTATGAAGACTGTAGTGCTATCCCCATTTTACAGATGACAAAACAAAGGTTTGTTTTGTTCATAGGCGGCTCAGCTGTGAATCAAACCCAGGTCTGTGCCCCAACGTCCTTGATCTCAGTGAAGCACTAGCGTTGTTCAGATGAAACTCCATCTTAATAGGATTACGGACTGGGACAGATACATCAGTGCACCATCCCATTGTGAACCTCTTACACTTCTCTATACTTCTTTTTGCTGGAACCTTCTGTGACTTTTAGTTCATCAGGGCGACCAGGGAGCCTTCTGGTTTGAGAGGCTGCTGGGGTACGCCTAAACGAACAGCACCTGAGCTAATTGTATACAATTTAGCATTCCCAAAGCGCTGACAGTCCTCATTCAAACCAAGTGTGAAAGTTTTTAAATTAGCTTTCACAGTTTGATTCACAAGCAGCAAATGCAAAACAGCACAGGATTAATTTTTCCAACCCCCACCACGATGGCATAGCTGAAGGCTATCTTAGCTCATTTCTTTTAACGGAGAAGAGGCTAGGCAGAGACAGTGTTCTTAGAGAATGATGTCCTAGAAGAGATCTCAGTGCCTTGGTTACAGAGGAATCGGATATGCAAATTACACAGTGGTAACAGGGAACGGCTTGTGAAGAGCAGGGACTTTGGAATTGGAGGGTCTCTGGAATTGGATCTGTGGCATTTTGCAGTATTTTGTTCTTGCATACTGGGTGTGTGAATTGGGGCAAGTTACTTACCTTTCTTTAGCCTCAATTTGCCTCATTGTAAAATGGACACAATATTTCCAAATATCTGAAAGGCTTCTGGTGAGGGAAAATGACAGGCTCGGTGTCATGGCTTGACATACTCATAGTGGCTGACCAATCGGAGGGACCTCAGTCAATCAGGGCTGTTGTTATTAGTGTCATCCTTGAACTTTGTTTCCCTGCTAACAATATTCACTGTCATAGGTAGGGTTTTTTGTTTTGTTGTGTTTTGTTTTTCCTTAGGAAACAGTTATTGAGCATGTGCCAAGTGCAGTGCCCAGCACCGGAGATAAGGAGAGACGTTTATAACGCATCCTACATGTGGTGTGTGTGCAGAGAAGGACTTGTGTTCCACCTTGGAGGGAGTGGGAATAAAAAACTTGGGGAGAAGCAGAGTCTCAAAAATATGTAGGGACCATCTAGCTAAGGGGGTTGAAAGGGAGTTCCAGGCAGAGGAAAGAGCCCATGACAAAGGCAAAGAAGTGAGACAAGCAAGGTGTATTCTGGGAACTTCTGGGTGGTTCCAAATGGTGGGAGCAAATTAGATGAGCAAGTGACTTCATCCTGCCTCAGTTTCCTCACCTATAAAATGGGCATAATGACAGTACCTGCCTCATAGGGCTGTTGTCAGGAAAAAAATGAAGCAAGTCAAGGAATATACTTAGAATAATGCCCGACACAAAGTACCACAGAGTGTGCTCAACGGTAAGTAGTGTTGAACACGGTTCAGCTGATATTACCTAAGAGCTTCTCAGGGCTTTGCTAATGGCAGTGTGCTTCCTGTGTCACACAGCATTCCCTAAACATGTTTGACCATGGGATGGATGGGTGCAGAGCATTGCTTTTTAGTGAATTCTGGGTAGTCATCTTTCCTCAGGACATTTGTATGCTGAGGTTTGAGAAATGCTCTGGTTCGAAACAGCAGAGATTTGGTTTTTTGTTCTGAAAGAAGTTAACCTAGTTGAGACTCTACAGCTAAAAAAGAAAAAAGAAAATCAGAAGAGATTTCTCTCTCTCTCTCTCTGTTTAGGGACGCTTTGTTTCCTATTTATACACCAATACTTGGAATTTGAATAAAAAACCCACATACAGAGGGGTTGGAACCTGAAGAATTAGAAGGAATTTCCCTTTGCTTATTTAAATTCATTTCCAATATTCATGTCAAGCTACTAGATTTATTATACAAGTGTCTAGGAGCATGAGGTGGACAATTGAAAAATCCCAGGGCACAGCGGTATGTCCCATGGCCTGTTTGCTTAATGCTAAATCCAAGGCTCGGTACCAGATCATCTCCCAGTCATGTGACAGAGAATAAACAGGCAGACTGCACTGATCTGAATGTAGGGAGGAACCAGCGTGGAAGGGAATGATAGGGGATTTGCATGTAGGGAGCCCCGATCAGAGATGCAGCACAGGAGTTAAGAGCACACACTCTGAGATCAGACTGCCCACTTCAGAATCTCTCCTCTGCCACCTACCAGCTGTGTAAACTTGGGCTAGTTACTTATTTTCATGGCCCGAATTCCTCATCTGTGACATGGGGGTGAAGAGCAGTAGTCATTAGTGGAGCTGCTGAGTTTTACTACATGAATCTCTGTGGGGACAGAGTCCCAGAGAACAGTTTCCAGGCTCTCAGCCTCATGTGGAAAGGTGCTGGCTCGGTTATTAGATGGCCATCCGCTGTGGCTGGGTGGCCATCAGCTGTTACTGGTTAGCCATTAGCCACTAATATAACTGCCGTGGCTAGGGGGTTGGTTGGCAGGGAGAGAAGAGAAACGGACGGCAGATTGCAGCTAGTGAGTGGGGTTTGGTTGGTTGGCAGAGAAGCAGACAGTGGATAGTGCATCGTATGGAGCCTGCTTCCTGTGTCTCCAACCCAGCTGCCAGCGAGACTATAGTGGTATGACTCCCCTACCTATGGCTCCGTGCGTGTTCCTTTCTGGCCTCACCACATCCTGCGTTCTTATGTGGGGAGCGGGAGCAGAGACCCCGCATGACAATCTCTTAGAACAACACCTGGGTGTAGGAAGAGCTGTGTACCTGCTGGCTGCTTGGTGAAACCCAGCTCTGACTTTTTCTGGGTGAATTAATCACCTTCTCCGAACCTCTGTTCCCTGTGATCACCATACCTATCATCCAGAACTGTGAAAAGAGGTACAGTGAGTGGATGCTCAGGACATAGCTTGGCCTGGAGGGCCCTTCTTCTCGGGCAGAGTTCCGGTGTGTGTGTCAGACGGACCTGTGTACTACTGTGTGTCCCCGAAAATAAGACCAAGCCAGACCATCAGCTCTAATGTGTCTTTTGGAGCAAAAATTAATATAAGACCCGTTTTTATTTTACTATAATATAAGACCAGGTTAATATAATATAATACCGGGTATAACATAATACCGGGTCTTATATTAATTTTTGCTCCAAAAGACGTATTAGAGCTGATGGTCCGGCTAGGTCCTATTTTTGGGGAAACACAGTAGCTATGAAACCTTTCCCATCTACTCAAACTCTGTGTTTCTGCTTCCTCAGTGCACACACCTCGGGTGCTTGTGAGGAATAAATGGTTCAGTGCATGCTCTTAGCACAAGGCCAGGAAGGAGACTGATGCTCAATACATGTGACCTGTTGTCACATACTGAGCCCGGCTGGTCAGAGATAGCGTGCATACTGCAGCCTCCAAAGGAACTGAAGCAAATGTAGATCGTGTCTCCATGTAGCCTAGCAAATGGTTATAGTGGCTGCGTTTCTACGGTGGCCGCAGGAATCATTACAGATGGCTGCCCAATCAATTGAAGTACCGTGTATCTGATAGACCTTATGGGCCATGACACACAGAGATGGAGGTTTTTCCCGAGCCCCAGTAGCAGGATGGATTTTCACTGTTTGCTCCTCATTAGATCCAGGGTGCTTATTTTCCAACACAGAACACATGCAAATTGACAACAGGCACATGCTTTTAAATGTAATCAAGAAGAATGAGCTTGTGTACAAGCATTAATTTGCCTTCATTCAGTGTCAGGATTTCCAGAGTTTCATGATACCTGCTTTTTTTTTTTTTTTTGGTGGGGGGCAGGATTCCTCTTTCTAGAGAGGGGCTTAAGACAGATGAGTGGTGTCTTACCTGTTTTTTCCATTTTCAATTGAATCACACAAGGGGTAAGGGTGCAGCAGTGCCTACTATGCAAATCCCCTTCTACTTGGATTCACTTGAAGGGCACAAGGATTTTGCTTCTGCCATCTGTGGCATCTTCCATTCATGCCCGAGTGACCAGCATCAGAAATTTCCATCACAGGACAAATCCATTATGAATCCAAAGTGTCCCAGATGCTGCTCGCTACTCTGTCTCTGCCATCCCCACAGGCTCGGGAGCTCTGCATCCCTGGCATTCACTTGGAAATTACGTGCTGCTTCAGGATAACACACCTGTTACTTAAACATGAATACCTTTTGTTGACACTTAACTTTTTGACACTAAATGTCATTTTGTCATTACTAGCTTGTGAGGGCTGTGACAAGGGATCATATCTTAATTTTCTAATTCAACACATTTCTAATTATAATCCTTGAAAACTCTTACAGTATCTGATATGGTAGTCGGCAAATACTGGTTGGGTTTTGATTAAAAGGTGATTTTTCAAAAGTGAGACTATTAGTACCTTAAACATACCAGCTCAATTAATGTGTCAGCCTGAAATTGTTGGTCTGTAGTCACGTCTTTTCATTCTCACTTTACGATAAGTGTACCCTTAGAAATAGCAATTTAGTAATAAGAATATAACAGTGCTTTGTTAAAGGCTTTAGCAACAGTTTATTCAAGAAGGAAGTCATGTTTTTCCTAAGTCAGTAAGAAAGAGTTGGGCAGAAACGTGATAGTAATTGGTGTGTCCTAAGCAGGAACAGTGCGTCAGACTTTCTTATGTGCCTTTGCTCATCTGGTCTTCACCTAGCAGCAAATTATTCCATATCCCTATTCTATAGAGGGAGGAACTGAGGCTTTAAAAAGGGATGTAACTTGGCCAAGATAAGATAGCATCTCAACACTTAGAGTTTATAAATTACTTGCAAATACATATCTCACTTGTTCCTTTCAGTAAACTTATGAAGTGAGGATTCTTAGTAACTTTATAGTTGAGATAACAGAGCTGAAATGACTTGTCCAAGGTCCTTGAACCTGTATGGGGTGGGGCCATGACTCGTACACAGGACTGTGGACCTCAGAGACTGAGTTTGAATAGTGTTTCATTAGATTGCATACTGAATAATTATATAAAGATCTACAGGCTTAGATGGGTTCCAGCTTACTATACGATGCTAAGCAGAAATAGTTATCATATGTGCGTTTAACTAGGTCCCTTTGCCTCTATAAGGTTATATTAAATGTTAAGTTATTTCTAATTTTTGAAAAGAAATTTTCAAAAACCTGAGCCTTGTATTCAGATGTTTGGGCTTAGGCTGCTGGATAGATATTGAGAATGGCCAGTGCAAGGAAGGGATTGAAATGGTCAAGAAAGACGCATACCTGTCGTTTTTTATATACCCACAGCCACCGTCTGTTAGGTTGGTACAAAAGTACTTGTGTTTTTTTCAATCATTTTTAACTTTTTAAACTGCAATTACTTTTGCACCAACCTAATGAAATGAACAAGGGGTCTGTGTGTCCCTGATTATATTACAGGATTTAGGTTGTTCAAGTAAAAGTCTGTTTTCCAGAATTGGGACACAAGGAATGCAAGTAGGCAAGGGGGATGCAGTGGGAAAGAAAAGAGAGGAGACAAAAGCGTGAACAGGAAGACCTTGGAGTCCTGGAAGAACCTGGGAGAACATGGGTGTCTCTGGCCTGTCGGGGATGCTCATGGAAGCCCGAGCAGTGTGAGGGTTTACTTCCTTCTTTCTTCTCTATCTCTCATGCACATATTTATTTGTGGGCACCCTGTCAATGGCAGGCACTGTCCCAGGTGCTGAAGACTCCCTAGTAAACCAATCTATGCCATGGTGGGGTTTACACTGTAGTTGGAAGATTTGTGCAAGCAATGCAATTAATGTGCAAGTTACATGATATATGAGAAAGTGTTGTGGAGGAACACCTAGCAGGGGAGACAGATTGGAGCCCAGGGGTGGGGTGTGTAATTTTCAATAGGAAAATCAGGGCAGGCCTCCCTAAGAAAGTAACATTTGATCAACGAGTTGAGGGAGGTTGTAGATGCCTGCTCTTGTGACATCTGAGACAGAGGGAGCAGCAGATGCAACGGCAGGGGCAGGCCGTGTGGATCTGAAGAATGACAAGGCAGCCAGTATGCCTGGCACAGGGCAAGGGATGGGAGAATGGTGGCCAAGGAGGTCAGAAAGAAAGTGGGTCAGGCAAGAAGTTCATAGAGAGCTTGATACTATTATACAAGAATCTGGTGCTGTTTTGCACATCAATTATAGGGGAATCCAAGCAGAAGCAGAGAATGCAGTTAAGAGGCTGTTGCAATAATCCTCTAAAAAGGTGATGGTGGTTTGCAGCAAAGCGTTAGCTGTGCAGTTGGCGAGATGTTGGATCCAGTGAGTACTTCAGCGCTTGTTCAGTCCGTGCTTAGGTGCCGTGCACTGACATGCAGGGCAGTGAGAGAAGCAGCGTCTGCCAGGAGTGAGTAAACGACACTCTGTCTGAGAATGCTCCTTAGGGAAACTGATCCTGGGTGATGGAGATAGGCCTTCAGGGTTCCAATCCTGCCCTGCCACGTACTGGGAGAGGGGCCTTGAACAGCAGTCATGTATCCTTTAAGTTTAAATGTCCCCCCCACCGCTTATTCTCAGGGGAAATTGTCCAAGATCTCCGGTGGATTCCTGAAACCATGGAGAGCACAAAGACCTATATATGCTATGTTTTTTTCATATACATACATACCTATGATAAAGTTTACCTTATCAATTAGGCACAGTAAGAGATTAACAACAATAACTAACAACAAAATAGAAGACTGGATCTGATAACCGAGACAGCTACGAAGTGACTAACGAGCAGGTAGCACATACAGTGTGAATATGCCGGACAGAGTGACGGTTCACGTCCTGTGGTGGGACGGAGTGGGAAGACGCGGGATTTCATCACGCTACTCAAAACAGCGTGCAATTTAAAACTTGTGAATTGTTTATTTCTGGAATTTTCCACTTAATACTTTCACACTGCGGTTGACTGCAGATAACCAAACTTGTAGAAAGTGAAACCTCAGATAACAGGGGACTACTGTACTTACTCCACGTATAAATAACAAATACAAATTGCTTCAGGAAATTCTCTTAATAAATAGGGTAGACACAGAGAGAGAACACCGAGAGACATGTAAGTGGCTCAGTAATGTTGTTGTTCAGAGCCCAAGGTCAGAAGCCAGATCTCCTCCAACGCTTATAACTATGTAATCATGGGCAAATTACTTAATCCCTCCATGCCTGATTTGTGAAATGGAAAAGGTGATAGCTACCCAGTAGGGCTGGTGTCTGGATTAACTGGGTTACTATGTAAGTATGGCAGAACAATGCCTGACACATAGGAATCACAACGAGTCCCTAGCAGTGATGCGGGTTCTAAGGAAGTTGTTTCAAATAGCCTCAGTCATTGGCACATCTGTGCTGCCTTGTACCCATTTCCAGGGTACTTTGTATTTCCATATTTTCTGAAACCACATTTTACCTAAATGGCCACATGATTTTCTTGAAACCCAATCCTTAGGTTTGGTCTGCTGTTTACTCTTCCCATGCAATCAGAGTATCTCTTTCATTCCTTCTTAGCCTAGTCATGTTTGCCAACAGCCCTAAAAATCCATCCCAGCCTTCAAAAAGAAAGCGACAATAGCTATAACCAAGAATTAGAGGTTGTATACACTCGTCTTACTTGAAGTTAATGTGGAAAATGTGGAGACAAACTAACGAGGGGAAATTTGGGAAACCGGGCGGTGGTGTTTAACCACAAGGATGTGTGCGTCTCTGAATGGAAATGCACAACTGTGTAAATGCTTCGCCGGCTGCCTGCCATCCCGAGGTTTTCTCACATCGTAATGCACTGATGAGGTATTTCTTTGCTTTTGCAGTTTTCCCACTCACAGATGCCAACAATGATTATTTGTAATTTCAGAAATAAAGATGCTTAAAAGCAACATCTGTGATTCCATATTTTTCTGTGGGATTCAAAATGCATGTCTTATTCCTATCTGTAACCGGGGAACATTTGCCGTCAAACCTAATTCCCGCTTGCTTGATTTAGCTCTGGGCCAGACTGACTAAAAGGTTTTAAAATGGTGCCCATGTTCTCGGTAGCTACACTATGTGTGTGCCTGACCTTTTAATCCCCGTTTCCTTTAATACAAATAAAAGGAGAGTTTATCAGTTGATTCAGATGATTGGGAATGTGCCATGTAAATTTCAAGGAATTATGCACTAAATTACAGTACCCATTTGGGGGCTTAAATATTATTCTCCTCTACACAGAACTGGCGTGGATTTTATTTTAACTCAAATGGCACACAGTGGCAGGCAATTATTTTTGTTATTGTATTTCCTATCCTGGCTTCCAGAACCTAAGGACAATGGAAGGGGATGTTCATTTATAATTTGACCTCCTGAATTGTTCTTGAAATGCAATTTAATCCTCATATCAAGCAAAGTCTAATGCTGTATTTGCCAGTAAAATAGTCATTTGCATTTTTTATTGACAATACAAATTGTGTTTAATCAGGCAGTCAGCATGTTAGCATTTCCAAATGATTGAAGACCCAGGTTTGTTAAACTACATCCCATTTTGGGTCAAATGCATTTTGTTCTTTTTAATTATCAGAGCCCATAAAGTTCCTTTTTAACATTATGCTTAAAAACAAAAAGTTGTCCAGGTCCCACATAAGCTATATTCACTTGTCTCCAGAAGAAAGCCAGGAAGCTCCTAAGTTAAGTTTACACATTTACAGATTTCAGCCCCGCTTTAGAGGAATAGTTAGAACATTTTTCTTCTGACATATTTGATTATTGATAAGACTGTGGTGAAATCATTGTGGTTCTAGAACACAAATCAAAAGGCTACGGTCTAATTATCATTACCAGAAAGACACGAAGAGTCAGTTTCCCCCATTTCCAGCTATGTGAGCCTCTGTTTCTTCATTTATAAACAGGAAGGATGATGTCCCTTCACTTTCTTCAGGATTTTCTTGAGGTTCTATCCTTTGAGAGGTACCATTACTAAACTAGGTGAGAAGTCCAGCTCCATTTTTACTAGCCAGAAGACCTCAGGCAGGTTCACTATTCCCTGCCTCCGTTTCCTCATCTGTATAGTGGGGAAAATAATAGTCTTTACTTACATACAGGCTTGTTGTACATCAGGGTTAATATATAGAAAGCTGAAAACGACGCCTGGCCTGGGGGAGATTTGTTTATGTTTGCTATTATATTATCACCATCATTCTTCTTGTTAATAGCATTTCCTCACAAAGTTATATGTGGATTAAATCCATTCCCATTTGTAAAGTACTTACAACAAACCCTAGCACATAGTCAGTCCTATAGGTGTTTGTTATTATTTCTGTTATTCGTTACCTACCTTTTATTCAGTGTTCACTGCATGGAAGATATGATGTTAGGAATCCTTGTAGCAACTTGTGAGGGAGCAGGAGTTAGTAACTTCACTTTACAGATGAGGAAAAGGCGGCCTGGTTAAGCCCTGCACCCAGGGTCGCCCACAGAGTGAGGAGCAGGCAGAACTTGAGAGCGGGGCGGTCTGACTCCCCGCAGGCGCCCTTCTACGTCTGTGCTTCTTCAGGGATCAGAGTCCTGAGCTTGCAGCCCACTCCAGACACATGTCCTCTGAGCAGCAGGCCAGGATCTTCCCTCACACACAGGGCTGTCCAGTGTAGCCTGGCCTCCATACCCACCACAGTAACCTTGGCCAGACCACACTGCCCCACTCATGCCCAGCAGGACAGCTTCCCCTTGTCCTAGTTTGCCTTACTTCAAGGGAACAGGAGTCCAAGGCTTGGGGACCTATTCTGTTTCCTTCCCCGCAAATACCTGCTCCCGTGCTAGCACTCCCTTCCCCACCTGGTCCAACTCCATCTCTGTCTTGTTATTCCCAACACAGTATGTGTTCGCAATATAAGGGGTTAGGACAGCAACAATGACAGTGATGGATTCAGTTTGTTTGGGAGTAGACATTCAGGGGTCATTGAAAATACCATGTTTATTTAGATCGGTCCACACAGACATAGGTTATAATAATAACACATATTTATTGAGTTTAATATGCGCCAGAACTGTTCTAAGCAATTAATACGTACACGTTTATCGAATCCTCATAGCAACACTAGGCAATAGGACTAATGCCACCTGCAATCTACAGATACGTCAGTGGGCCACAGTCTGCAGGGAGCTGGGGTAGGTTTGTGAGGGGCCAAACTGGCTGATTGCTAAACGTTTAACTATACATGCTCTTCTCTGTGTTCATGAGTGGGTTAAACACAGTTCACCTAACACTTTGCCATTGTGGGTGATGCAAGTGAGTGACGGAATACAGAGGGAGAGGAACAAAAGTTTGTTGGGCGTGTATGTCCCAGACATGGGACTACATCCTTTACCCATGTCATTGCATGTCACAATGACAACAGTGCTGTCCGGTAAGCATGCCTGATACAGATGAGGACACTGAGACCCTGAGCCATTAGGTGATTTGCTTTCCCGTGCACTGTTAGCTGGGGAAGCTGGAATTGGAACCCAGATCTGTCCAGATGTGAAGCTCAGACTTTTGCTAAGGTTTCAGTTCTTCCCTCTCTCCTTCCTTCTAGCTTTAGGACTATGGTGGTTAAGAAAACTGACAAGGTATCCGTCTGCCTTCAGGAGGCTTACATTCTAGTCAGAGAATCAGTCACTAAACAAATCAACAGATAAACACGCAGATGATTACAATGTGAGGCAGGTTGATAGGGTGAGGTGAGAGAGATCCCCTGATCTTGGAGTTAGGCACTTTACGAGTGTTCTCAGGGCAGACATATCTGAGGTCCAGAAGATGGGAAGGAGACAGCCATTCAAAGAGCAAGGCAAAGGGAGTCCCCGGCAGATGGCACAGCATGGACAGCAGCCCTGAAGCAAGAGACTACGTGATAATTGAAGATCAGAAAAAAGGGTACTGTGCCTGGTGGGAGGCAGGCAGAACTCAGATCAAGCAGGGCTCCTGGAACAGGGTAAGAAGTCTGGAATTTACTCCAACTTCTGTACAACTTAGAATAGAATTAGAAATGTGACCTTGAGCAATCCCTATATAGCTCTGGGTCTGCACTTGTTTTATCTTGGATGTGTATCAATCTCTGCTCTTTGTACGTCTCAGGGATTGTCTGAACATCAGTGACACAAGGACACCTAGAGGCAGTCTTCAAAGGCCACAGAGAAAGACGGCTAATTTACTTGTGTCAGAGAGAGGAGTCTTTGGAAGACTGATAATTAAAAAATAAAAGAAAAGAGGAAACTGAGCATTGGAGTTCCTGAGCGCTAAGTCTCTCATTGACTACTAGTAGTATTAGTCATAGTACGTAGTAATAATAATAGTGATATTAGTAATATTCAAAAAACTCTTACGATGTGCCAGAAACTGAGTTATGCTCTTTAAATGCATTATCATTTAATCCTTACAATACTGTATAATACACAGACACTATTGTGACCTCCATTTGGCGGTTGGGGGGTTGAGGCACAGTGAGGTTAAGACTCTGTATTCATGTGTTTGGTTGTGAATAACAGACAACTCAACAAGTGGCTTGAACAAATACGGTGCTTATTTTTGTTACATAAAAAGGAGCCTCGAGTGGGAGAAAGCTAGTGCTGGTAAATCCGCTAAGAAAGTCATCTAGAACCCAAGCTCCCCTGTCTTTCTGATCCATCATCCTTACTGTGCAGCTTTTGTTCCTCACGGAAGTGAAGTAGCTGCTGTAGCTCCAGTGTGCTTGTCTCAATGTCAAGTCTGGAGGAAGGGGGAGAGCCAAGGAAAAGAGCCTTGGTGGGAAGGATAAAAACCATCAGCTTGTGAGGCTTTGCCTTTGGGGGGAAGGGAAATGTTCATCTATCTCTCCTTTGCCTCCATCTGGGGATGCATGACCAACTCTAGCGACAAGGGAAGCTGGATTCTGGAATTTCATTTTAGTCGAGTAGGTGATGGTTACAGAGAAGGGTGTTAGAAATATGTTAGTTACTTCTGAAACTAATATAATATTAAATATCAAATCTAACTGAAACTTTAAAAAAAGTTTTTTTAAAAAGAACATGTGTTAGTGAGCCAGGCCCTACTCACAGCTGTTAAATGGTGAAACACGTAGCAGCCAAGTTGTTTTGTCTCCAGAAGCCATATCATTGACCACAGCATCCTAGAGTCTCTCTCCTGGGGGTACTTGGGAATCTCGGACTGGTTATTTCATCTCTCTGTGCCAACAATGTTTATTTGTAAAATAGGAATGATGAACATTTTAAAGAATAAGGTTGTTGGGAGGATAAAATAAAATAGTCTTCATAATGCGATTGCTGTAGTGTCTGGCGTAAGTACACAGCAAATACACTTTAGCTGTCCTTACTGTTATATTGTTATTATTGTCAGCAGACCGTTTCTGTGCCAGCACGTATGGATACAGAGAGCCAAACAAAAACCACACAGCCTTTGCTTTGTAGGGGCGCACCTGTTCAGACTCGTTCATAAATAATCATTTACAATGGTAAGTGTAATGATGGAGTGAGGGGCAGTAGTAACCTATATGAGGGGGTCACTGAGGTCGCTTGGGGGTGAACAGGAAGAGATGGGCAAAGGTGAGGGGGTCAGGGATGAAAGGATGGGTGTTTACAGACATGATGCTCTTTAGATGGCTACATAGATGAGACTGGATTCACAAGGAAGAGGAGAGGGAAGGATAGTCCTGACAGAGGGAAGAGCATATGCTTAGCAGGCACTAAGCCACAGAAGGATCACACCTATTGGGGGAACTGCCAGTATTTCCAACAGGCAATAAACATAGTGTGGGGGTCAAGGACAGCCAGGCAGACATGAGCTAGATTCTTGAGTGTCTCCTTTGTGCCAAGTACCGCCCCAGGCCCTAGGGACACAATGAGTAGTGAGGTGTCACCCCGGCTCTCGAGCAGCACGTCACATGGACACTCCGTTCTCTCATGTGCTGAGTGGGGGTGGGAGAGTGAGAGAAGCCTACACTTTGTTAATCATCTGCTCTATGCCAGATTCATGGCTCGGTGTTTTGTCGACTTTGTCTCATGGAACTTTATTATTTTTATTATTCTGTCCCCTTTACAAACGAGGAAGCAGACTCGGTAAGTTTAAACAAGTTGTCCAGAATTACCCAGCTCATCAGTGGTCTGGTAAGGATCCAGATTCAGGCCTCTCTGACTCCAGAACCTGTGTGCTCTGCTGACTGCACTGCTTCCAGAAACCCGGGTAGTAGCACACGCCCCATCCCTGGTGATGACACGCAACGGTATCCCAGCGCACTTCAGAGCCAAATGCAATATCAACACCAAGTGCTGGGACTTCTTATTTTATTTTAAGAAATAGGAGCGCTTCTTCTCTACGACTCCAGTAAATTTCCACAAGCTTGTCAGTTCTTTCTCAGTCGGGCTGATTAGCGAGAGTGGAGCTGTCCAGGTTGCTTAAGCGAAGGCGGACGGCTTGATTGTGCTTCAGTGCCTCAGCTGTCACCAAGCTGCCTTCCTAAATAGGATCCTCATTGCCCTCCTAACCCCTCTATAAGCACCACCGCAATGAAAGCATAAAACATTAAAAACATCCCTGGGTGACTGCTATTGCCTTTTGAATTAACACCAGAAATACTCATTTGAGAAATGCGGTTTAACTCAAGCCATATTTCTTGACGGGTTAATGAATATCATATGTTATACTTTAACCTAATATAACACTATCGATTATTTACTTATTTTTATTGATTGACCTCTTCCAGATTGTTTAATAGCAGATTTTTCACTGTTCAGAAGATTTAATGCTGAACACTCAGGCATCTTCTGTCACTGTTATGAGTGTCCTCTTAACATAGAGGTGGGTGTGTGTCGGTGGATATATACTAACATATATATGTATATATGTATATATGTATATATACACACACATGTTATGTATACTTGTGTATATACACACACATATATACATATGTATACATGTGTGTATATATGTACATATATACATATATATACGTGTGTATGGATATGTATTTTTTAAAGGAGACAAATTGCAGACCATCCTGGAATTAATAAACATGATGCATAAATAACCTTGCTAAATATAAACATGAAAAAGAATCAAACTGCTGATGACACTGGAGAAAGGTTTCGTAGAGGTAGATAATCAAGCCTGCACAATAAGAATTACTGTTTAAATATGAAAAAAAAAAAAAAAAAAAAGCAGAAAGGCAATCCTGGAAAGGGAGAATGGGTTGCAGATCTAGTGAAAACACAAAGTATGTGGATAATGGCCATAAAAGCACATCTATCGCTGACTTTGTAAGGAAGAACTAGAAAGCAGTATGGAGTCATGTCCATTTAGCTTGTGTTACGTGACACAGTACAGGTGTTCTCAAGGGCCCCTCATGGGCTGTGCAGGAAGGAAGGGGGACCAGGCTGGAAGGGAGGCTGCCTGGGCTCCACTTCTCTCATGACACGAATTAGTTTTGTGACCTTGGGACTAACTGGTCTGCTAAACCACATCTCTTAACCAGAATCTAGTTCTGCTTTGTGGCACGTTGTTCTAGAGTGTGTGGGTTGTGCTATGAATATAGCATATGAATTGCATAATTATAGGAAGGTGGGGTACCGGGATGACAGAAATTTACTCACACAGGAAGACCAGGTTGGAATTTGTTTCTTGAAGTGCTGTCAACATTAATAATTTTTCTTAAAGCCCTCATTTCATGTCAACCTGTTAGTACTCTCCACATATTAATTTTACTACTAATAATTTTATTTCTATTAGCTAGAATTAACCTAGTGATTTATAATTTACAAAGTAATATTTAGATATATTATTTCATCTTTCATACCCCGCATGGGCAGACATTATTTCAAGGACGTGTCCAAGTTTTTCCCCCAGAAATTCTAAGTCAATGAGGGAAACAAGAACCCTCTCTTGGCCTTCAGGCGTGGAAACTGATGGGATGCAGAGGGAACTGGTAGTCAGAAGACCTATCATGGAATCCTGGCACTTTCCGTTACTAGCTTTGTGACCTTAGTCAAATCATCTAAATCTCATGAAAGTCTTACTGTCCCTATTCTTACAACATTTGAAATAAACCGGATGAAGAACATGACATAGGTGTATAGTTCAATAAGGCATATGAAAGTACTCATTACTGGGAAATACAGTGCAAATGTGCAGCGCTCTTCTAGCCTCAGGATGTCAAGTACCTGACATCTAGGAGACCACAGTGGATCTCTCTAATCTATTGTGGCCTTCTTTTCCACGAGTCAATGTGCAGCCTCAGAATTCTTTTCAGTACGGCACTCCAGGTTGTCACTTATTAATTGATCAAAACTGGCATGCGAGATGAAAATTCACATGCCATCCGAGCCCTGGCCCAGGTGTTGGACCCAAGTATTGGCCCCAACTTCCCTCCTTCTCCTCAGGGATAGTCATTTCTCTTTGCATCTGATTCAAGTGATCTGGCCCAGAAAACTCACAAACCCATCCACCTCTCAGAAGCTAGGTAGATGTGCTCTGTGCAACTAGTTAGGTGGCAGCTGGGAGAAATGTCACCCTGCAGGATGCAACAGCCGTCATGGTTAGCAAAAACCTGGTGACGCCAAGATGTGTATTTTTAGATCCAAGAGACTTAGTAACTTGTGCTCTGCAGTGATTAGATTCTTTCCCCAAAATGTGACCTGTGGGGTCCTTAGAGACCCAATTAAATATATATCACTGAAGGTTGTTTTTAAAGATCCTAAATGTACCCAAAACCTGAATTTCAGATCAATCCCCATCTTCATGTTTTTGGGGTTGTGTTTTGTTTTGTTTTGTTTTTTAACTTTTTAATCTCTTTGGCTTTGAGAAACAATGACTTTGGCAAAGTAAGTGACTTAGCCACTCACATCTCAAGGGACCACTGTGGCACTACCCAACCCATCAGACTAGAATCCTTTTCTTCCCATTTTGGTTCAGATCCCTGGCAAGCTTAACACAATTTGTCTTAGCGTTTAGATTTCCCCTCTCCTGCCAAGGTGCAGGAGGTGTGTTCTGACATGTGCTATCATTTTGGTGCTCTCTTAACCTTTTTTCCCGTGGCAACTTCCACGGCAGAGCTGACCATTTTGGGGTGCCTGATTGCCAGGTTTGGCAGCAGGTCTGATGAGGCCCCATCTGCAGCCCTGAAGGACTGGAAGATGGTTTCCATGCGCGTCATGTAGAGATGCATTCACACGCTTAGGAAAATTCCTAACAGAGTCCGCTGTGCAAGGCTCCTGTTGCTGCAGAATGGTGGTGTGTGGGCTGCAGCTTATACTCTGGTTTATCTCAGCAGGTCTCCACATGTAATCCTGGGCGCTTAGCCCCACCCAGTGCTCTTGTAAAGAAGGCTGTGTGGGCGGTACTGCCTGTTACGGACTGACTGACTGTGTAGAAGCCCTATGTAATGACATGTGGAGGTGGGGAGGCAATTAGGTTAGATGAGGTCATGAAGGTGGGGCCCCCATGGTGGGTTAGGACCCTTGTATGAAGAGGCACCAGAGAGCTTGCTTTCTGTGCCCCATTTCGTGAGGGCACAGCAAGGGGGCCCATCTACAAGCTAGGAGGAGAGCTCTAATCAGAAACTGTCTTTTTCCATACTTTGCTCTTAGACTTGCAAGACTGCGGGACTGTGAGAAATAAAGGTATTGTTTAAGTCCCCCAGTCTCTAGTACTTTGTAATGGCAGCCAGAGCTGAGTAAGATGCTGCCTGCTCTGTCTTCTTGGAGAGTGTGCAGCGAAACAAACATACACCAGTTTCCAATGTCAAGGGAAGACTCCCAACTACATGGAAGAGAGCAAAGATCATCCCAACACCAGCTGCCAGAAATTGAGGTCCAAACCACTTTGCCCGCTGCATCTCAGCATCAGAGATGCCAGTGAAAGCAATGCAGTCAAGCACTGGCTGGAGCAAGCTTTACGTACATGGAGAATAGAGTAAGATCAGCTCTAATAGCGGGCCTTGGTCCCACAAAGCTGGTGGCCAAAGCAAGGCAATCAGCCTACGCACACCCACTCTGACCCCCTGTGGCATCTGAAATACTGAAAGCTGGGGGTGTACGTGAGGGCCAATGACACACCCTTAGAACAAAGGAGCACACATCGATTCTGAAACGGAAATATATGAGGAGGGACAATTAAGTTCGCAAACTCATCCTAGAAGAAATGCTACATACCTCATTGCTCCCCTTGGCAAGCTATGCACCAATGCCGGTGCCTCGTCCACCCTTCAAAGCAATTTGGGAACTCTTTTTCTGGAATGGCCATCAGCACTGTCATCGTACTCCAATACTGTTATTTGTTTACTGGCTAAAAACTCCCTCACAGACAGTGCCGTGTGAGCTGGTACATCGTCCTGATGTAAGAGCCATGAATTGTTGGTGAAAAGTTCAGGTCGTCTAACTTTTTCAAGCAGTCTTTTCAGCACTTCCAAATAGTAAACTTGGTTAACTGTCCAGTTGGTACAAATTCATAATGAATAATCCCTCTGATATCAAAAAAGGTTAGCAACGTCATTGCAACAAGTTCACAAATTTATTTGTCAGACCTCGTATGCCCACATAGAGTAGTAAGTCCAGTGCAGACGGTGTGGGCTCTTTGTCTCTTGGTAAGGAAGTGTTCCAGGCCCAAGACCCATTCTTATGTAACTAAGTGGGCTTTGAAAGACTACGTGGAAGAGACTGCCCTTACCAATAGAAAGTCACAGGATGCAGGCTGACCTCAAAGGCTCTGAGAAGACCTGCAGTGGAGAGGGAGATTAATGCAGTGCTTCTCATGTGCACCTGTCCACAGAACCCATTTGCAAAGCACTTCTACGTCCTAGTTTTCTGTAGAAGTTACTTTGGGAAAAACTGGATTAGGTCATAGTTTGCCCGCTTTGCTTCCTACTACCTTTAGAATTCATGTCTGGATCGGGCAGAACACAACCATTTCTTTCTTGTTTGGTCTTAGCATACATGTCCCGAAGTTCATATCCACATATGATTTGGTCCGTTTGGGGGCTGAAAAGAACAAGGTGGACTGAGTCCAGCCTGACATTTTGAATATAAAGGGAGCTTATGGGAAGGACTAGCATGGTCAGCTTCCGGTGCAGTGTTCATTTTCCCCAAATGTTTCACTACTTGAGGGCAGGGAGTGTGCCCTGTTCATTATCTCCATGCCTAGCAAACAAGCAGAGCCCAAAGAAATCTCTAGTAAATGCTTGTTGCATCAATGAAATTATTTGTGGGTGATAATAGAGTCATAAAACTTTAATGCTGTAAAGCAGCCCAGCAATTATTTAGTCCCAATTTATTTTAGAAACAAGGACAAAAGAGAGAGAAAATGTGTCTGGTTGAAGATTGGTCGTGGACTGGTGACATGGCCCTGATGTTGCAGATTTGAAAAAGAATGATGAAGTCCAATGAGTTCTCAATTCCTTGAAATCATGAATTTCATGATTTCCAGAGGTGGATTCTAGAGGAGTGTGTTCTCTGAGTTGAGGTGTTGTAGGGATGGAGAGGTGGGGGGTGGGCAAAGATATTTCACACTTCGAGTTTTGCCTTTATCCCAGTTTATCTTTAATTATTTACTTCAAAAACTGTTATACTTACTTATAATAACTGGCTTGTGTCTTAGTTCAGGCTATTGTAATAAAGTACCATAGACTAGGTGGCTTGTAAACAACAGAAGTTTATTTCTCACAGTTCTGGAGGCTGGAAGTCTGAGATCCGGGTGCCACGATGCTTCAGGATTGCAGCCTGCTGACTTCTCTGCATTCTTTTATGGCAGAAAGGGTGGGGAGTTCTCTGGCGCTCTTTTATAACATCCCTAATCCTATTCATGGGGCTCTGCTCTTGAGACCTAGGCATCTTCCAAAGACCATACCTCCTAATACTATCACATCGAGAGTTAGGATTTCAACATGTGAATTTTGGGGGGCACACACATTCAGTCTATAGCAACTTGGCTCCAGGAGGAAAAGTGACAAATAAGTCATGCTCTACGTGCTTCAGAATCTCAGTCTAGTAGATAGCAAGCCTGGTTTTATTAATAGCACCTACTCAGTACCAGGCGCCATGTTGGGCACTTTATATATAATGGCTTATTTAGTCCTCACACCAATCCTAGATCGAGGTGAAGTTTATCCCCTTTCTACATTACAGGTGGAGAAACCAAGGTTCAGAAAGGTTAAGTGATTTGCACAAAGCGGCAGAACTGGGTTTTTGACCCTCGCCCTGTTTCACACTCTGCTCCATTGTGTAATGTTCACTCACCCGAGCAGACTGACCCCTTTTACCTGCAACAACAAAACCCAGTCTAAGAGCCCGGAGAAGGAAGCAGGTGCTATGTCCTGGGGACTCAGAGGTGTAAGGAGGAGTGCCACCGGAGTGTGAGCCGTTCTTTCTCCTTCCTCTGTCGGCCTGCCTTGTGCCCAATGCTGACATGAGCTTGGCATTGCAGTACAGGGAAATCTAGTGGCTTCACTGGAAGGTAAAAGTGAAAGGGGAGGAAGGAAACCAAGGGGTCGGGCTCCAGGATCTATATGATAAGCAGGACCCATGGGGCCGACATTTGTTGAGCACCTACTCTGTGTAGGGCACCGAAGATATAAAGAGGGGAAAATCTTAGCACCAGCTCTCGAGTAGTTCTCAAGAATCAATGGGAACCCAAAGAGAGCTACACACAGAGTGACTGGAACATTGAGGAAAGGAGGTGCCTCTGGGCTGTGCAGGCATGGAGGGACGAGGGGAGAGGACTGTGAAACGTTTTTCACAGGATGCAGAGCGGAGAGCAGGGCCTTAAAGAATAACTGAAAGGTTAGTGGGAGCAGAGAGAAGAAATGACTAAATCCGGGGGGCATGAGCAGAGGCTGAGAGGCTGAGAAGGAAGGTGGATGTCAGGGTGGGGCTGGCTTGTGATGCAGGAAGAGCCAGGAGGGAGAAAAGACTGGTGCAGACCAACCTGGAGAAGAACCTTCAGAGCCCTGCCCCACCGAGGCATTCTCACTGAGCCGCTCTCGTTTCTCAGTAGTCTCCTCCAGTACCCACTGCTAACTGAATGTTTTTTATAGACTACCGAGGCCCACAGTAACACCGTCTACTTTTAATTCCATACAATGGGGGGAAATCTCTTGGATGTATTGACTGCTTCTTTGCCTGACTTCACCTAATTGGAAAATAAACAGATAAAATGATACCTTCACTACTAATGAATAATTCATAGTCTCTTTGTCTTTTGTCATAAAAAGAAAGCCTAGCAGATCTGTCTTTAAATTAGGATATCTGGTAGATGAGAGAAAAATGTGAGCGATTAACTCCAAATTGAGTTCCGTGGGAATCGGAGTCGTCCTCTGTAATGAAATTTAGATTGGTTCGCTTGACGGTTCACCTGGCTGTGGTGGAGCCCAAATTCAGAACATACGTATACTGTTGACCTGTTAATTAGAAATGTTTTAATCTGCATGAAAATGGTTGTATTAATTGTTTTACATTAACCAGGGCTGACTATAATGTCTGATTGAATTAGGCAGACTTTTCTCTCTCTTAGCCCTTTGTGGTTTCATTTGCCCCAAACACAGGTAACTTTTTCTACCTTCAAGCCAGCCATCTGAACAGCCTGGCCTGTGTTGCTCTCAGATTAGACAGAAGCCCCACCAACGTCCCGCAGATACAAATACGCATCATTCTCACACTGCCTACGCCACCTGACACCTCTCTCACAAGCGTTCCTCTTTTCTGATTACCCTTGGTAGCATTTCCCCACCCCACTCGCACTAGTTTGCATCATTTTCAAAATTTCGGCAAATACTTTAACTCCTTACACCAATCTGTGCTTCAAAAAATGTGTTGGAACTGAAACATCTATTTTAAAAAATGTAATTTGAAATTATTTTATGAATACCCTCTGAGAACTGTAGTGGGCTGGGCATCCTGCTGGGTACCGAGGGTGTATAATATAGTTTAACCTGGTTCTGCTCTTGAGGAGGTCATGGTCTGGTTCTGGTTTAAATGTATGAAAAGTTAAGTCATGGTTCAAATCAACTTTGAAGGGAAAATCCCAGGCCAGATATATGGTTAAAAAGTGATGGAATCCGAGAGGACTAAGGAATACTTAAATTTCCTGAATAGGCCCTGTGTTCCCTCCTTCCGTCCCCCCCCACCCCTACCCCGCCTTTTGTCCCCATTTCTGAAGCTATGCCCAGCTCTCTGCTGTGTCTGTAGTCACTGTCCTCTGTGTGACTCAAAGCAATCCTAGCTTGTTCTGGGACGCCTTCCTCGGCCATCACCACCCCCTTGTCTGATTAGGTGTCCTCTTCTGGGCTTTCACAGCTCCTCTCATAAATCATCATTTTACTTATCTTACCATTTATTTGTCTCTTTCAATCAGCTGGAATGAAGGGTCCAAGTTACCATATACTATAAGGAGGCAAGACCGGAGAGGGAATTTAGGGAGAATTAGATGATATATCCCAGGCCAGCGCTACTCAATGTGTGGTTCATGGACCAGCAGCATTAGCATCTCTCAGCGGGAAATCAAAGATGCAAAATCTCATGTTCCACCACAGACCTACAGACTCAGCCTCTGAATTTTAACAGATCCCAGGTGGTTCATGTGCACATTAAAGCTTGAGGACTGGACTGGACTAGGCTACTGCTTCTCAAAGTAGGCTGGGCGTTGGAATTAGCTAACTAGAGGTACTGCTGCTGGAGTCCCACCCACAGAGGTTCTGATTTAATTGGTTGGGGTGTCGCCACTTAAAAGCATTCAAGGTGATGCTAATATGCTGCCACCGGGGTGAGCCACCTCTGGGCTAGTGATTCTCAACTGCTGTCCCCTGTCAATCATTACACTTACCAGACAGTATTGTCATTTTCATTTATGTGCCTGTCTCTCCTGCCTCTTAAGGGTGGGGACTCCCTTATACATCCTGAGACTCTACTATAATATCTCTCACTAAATAATTATTTCGTAAAGCAAATGGAAATGAACCTGAGGTGGAGGCCTTTAGTACTGAATTTGAGGACATTGGAGCAAACTTATTGAGACATACTGCCAGTAGCCGGGATGAAGAATCCGAGTATGATTATTAAAGTAGACGGCAGGAACATGTTTCAAAATGTTACCTTCTCAGTCGGCCAACATTAGAGTCTATAGGATACGTCAAGCTGTCGGTGTCCATATTTCATGGGTATAGGATGAGGTAGGGAAAACTTAACACGCACTCTTTTAATAGAGGGAGGGCAGACTTGCAAGTTTTGTTCACTTCAAGCCCTGGATGATGCAACCTTGATCTTTACCTGTCCACTAAGAAAATCACAGTACACTTTTTGAATGCACTCATGGAAGTGCACTGTTCACTCATGCACAGTATTGGACCATGCTTTGTATTGGTACTTCTGGGTACCATGCTTTGCGGAAGTAGTGAGCATTGTGGGTAATGTCATGGGACCGGGTGTATGGGAATGAATGGCTGGAGAAGAGAAAATGTGGCGAGGACGTGATGGCTTTTTTCAGAAGGACTAAATGTTGTGTGAGAAAAGAGCAGAATTGTGCTGTGCTGCTCCACAGGACATAGCTAGGGCCAAAGGAATTCATGGAGGCAGATTTTGGCTCCACGTAGGAAAGACGTTGTGCCAGTGAGAGCTGTCCAATAATAGAACAGGCTGCCTGGTGAGATGGTGTGAGTGAGCAACCTCTCTCTATCTTTGGAAATGTTCTAGCGGAGCCTGGATGGCCATCTGTTGTGGGTATTGTGGAAAGATTTATGCATTTGGTGGATGAACAAAATTTTGTTGATGATAATAGTAGTAAACGTGACTGCTATCTACTGAGTGCATATGTAATGCCAGGTACTGCTGGGCAAGTTTTTATCCGTTATTATCTTTAATCCTTCTATAGCTCTAAGAAAAATGAGAGTTATTATTCCCATTTTAGAGAAGAAGTGGATCCAGAGCTAGGATTTGAACCCTGGGCTTTCTGACTTCAAAACCCATAATCTTTTAACTATACTCCTGCCTTTTATGGTCCCTTCCATCTCTAAGATCCTATGATGTAAAGTGTATTCAGACATTGGATAGGAAGTGAGTTTTAGGCTTCCGTGTGGTAAAGATCCTATGGAGAGCTGGACGTGAAGGCTTGGGAGTTGAGAGAGTGGTCAGGATGGCGGATGTAGACTTGAGCATTTTCTACCAAGAAATGAGGTTGATGCTCTTGTGTTGATAAGATTCCCAAGGCGGTAACAGCACAGAGAAGAAGTCAGTGTGGGCTGACTCCTTCGTGTGTGCTGCGGGATACCCAAAGCCATGAGAATAGCTAAGTCCTGCTTTCTAAGAGGAAGAAGTGGACTGTTACTGCACGTTGGAAGCTTGATACTTAACGTCAGTAAAATGTGAATGCTTCTATCAATTTTCAGATTCCAGATTGAGACTATACAAGTCAAGTACTAAAATTGGAATCAATATAATATAGTGGCTCAAGGTAAAACTTCTGCCTGGGTTGATATCTGGACACTGTCACTCCCTAGCTATGTGTCCTTCCACAAATTACTTTTGTGTGCCTTAGTTTCAGTATCTGTAAAATGGGTATGCCAACCCTACCTACCCCATAGGTTTATCTCTAAGCCAAAGTGAAATAATGCAAATAAAATGCTTAAATAATCGCTGACACGTGGTAAGCACTTGGCGTTTATATTCAGATTAGTTATTAAATCTAAGTGAACCCTAAAGTACCACAAATGGAATAGTTTACTTAGGACACTCAGTTGTCACTTTATTCAGATGGAGCCACACTATAAGAATTCAACTTACGTTTTAAAAAAAATGAAAACCTACAACTGATACCCTTCGTTAATCAAACATTTTAGCTTAATATGTCAATCTATTTTGATGTAGTTTCTAAACTCTTTTAATCCACTTCCTCACTATAATATATCGTCTACTATATAGAACTGAGGCAGCATTAAGTGGAGATTACAAGGACTGTGTAGTCATCAGACTGGGTTTAAATTGTAAGTTCATTGTTTACTAGCTCTGGGGTAATTTACTTTGTCACTCTAAGCCACAATTTCTTTTGTATAAACTGGAGATAATAGTAATACCTACCTCATAGGTTTAGAGATCAAATGAGATTACACATATAGGGGGTTTAGGATGGTATTTAAGGATCTGCACTATAGTAAGGGTTCAACATGTGGAGATGCTATACATCTCCTGTAAGACAAAGTAACTTAAAATGCCTTGGGATCCTTAGTGTATGTATCAGTGTCCATTGTACAGTCCCATTGTGTGTATATAATGCGTCGACTTCTCCAGGAGCAGGAGATTGATGGGTGGGGGGTGCCCCTGGGTGGGCTTGTAGAGAGTCAATGATGCTCCTGAAATTGTAGGCAAGACTATGCTTACATGGAAACAAAATCTATATTTTCATTCATTGAGCTGTGACCTTACAAAGTTTAAGAAGTATTAGCATAGAATCTCGAAGTGGAACATACAACTGTTAGGAAGAGAGAACTGGACACCTGGCTGACAGTGACTTCAGGAATGAGCTCATTTTATCTCCTATAACAAAGAGTCAGAGGGGTGGTCCCAAGATCAGTGCAGTAGTTCAAAGACGTTATTTAGGGCTCAAGATGATTGAGTGTTTCATGGTCCCAGGATAGCTGCCATAGAACAAGTAACGCATCTTCATGTAACTTCACTGAAAACAGAAGCCAAGACAGCCAGGATGATATGATAGAGCTTTCCTTATTTGTCTCTTTTCTTTTATTAGAGGTTAAAAAAAAAATCAAACAAACAACAGTTCCCCAGAAGGAACTCCCACAAAGCAAGACACCTCGCCTCTCCCACTTATTCTTTATTTGCCTCAACTGGATCATACTGCCACTTCCAGCCAGAAGGGAAGCCAAGAAAGCAAGTATCTGGCTTTTTCAGCATCTCCAGGGGAAATGGGCAAAGAGAAGAGCAGTGTAGGTGAAAGAGCTTCCTAACATCAATGCACTAATGAAAATGTGAGAGATTATGGGCCACCAAGAGGTCACACAAAGTATTTGAATTTGGCGGGAGGGGTTAGGGGGACAGTTGTTTGGTAAGAAGCAGGCAGCATCCAGAGAAAGGAGTGGAAGAATCAGGGAGGGCCCTAAACACCTTCCAGATGCCTTACCCTAAGCAGGTGTCGTTCATCACACGTAATATAGAGGAAGTGCCTGGATTCCAAATATGTGAGTAGAAAAACTGTCACAGAGGAGTCAGCCAATTGCTTTTGTTTGCAGCTGCTGATTCTGACCCACAGCTACCCTCCCCCAATCCTCAGCTGCTGATACTAGCTCTTGGAAGCCGACTGTGAGCTCTGCCAGGATGAAGATGCCCATCTCATAGCTCTCCCCCCACTCTCCAAACAAGCTGTTCCTGGGGAAGGGGAACTGCACACACACTAGTAACAGGTCTAGTAATTAGCAGCAGCCCCGGGGCCTTGCAACACTTCTAAAAACACAAGGTGATTCAATAAGAACTGTCATTACCCCTGAGAGTTTACCAGATGGAGAGACAGGTGGGGATCTCCAGTGCTAATGACATGGAGGACTTTAACCTACAGTTGTTAGGGGCCATGGGCTGGGAAATGTGGGACAAAAGCAGAACAGGTGGACATGGAATCTGTGTGTCTGTTGTTGATGGAAGAGACTATTTTTATACATGGTCTTGGCAAATTGTGCTACCCTAGAGGGTAGGCAGAGAATCCATAGAAATGTGATGATGTAATCATGTCAGAATAAACATGCAAAATTTGAAAACTCTGTGTAACAAGTCCTGCCTCATCTTCCCAACCCTCAATCCCATGGCTCAGGAATTGTATGAACATTCATTTTTTTGCATATTAATTAGTAAATGAAAGGTTGAAAGTTTAATAACACGTTTATCATACTGAGTCAAAATGCCCTACATTGCTATAATAATGATTTTCTCTAATAGAGAGTGGAAGAATATAGTAAGATGAGTGAAGAAAGCATTTCTGTATTTACCATGTTTCCCTGAAAATAAGACCTACCCCGAAAATAAGCCCCAGTTAAGATTGTCAGCCAGATGGACGTGTTTAGTATGTTATGACGTTATGACAATGTTCCAGAAGATGACATGATTGTGTTTGAATAAATGTAGATTGTTTGTACATGAAAAAATAAGACATCCCCTAAAAATATGCCCTAATGCGTCTTTTGGAGCAAAAATTAATATAAGACCCAGTCTTATTTTGGGGGAAACACGGTACCCTAGGAGTTAGAGAGCACCTCACAGAGGAGGTAACTATTGAACTGATTCTGGAAGACTAGGAACCTCCCAGGATTATGGAGGCAGTAGAGTAATGGAGGTATCAGGTCATTTATGTAGAGGGTTTCAGGTGCAGGAACAGCACCTAAATGGCATAAAGTTATAAAATGTAATGAGCATCTGACATTTTATTTACTCAGCACTTTCTTCCCCTCTTCAGAAAAAAACATTCAATTTTCTTCTTCTGGAGAGACTGTTTCTTTAATACCTTCAATTGGACAGTTGGATCGGAGCTAACATTCAGCTCCAGTCCTATAGACACAGTTGACTATTCTAGAAGTATGCAAATGATGTGTTAGGACCAATCAAAGTCTTCCCTGGGAGTTTTGAGCTGCAACTGGGAGAGAGATTTCAGTCAGCCCCTCACTAGTGACAAAGTGAGAGGTAATGTGTAGAACTTGTTCATGGCCCTGATTTTTCACTTGGGAAATACACCTGATTTCAAGAGACAGAAAGGTAGGTCAAATGAGCTTAGATCAAAGTGACAATAATTGTAAAATTTATATAAGAGTAGTCCCTCTGGCTGTCTAATTTTTCTGTGTTCAGTTTTACAAGAGCAGACCAGGTGCTTTTAAATGGTGGAATTCAGGATTAACAGTGACTTCCATATCTCACTTTTCATTGGGCTTTCGAGGGAGGATAGGAGACAGAAGAAAAAATTCCTAGGTATGTTTTAGAATGTTAAAAGTCTTTTGTGCATATTGATGTACCCCTCAAATGCCTTGAGATCTTCCTAGCATGCAGATTTTCACTCAGTAGGTCTGGAATGGTCCCTAAGAATTGCATTTCTAACAAGTTCCGATATTATGTTGATGCTGATGGTCCAAAGACCATGCTTTGAGTAAAGCATGTGTTCAAAGATAATGTTTAAGAATCGCAGGAATATGAAAAGCTGATGCAATATGTAGGGTGATACGGGAATGGGAGTAGCAGTGAGTTGTAATTTCCAGGAGGGTGATTAGGATAGGCCCAAGGAGGTGACATTTGAGCTGACCTGAAAGAGATAATTGTACTGACATGATTTACAAATGTATGTTATTTTCTGTTTTAAGAACACCTATTAGTTGACTGCCGCTGCATAGCAAAGTACCTTAAAACTACACATCTTAAAGCTACAGACATTTGTTCATCCACAGCCTGAGTGGGTTGCCTTAGCTGGGTGCTCTTGCCCAGGCTGTGTCACCCATTGTGATCCGGTGTTGGTCAGGCATACTGCGTTCATCTCAAGGCTTGGGATGGCTCTGTTTCCAAGCTTACGCGCATCATGGTTAGCAGGCCCTTGTTCCTCACAGGCTGGTGGCCAGAGGTCTCCCCTCAATTCCTTGCCGTGTGGAGCTTCCCATAGGGAAGCTTACAAAGGTGGCGGCTGGCTTCCATCAGACCCAGCAGACCAGGGGACAAGAGATGGCCAGCAAGAAGGAAGCCAGAGTCTTTCTATAACCTAATTTTTTAAAGTGACATCTCATCTTTTGTGCCATATTCTAAGTATTAGAAATGAGCCAGTAGGCCCAGCTCACTTTAGGGGGAGGGGATTACCAAAGCCGTGAATTCTATGAGGCAGGGAGGCAGGGATCTCTGGGGCCCATCTCAGAGGCTGCCTACCAGAGCATATATTTGCCTATTACCTCAAAATCTGAGTGCCTTATACCCTTCTCCAGGTTGTTGTTACTGCCGTTTTGTTTAGCAAAGAGGGTCATGGGAATTTCTTGGCTTCCAATAGAAACCTGGACTGGCCCAAATGGTTCTGATTAAGCTAATGTTGACTTTCACTGATCTTTAACTTTTGAGGTGGGTGCCAGCCTGTTTCTTCTTTTCGAGACATTCAGGCAGAGGCTGGTCGGCCACCTGAGAGCTTGTGGGTAGCTGAGCTCTGACTGACCCCCTGGCCATTCTAACACTGCCAACAAAATTGCCTGAGGAGCCTGCCAAGGAGACAGATGCTGCTGCTGGAGAAACACCTTCTGTGGCCTGGCATTTGCTGGTAATTGCTCTCCAAGAGAAAATAAACTCTTCACATGACGGGGAAGGTGGATGGCGCCTGATTGTCAAGGATAGAGATGATTTAGAACAAGAGCTGTGAATAAAATGTGGAAGATTTTATTAAAACATAGAAGACATTTGTATAGATCTCTAAAGTTAGGCTCTTTTAAAATCCACCGACTCGGGAAAATACTTCTTGTTTTCCAAGCATAGACTAATACACAATGTATTGAATTATGTGCAAAATGCCTCACCTGTTCCCTCAGTCCTGTTCCTTTTATAGTCCTATTTCTTTTTCAATAGTGAGAGCCACTCTTTCCTTCTTGCTTATCGATGTATAGTGGGGTAGAAACAGAAGTGGCTTAAACGATTGGGCAGTAGGCTTGGACAACAGGCCCCACCACGTACCGGTAGGGAATTCAAGATTTGTCTACCGTTCTTTTTCATTTTTAAATTGGGATAGTAAACTTCTCTCATAAAGTTGTTTTAAACATTAGTTACACAAAGTCACACTAGGAAAAGTTGTGCACTGCACTGTAAATACTTAATAAGTGGTGTCCTTATAGCTGATGTATTTACAATAAAAACACCGGGAGGAGCTTTAATTATTAAGTCTTCCAACATAGATTGGGAAAGTAAGACCCAGAAGGCTAAAGGTTTTTCCTAAAGATCACATAGTAGTTGTATTCCTTCCATTCATCCATCCATCTGTCCGTCCATCTGTTCGTCCGTCCATCCATCCATCCATCCATCCATCCATCCATCCATCCATCCAGTAATTATTGCAGTGTACTCTCAGACAGTGTTATTGCAGTGGCTATACAGACGAACACGTCAGGGAAACTGCCTGCCCTCCAAGGATTCCACAATGAACAAACACATTCTTGATCGATTTTTGATGAAATAACTACTGTAAAATATATAGAGGTTGAACTGATACAGGAGGGACCTGGGGAGGGTTGCCCACAGCTTGGGCAACATGAGTAGGCTACTTTAAAGAAGAGGTGTTAGAGGGGGAGACCTGTAAGATGAGAAGGAACAACTGCCAAGACCCTGAAGCAGAAAAACACAGAAAGGACAGGGTGGCAGGCCCGTCCTGGATCAAATGGGATATTTAGACTTATGCCAGGAAAAATATTGTTTAAACAAATTATGGATTTTCTAGTTATAATGTTAAAGCAGGTTTCTTTAACAAAGGATCTTTCAAAGTTTTTAATATACTAATACTCATTATGATTTTTCAAGGGATCAGGGACCATTATATTATGAAGTATTCTCAGAACTATTTAACCATGGAGTCCTCCCTCCTTCCTTTCAATCTGTCCTTCCTTCCACCTGTCTGTCCCTTACTTATTTTTAAAGAGCTTCCTTAAGGCATGGAGAGTTCTGTGAGAAACCCTGGTAAATTGCTTAGTGAACCTTCATGAAATCCTCTGAGCCTCGCCTCACCACGTACCTGACGGAGGTGGGGTTGGTGTCCCATCCGTAGAAAAGGGAAGTGGGGCTTGGCATGGGAAGGCCCTGTCAAGCCCCTGACGGCGGTGGAGTCAGACGTGCTGTCACATGTGAGGCCCCGAGTTCTGTGTTCTTCCCCGAACTCCATGCCCAGCTTCATTTGCAGCCTCCAGAGCCTGGGGGATGGATTTCAGTGCTCGGATATTTTAAAAAAATTAATAGCAAATAAAGACAGTTTGGTAATGTTTCTCTTTGATGGGAAACTGTTTCCTTTTAAGCTCATTGTCACTATTCAGTATGTGCAGCTATTGAGCGACGGCCATGTTCTCACAGCTCTTGGGCGATGTTTGAGGTGTTGATACGTGAGGAAATCACCTAGGGAACAAACTCATGCCTCCCCTTCCAAGAGGCTCACAATCTTGTTTTCTTTGAAGAATGGCTAAGTTACATTTTCTGAGTAGTAAGGACAATATAATATTAAGAGCCATGGAACGTCTCCTGGATACCAGTCATGGTGCTAGGCGAATTACACATTAAGTCACTAATGCTCACAACCTGTGGACAGGTAGGTGCCATTAATTCCATTTTTTGGTTAAAGAAACTGGGCCCAACTTAGCCATCAGCACGGCAGCATGATGCCATTGCCCCACAGTACTCTTAGGACCCCACAAGACATGTTTTAATTTCATTTAAAATCAGAAGGAAATGAACTTTTAGGGTCAGATAGTATGTTTGGCTTCAAGCCAGCACAGTCATAGAATATCATTTTAAAATATTTTTTGTGGACGAAGAGGCTATGGGGGGAGAAGGGCTTGGCGCTCCTGAAACTCACTGCGTGGGGACCCTGAGAGTGCTCAGAGAGCTTGCAGCTTGCTCAGAGCCCGGCAGCGGAGATGAGCACCGACAAACGGTCCCACACCTGCGATCCTCCCCTCCCAGACCTTGATGCCTCGTTCTTAATTGGCTTCACCCCACACTCTCTAACTTTTAGCCTAGGCATTCTTTCCACAGAAACAGCAGATGCCTGAAAACTGGGGCACTGCATCCATAATTTTAGCACCCCATCTGCTCCAGGAAAATGACACAAAAAGGCACAGAACCTTCTTTTCAGAGGGCCTCCTCCCAGGATTTCTGAGCAAACACACAGACCCACCCCGGGTCCTGATACGAGCGGGGACCTTGGAGAGTCAGAGTCTGTTGGCCCTGCCCTGTTAAAGTGGACAGTGTAACCCTGCAGGAGTGGCCCTGTCCAGTGACACTGAGCATGGAACTGGCCTCCTGGGACCCTTGCATAAAGAGCAAGTGGAGACAGGTGGAAAGCAGCAGTGTTGGAGTTTGCACACAGCCCTCTGCCCACCTGCCACTTCTGCAAATTAGAAGCTTTGGAAAGTTTGGCCTTCATTGCCCTGAGCAAGAGTCCAGTGTAATAAATACTTTGACTAAAGCCTTTGCATGCTTCTGCATATCACAACAACTAAATTGCATCCTGGGTACATCCGTCCATGCCTGGGTGATATTCCCCATGACATTTATAGCTTGTGATGTCATGCTATTTGGGGCTCAGTTTATCATCAACAAGAGGTTCCAAATTATTACAGAGGGCCACGTGCTTAGATAAAATTGTAATATGTTTCCGTTTTGAGCCTCAGTTTCCCCACTGATGCTTAGATTACTATTTGTAAACTATCCTAGCTCTAGACTCTATCTTTTGAGCGACCACTATGTGAAAGACCCCAAGTTAAGAGCTGGGGATTTGTTACAGGGATCAAATGAGATCATGGATGGAAAAATGCCGTGTAAATCTCACTCATCTTTATTTTAATGAATAGCAGCTCTGGGTTACTGAGGCACTGCTCTGGAGCAAGGAACTTTACATACTTTTTCCCCATAATATTGAAGATAAATATCTTTAATATTTTAGCACCCCATGTCCCATTTCAGACATGAGGAATTTAAACTCAAGTTTAGAAACAGTGAATTATAGAGCCAGGAATTAGCTTAAGACTGACCTCTCACTTCATGGTCTCCTTTATTTTTGTCATCATCTTGACACTATTTGTTGTCATTGTTTCAATCAATGGAGAAAATAGATTGGTACATATAGTCAGTACACTAACTAGTCAGTATCAAGTTCAGTAGGCTTGAGTTGAGGTGTAAACTGGTGACCTTTGCTTGGATATAGATTCTGATGGAAGTAAAAGGTGTAGGACATTCCAGAGAGAAAAATAACCAGAAAATGTTAACTTCTCCTGACAAGTTAAACTAAATCTTGATTTATGGGGAGCAAGGTCCAGTGCCATAAACATCTGCTAATCAGCATAAATGACTTTCCCTCCTCCCTTTCTGATGGGCTGGAAGCAGGAAGCCTTTCTTTTGAGAAGGAATAACCTCGGTCATTCTAAGACAGCTACAGAGACTTTGATCTCTCGCTCTCTCTTTCTCTCTCCCTGCCCCCTCCCTCCCTCCCTCTCAAAGCTTGACTTTCTTAAATTGGGGGATTTTATGATCTAGGTGGCTGCCTCAGTTTCCCAACTTGATCAGGCTTCAGGAACCCAGACTTACCAAGAGAAGCCAGATAAGTTTAATTTTGCCACCCTTCGTTGGGGGTATCCCCACGTGGGACTGCCCAGCTCACAAGAAGGTAGAGAGAACTTTTTTCCCCACTGTCCCATGTGACGCACTGTGTCAATAGGACAGCCACGGCCATCACAAGGCTGTGTTGCCCTTTTCATGCTGCGTGTAACTTCCAGCCATCATTTTTTCTGGGAGCCATCCCACAAGCAACTCAGTGCTGCGACTTTGGAGTCACAAAGACTGTGTTCAAATTCTAGTTCTGGCACTACCTATGTTTTCGTGAGAAAAAATTAACTCTCTGCGTCTAAGTTTCTTATTTGTGACACGGAGATGAAAATATTAAACCCACGTAGTTTTTCTATGGAGGTAGAGAGGACATAGAGGAGTCTAGCATTTTGAAGTCATCGTAAGGAATGACGTAGGAGCAGGATTAGTGGATAGATGAGATGAGATTATTATTGTTCTTATTTTACAAATGAGGAAACAGTCTCACAGGATTTTTCCTTTCCCAGGGTTGCCTGGCTAGTGAATGGGGAAGCCAGCTTTGAAAAACCAAGTCTCCTGGCTAGTTACTTATTACTAGACTATAGTTTCCTTTAGAGTAAAGACACTGCTGTTCTCTCTGCCCCAAGGGCCTGGCTCTGGCCTCCCCCTGGCCTCACCCTTCACTTCTTTCTCCCTCTCACCTCTGTCCCACACCAGCTTCCTCATTGCTCTTGGAAGATGCTCATTTCTGACTGAAGGATTTAGGGCTTGCTGTTGCCTCTGCCTGAATGCTCTTCCCCTACATACCTATCTGCATGGCATGCACCTTAACCTTTCTAAAAGTTCTGCTCCCCTGTCATCTCAGCGAGGCCTTCCCTGACTACTTAGTTTAAACATGTGTCCCTTTCCAGTACATCTGAATCCCCTCTCCATCCTTATTTTTCTCCGTCGCATTTCCCAACATCTGACATACTGCACACTTGACTTAATTTGTTACTGTCTGCCTCCCTCGACTAGGACATAGCCTGCATCTCCAGAATGGAACCACGCATGGCAAACAGCCTGTAGTCAGTAAATTAAACTGTGTGCTGATTGAAGGAGTCAAGAAATGTGTTTGGGCATCTTGAGCCTCGCCTTTGCTCAGGGCTGCTCCAAACTCTTTGGAGTGTCCTTTCTCTCCTAAGAAGGCCCTTGAGCCATTCTCTACTGCTCAGGTCTGCTGTTTCTTTGAAGTGTACTTTTTCTTCTAATAAACTGCTTTTTCACTACTTAAAAAGAAAGAAAGAAATGTGTTTGGAGTGGATGGGGCCTGTGTTTGAATGCCCCTTGCTCTGATGGTGTTCACGACAGAACACTTAACTGCTTCTCCCCTTGTGATTGCACCTTGTCAAACTCTTTCTCTGGCAATCACTGAACCTCCCTAATTGTGATCCAGGCTGTGTACTTTGTCCTTCCTTCTTTGTGGAATGGCCCTGAGCTCCTGCAAGGGCCAGGACAGCTGTCTCTTTGGGAGCTGTGCTTTGCAACATGATCACAGGGGTAATGTAACATTTAATGTAATTTTTTTAGTCTCTGAGTTGAGCTCTTTATTAGAAATTAATTTGCTGAAGTTGTTGGGGATTGTTTGTTTTCAGCATGCTGAGGTATTTCCCCTGGGTAGGAGACGACCTCTGAGCTCTTTCTCACTTGTGCCTGAAGTTCTACAGACATGCTTTCTAGAATGTCACTCTGTGAAGCTGAGTTTTGGTAAATTTTGTTCTGAACAGAGGGCTCTTTCGACAGTGTGGGCAAAAGTCTTATTCTTTCATTTTTGTAAAGGTCTCTTTTATACATTCTGAAATGGTTCAGAAATCACTTGTTTTTGGAACAAGAATCCTAGAAACGTGCACGATGTTAGAAATTGTCTGATAATATGAAATCATGGGGAAGTGCTTGCTATGACGTTATGAATGGAGCACACGTTGGACCATAGTGGTGACGTAGATGACGTTGGATCTGCCGGCAGTTTCTGAGTACAGGCCGGGATCCTGTCTCGTGAAGACGAAGAGTGGAAACGCAGACCAGGGAGAGGCAAAAAGTTTTAAAAAGAGGATAGTTTATTAGAGGCAGGAGAAGAGGTTGCAGCTCCCGAGCGGGAGGGGGTCCCGAATGGGGGGTGCCCATGATTGAGGCAAAAGCTCTTTTATACCTTCCCTTGCCAGTTTGGGGAAGGGGAGCTGTTTGAAGAAGGGAACTGTTTGAAGAAGGGAACTGGCGCTTTCTAATGAAATTCGTGTACCAGGTTTGTTCTGCTTGCCCATCTTAAAGGAATTAGCAAAGTAACCCACTCTTATCTATCAGATCTGCTCCATTTGTCAGGCCAAAAGGAATTTTATGATTAACCTCAAGGCCTTATTACATTATGTCCTGGAGTGAAGGAATGATTTCAAAACCTGAAGTTTTAGGATATGGCTGTCTCTTCTTTATTCCACCAGGGATCCCCCCTATCTACCTAGCAGTTATACTAACTAACCTGTCTCAGTGGTGTCAGAAATTGACTAGCGTTCAGGTGACCTGGCTGTTCCATGTGCTTTACTAATTGGGTGATGTGGGCAAGCCATTCAATCTCTCTAAGACACGTTTCTTTCTCTGCAGAATGAAGACTTTAGATGATTGGTCTAGATGGTATGCAAGAGCCTTTCTAGCTTTAAAATTCTAGGCTGAAAGTCTAAAGACTTGAAAGTCTAAAGCCTAGTGACTGCTGCCACTTGCTAATCGCGGAACTCTGAGTAATCACCTTCCTTTTCAGAGATCTGGTTTCTCCGTCTTTAAAATGAGGATCAACATTTCTATTCTGTGTTTCTCCAGGGGTTTTAAGAGAATTTTATTTAGACACACAGATGTAAAAGTACTTTTTAGCTGTAGAATCCTATTATTATTAGAAACGACTTGTTATTGTGGTTGTGTGGCAATGTGCCAACAAAATGATGGGATGAAAGTTAAGAGATGAAAAGTCATTGCGCGTCGTAAGGCCAGTTTTTAAACTGACACCTTTTCAAATATATTTGTTTTACCTTCTACTTTTGATTGATTGATTTATTTTCTTAATCCCTACCTGACATCTTAAATTTTTGGCTTGAGCTTGGGGAAGCGCTACATACGTAGCTTTCATGAAATTTTTCAAAGGAGTATTTGATATCCCATTTTTAAAACTCTGTGATTTTTCCTAGGTGATTCCCCCTGGAATTTCTGAGGGAAGAGATCTTTTCATGCTGCTTCTGATCCTATATCCCTTCCTCCTTGGATGGATATTAGCTGCTAATACCTAGAGAATCACAAATGTCAAGTGAATGACTCTTTGCAGGACTAACTGGCTGCTTTCTGAAAACCTCCAGTTAATGGGGACCTAATCAAGACGGGCACACTTTTTATAGATAAACCCAATTAAAAATCTGGAATAATTCATTTACCAATGTGCTCTTAGAAGCCATTTAGTATTAATTCTGTTATCCTTACCTTGATCTTTTATCCCTAAAGAATACTCTTAAATTAGACTGTAAATTTGAATGACCAAAGGCTGAAATTCCCTCCAGAGAGAGAAAAGTCATCATTATTGGGGTCAGTGGCTCCACAGGCCTTGGCCCAGGTGGCTATGCAGAGGTACAGAGATTACGCAGACAGAGAAGGGGGTGTAGTCTAGATTCAGCAGATGGGGAAGGAGGAGCGGGGGATGGGGGGATTGTGGCCAGCTAACATACCAGCAACAGATTATTGCCTCTCACTGTCATCCCACTCCCATCCCCAGGGTCTTGATTTTAACCTTACAGTTAAAAATCTATGAGAAAGCATAATATAGCCCCAGGAATCAGTTATTTACAAGGTACAAAAAAATTGACCTTGGAATCCAGAAGACGTGGGTTACAGTTCTATTTTCAATACTTCCTAGCTGGGAAACTGATAGCCCTTCTCAGCTCCTTACCCAGCCATAGAAGAATAGGTATGGCAAACTGCTTTACTGTCTTGTCAGGAAGATGAAATGACTGCGCCGAAAGGAAGGTCGTTGGCAAACCATGATAGTCCTTAGATAGGAAATGTCACCATGAGTGCGTAGACAAAGGGGAGACCTGAGCGCACCCTTCTAAGAACACTTGAAGACCCTTTTCTTTCACTGTTGCTGTGTTCTAACAGGCTTGTTGTCTTACCATCAAATGAAAAGGGAAGGTAAGTGTGCAATGGAGGAAGGAGTTGTTTGGGCCTCAGGCCTCAACCTCCACAGGAGCTCACGCCAGCTCCCCTTGCTCCCCTGCAGAGGAGCCAAAAGGGGTTAATGATGAAATGTCAGAAAGGCATTTGGGGGCTTCTAGAGACACTCATCAGGGACATGACACTCACATCATGTCAAATATACGAGTACAGCGCTGCCATGGTTGCCTCATTAATCATTTTACTATTTTTATTATTAGCAATAAAGACTTTAACCAAAGAGTCCATTTAAAAAAAAAATTGTTGTTGGCTATGCTTAAGGAAACGAGCATAATATCTCTTTGAAAACTTTGTATAAGAGAAGGCTATCCAGAATCCTTGTACTTGGCAGGCAGAAATTAAACTGTTTTCCAAATTTACCAAGTGCTTGCCTGAATAGACAAGGAGCCTACGGGTATTTTTTGTGGGAGTGATGAGTTGTGAATCCCAATATGAGATGTGTGTTAAGAAAAAAAAAAAAATCTGTTTAAAAAGGGAAAATAAGTTTCTGAATATTTGGAAAAAACAGGTTATTTTTAAACAGGAAAAAATAGGATTGTGGGGATTTCAAAGATTTTGTGATTTTATTAATTTAGCTTTGTGGGGGACTTTCGTGACCCTCATTAGCACAGGGACAAAAGGAGATGCAAGAGAAATATACCATCTGTGCCATCAGGTGGCCTTCATGCTCATCAAGGGACAAGACTAGGTTGATGTAAAAAATGACAATTTATGCAAAGCAAGATGGTTTTATGGAAACATTGCGGTGTTTGGAGTCAGATGCTCTTGGGTTCCAGATTTGGATCCAGCCTAGAAATGGGCCCTGTGCTTCAGTTTCCACTACCACAAAATGGAATAATAATATTTACCTTCCCAGCTTGGGAAGATTAATGAGATGAGGCATGTACAACGCTCAGCATGGAACATGGCACATAGTGGGTTCTCACAAATGTAATTCTACTTTCCTCATTTCTCCTTTCTGTTTTTTACTCTGTCACAAGGTGTCATGAATGGGATGTAACTAACAAAGCAACAGTCTCACATATGTTTGTGTCTTTCCACAATGTCAGGCTTTGTTAAAAGAAAGCCATGGATCTAGTCCTACTGACTCGGTTTACCAAGGCATTAACCAAGGCTCCGGCCAGAAGATAGTCTCCAATAGTCTTAGTGGAGCAGTTTCACACAAGAGGGTCACACAGGTTTGTAAGCAATAGGGTTAGGCCAGGGAAACAGTCTTACGAAAGAAGGACGAGAGAGAGAGTCCAGTGTTCAGCGAGAGTCCCTACGCTGCTGGGGTGCGTAGTGTCGGGCATCAGGCCAGGCTGGTGAGCCGGTCAGGAGGCGAGGCTTCAAGGGCTCCGTCGGGACGAGCGCAAATGCGGCTCTCAGCTCCTCAGCCGAGGTCTGAGCCATGAGCCGTCACAGGGCTCTGATTTTATGCTCAAGACTGGGTGCGGTGCCCCCATCTGCAGTCTGATAAAGTCATTCAGATGGTCCCACTCCACCCTGCGTCTGGGGTTATCTGGTTAGGGCGTTCACTGGGTACACCTTTCCTGTGATGCTCTGGCCTGACTGTCCCTCTGTGACTGACAGAACTGTCCGAATTATTAGAGTCCGTTTCTCGTTCATAATTAATGCCGTGTACGACAGGGGACATGTCTTCATGAAGTTCCTTAGGGAGTTTGAAGAAGATGGGCTATGGCAGAATATTTTCCATGGAGGAGCATCTTTATTGGACCTTGGACAGGCTGTGTCTGCTTGCCCTTCCAGGTACACTCTCGGCTCGTCTGCACCCTCCTCTCCTCTCCCCGGAAGCCTAAACTGTGTGGACTGCGCCCAGGAGCTTCCTGTACCCCCGACCCCCTGCCGGGCCTCTTGGGATTATCCAATGCCCAGTTCCAGCAGGCAGCTGGAGGGTGGGAAGGATGAGAATGAAGTATATATTTTGCTCTGCTTTTGGGCTTTCTCTGGCTGGGTTGCCTTGGGCTTGCTGTATCCCAGACTGCAGGTCACTGCTCCTTTTAAGGCAACTATCTCTACAGGCTTCCCTCCCAGTGCTGTTGCCCCTCTTCCCTAACCCCTTCATTTCTAGGAGAGATTACAGTTCTGTGAGTCTGTCCCTGGGATACTGCACTGTCCTTTGGGGTTTCCCTTCAGCACAGCTCACCCTTGTGTAATGAATCCCTTTATTAACTCTTCTGGAATAATCCTGTTTTGAATGTGTCATCTCTTTCTTGGTGGGCTGAGTGTGAGTAGGTGAGGAGGTGTGACTTTGGATGACGGGGGTGTGCTCTGGGGTCTCTGACCAATACGAGCTGTACATGTATTTCATGTGAGGAGGACAAACGGAGCTGTGAGTTTGGGGCAGCGTGCTGGATTTGGAGCCTAAAGGTCAGGTGACGTTAACATATCAGATTTCATATCGCAGCAGAAATCGTTTCAGGTAATGGTTTTCTGATTCATTTTGACAGGCATGTATTGAAAAACTAATAGGGATATGTTATAGGAAATAAATATTGGAAGCGCCTCCTTTTTCCTTCCAAAGAATTATATACAAATGAAATAGAGGGGAGGGAAAGCAAATAAAAGTACTACAGGAGGCAATGTAGTACCAGGCAATTTGCATATCTTATTTATTCTACTCAGCTACCATACAGGGATAAGTTACCAATTTTTCAGCTTTACAGAGGTAGAAGTTGAGGCTCAAAGTCTTCAAGGGACTTGCAAAGGTCACCTATCTGGGACTTAGTGGAACCATGATTTGAAAACCCCAGGCAGGTCTGTGAGACTGTGATGTTCATATTGTTTAGTCTTTACCAGCTAATATATGAATAGTGATGCATTGAAGGGTTCAGATGAGAAGTATAGGTAAGTACACCTGAGTGAGAGCCTCAGGCTGTTTGTTGCAGCCCCACCCCCCACCCCCAGTAAGGAGGGGTGTGGCATTGTAAGGCCATGCTGAGCAATACGTTGGGGAGGAATTTTTCTAGAGTCTCAGAAATAGCCATACAGCCTGGCCTCACCGTAACTGGGGTATGATTTCATAATGGAAAGGATCCTGGCAGCCTCTCAGGGACTAGGGTATATTAGGGTACCTTGTTCCCATTGCGTTCCCTGCCATTGGGTACCCTCTGTTTCTGGTTTGACTGAAAATAACCTCTTTCTACTAATTATATATACAGAGGGTACCCAAAACATGTGTACACATTTTAAGGAAAGAAAAAACAATATTAAAATTGCAATACTCAATATGTACCAATACCAAAATTTGAATACAAGTCACGTTTGACTTCTGCAATTACAAGACGTGCTCAAAGTGGTTACCATGAGCGTAATTTTAATACAGTTTTTTCCTTTCTTAAAATGTGTATACATTTTTTTGGCACCCTCTGTATTTTCTCTACCTGGTGACTTCTGTGGTCTTTCCTTCTGCTAACTCATGACTTCTGATCAGTCATCCCGTTGCTGTCTCACAGCTTCTTCCTGTGTGTCTTTTCACTTCTGGTCCCATTACCACTGGACAGAAACTGTATTTATGAGTTCAAATTCTTGAGAGAGAGAATATGTATCCTTTCTCATATATCTGGTTTGGACCAACTCTTCCTGTCAGGCCACGATGCTGCAGCTGGTCAACCAGTGAATTGTCCTGGGGTAAGGAATCCACTCCTGGTTCAGTCAGCTGGGAGTCGGGTTAGGGAGTGGACATCTGTGAGGGCCATTATTCTATCCTAGCCCACCCTCTGACCCCCAAAGATTCACATTCAGCCCACATGCAAAATATATTCACAGTCTCTCAGTGATCTCATCAGTTCAAAACCTCAAATCTCATTGAAACCTCATCAGTTCAAAAGTCCATTCTCATTATCTAAATCTTCTAAATCATTTGGATGATTAGAGCACGGACATCTTTAGGGGGCCATTTTCCTGCCTACCACCAGCACTTACCACTATGTGATAAGCATTTGCTATAGATTATGTCATTTACGACATTCCCTGCCTCTGTCATGTATTCTCAGAGCCATCACATTTTGCAATGAATGCATTCAGTTTCCGTGGAGTTCAGTAAGGGGCCCAACTCTGCTGGACTGGGAAGTGGTGTCACAGTGGCCCTGACGGTGCATGTGAATTCTCTTAGCCATTAGGCTTGTGTTTCCCAAACTTTGCTGCATATTCACATCACCCGGGGAGGTTTTAAGCATCCCGATGCCCAGGTTGCACCTCAGAGCAGTTCAACAAGAATCCCGTGCTGGGAGACAAGCATCAGTATTTTTAATAGCTGCTCAGGTGATTTCTCTGTGCAGAAAAGTTTGGGAGCCTCTGCACTGCGCTGCCTTACTCTGGTGTGTAAGGGGTAGGGTGCACGGGAGGCTGCTGTGCAAGGGGAAGGGTGTGTGTAGTCAGGGAATCCGTCCCCTTGGAGGAAAGCTGGAGCTGAAATTCGAAGGTGTTTGCAGGGGCAACAGTGAGGAAGGAGTTTCATGGAATGGAAATGGTTTTTCATGTTGGTGATTTGCTCAGTATTTGCCCAGTGGGATTGAATTTGTATGTTTCTATGAGAAGGTTTAAATAAATACATTCACAAATCAGGAAACAGAAAAAAAGAGTTCCTTTGACTGAGCTTCCGTCCCCATATATGGTGTCATGCAAGGTGTCATGCGGGGTCTCTGGTCCCTCTCCCCACATAAGAACGCAGGACATGGCTAAGCCAAAAAGGAACACCCACGGAGCCATAGATAGGGCAGTCATATCACTATATTCTCGCTGGCGGCTGGGTTGGAGACACAGGAGGCAGGAGCCACACGATCCGCAATCCACACTCTGCCACACTACGCGCTTGCCGGCCACCATCTTCTTGCTAGCCCCCATTTGCTGCTAGCATAACCATGGCAGTTATATTAGTGTCCAGTGGCTCACTGGTTACAGCTGACGGCCAAGTAGCCACAGCTGATGGCCATCCAATCATAGTCGATGGCCATTTACTACCTGAGCCAGCACCTTTCCACGTGAGGCCGAGAGCCTGGAAACTGCACTCCTGGCTCTGTCACCGCATTGGCCCGTGTTGTTCTCTTGCCCATTGTCAACATTCAAGATAATGAAATGCAGCTAGTGAAAAGAGTCAATAATGGCAGTCTGTATTTTTGGTAAGTCAGCAGGGAAAGCTGCCAAATGCTGCATTTGTTTATTTGAAATCCCCTTTACTGGGAGGGACTCATTAAATACTTGTTTTGGGGTTTTTTCCCCAAGACCCTGGAGAATAGCAATAGTTCCCTGTCACTCAAAGACATTGCGGAGGGAACAGGGATCACACCGTAATAGAGGGTGTTCAGTTGTGAAAAGCAAATAAACAGCGTGTCTGCCTCCTCATCTGGCTGGCAGGGTTAAAATGAGTAACGGCATCCTGGCTGAAAAGCTGATGAGGGAGATGCCTCTGTAAGAGACATGTTGGGAAACAGGTATGAAGGCCACCTGAGGTCAGTCCCCAACCTTGGGAGGGCGTAGCAGCCACCAGACTTTGATTCATCTCTCTCTGTACCTCCAGCATGGAGAACAGGGCAGGCTGTGCACAGAGTAAGTGCGTAGGAAATGTATACTGAATTGAATTGATTTACAGAGCCTGTGATTGAATGGGCATGTGCTGCAAAAGTTGGGGATGTTTGCATTTTTACTTCTTTTCCTGAAGATTCATTTCTTTAGGGCATCTTTGGAAAGGAAAATTGAAGAGCATAAGCTTTGAAACTTAGTAGCACCTTTGATGCAACATTTCCCAGATGGCCTCCCTGCCCTCCCTGTCCCTGGCCTCAGACCTGCCGGTGATTCCTGAGCTAGCATCGCCTTGAAAGAACCTAAACTGTGTCAGTCACTCCCCTGTTAAATCACAGGTAGTCCCCTGTCACCTGCCAGTAGGCAGCCCCATCAGTGAGTAACTTTTGAACTCTGTATTCTGCATCAGCATATGAATTTTTATATATAAATTTACATACATATGCTACTGTCCATCTGCATAGTAAATTAATAAACTATTTCCTATTTTTTAAGATAAAAATAATTATAAGGAGATACAGCAGAGTTTGCTTTCTTCACCCCGGTGGATTTTCTCCCTGGGCTGCATGCTTCCTGTTTTGAAGACTATGGGATCCACAGCACCCCCATTTTAGAGATGAAGACATCGAGGCTCAGGGTGGTTGAGTAGCTTAAATGCCTAAAGTTACACAGGCAGACAGAGGTACAGGTAGGATTCCAATCCTGCTCCTCTGATCGCTTACTGCTTTAGTTTCTGCCACCTACTGATACATCTTTGTAAAATCAGAGGAGAGGATTTTAGAAGATTGGGCAGAAGTGGGGCTCCGAGTATTGAAAGAGTAATGGCATTATTTTAGGTTTATATATTTGCTTTTTCTGATACTCTAAGAGTTTATGTAATGAATTTTCATGGTGCAATAAATACTTAATGAAACTGTGATCCATTAGTTAAATGAAATGTTCCTAAATATGCCATGTTGCTGTCATATAAATTCCTTTAATAGTGCCGAAACCTGGTTCTGACTTGAGTTAGCCTTGAGTTTGATTAAAGAAATACATTTTGTTCTTCCTATCATCACCTTGCTGAAGGCTGACTGATACCTGAGAAATAACAGTGCCTGCCTTCCGGAACATAGCATTTTGTTTTTCCAAAAGTACTTTCACATAACTTTCATTCACATTTTTTTAATCCCATGAGTTACATTCAGCATTAACCCATTTTACAGATGAGTAAACTGATAAACTATGTAAATACATATTTTTTTTAATTTTAGAGTTTACCCTAGAAAAGCCAGACTACCAGATAGCTGTATCCCACTTATTTATTTTTCAATTTAGTTTAAAAAGCATGTTTTGTTCATAGAGAACTTCAAACAACTTGGGTTGCATTGTTTTGACCCTATTTAAAACTATCAGTACTAAATTATGCTTTAGCATTATGTTCTCAGCATAAATTAAGGGACATTGAAAGTTCCCTGTTGGATTTTTTTCTTCTTTTTTGTTTGTTTTTGTTTTTGTTTTTGTTTTTGTTTTTGTAGAGACAGTGCGGATGTTAATGCCCATGTACACACAGTGTTGATTTCATGAAAACCTGTAGGTTCTTTTTATTCTTCATTCATGGTTCAGAGAGGCAGGGAAGCTTTATTTGAGCATGGGCTTTCTGAAACCTACAACTGATCATATTTCCTTCTTTGCTTTGGCCTCCAGGAATCTCACAGATCAGCTGATAGCCTACCTTTTGCAACTGGACAGATTTTGGTACCTTAATCCTTGCTTCTGCCTTCACCTTCATTTCCAATCCTTTGTTCCCCTTTACTCCAGTTTTCCTCATTTATTAATTTTATCCTGTTATAGAGAATGGCTTTCTATAAAGCTTTCTGTAGACAGCCTGAAATTCTTTTTCTTCTTTCATAAGTCAGGTAAACGAGCAACACAGTGAAGATGAGCTCTCAGGCCAAGGCATGTCTTCTAAATCTCAGATTTTTCTCCCTTTTCTTCACACACACAGTTGTGGGAAAACAGTATTGATTAGGTTTATAGTAAATTCATTAATCTATCACCTGTGTGGCCTTCAGAGTTTTAAAGCCAGGGATATATTCTACCTGTGTATTATTTTTCTTGAAGGGTGATGGCTCTACATTTGCTGTGAGGATGGTGGTACTTTATCAGTAGAGAGAGATGTGGTGTCTTTGAATGTCAGTCTGCTCAAGTTCCCACCACATTTGCACTTCTGACACCCCCAGCAGTTTTTAATAAATATTGCCATTGGGTTCCAGCAAAACCTTATTCTTTCCTATTTTCTTGTCCCTGAAAAGAACAAATATGCAGAATGAGCGCATTTTAGGCATTTTTCAAATGGGCTGGATCAGCTCAGTAGCCTTGACTTACTGAAGAAGAAGAAAAGGAAAAGGGTTGACAAATTAAAGCCATGATCTCAGGGAAGGAGAGGGAGACGACCCAGGAAAGGCTGATGTTAGCTAAGTCATTAAAGGAGCTTGCAGTGATCTATGGGGCAGGTGGATGAAAGGTCTTAGTGGGCAAATTCCTGGCATGGAGGCATAGTCTGGAGAGGAGTCCAGAGCTCGGGAAGAAAGAGACCTGCTCGAAACAACTGTGATCCCGAGACTTCTGCCAAGTCAGGTAGTCCAGGCAGATATGGGGTGAAGTTGGAATCTGTAATGAGATGTGACAGCCACAAACTAATTTTAAATTCAGCTAGACTTGGGAATTAGAAATCATGCTGTCTGCGGAGCTGGAATGCGTCTGAACGTAAAAGAAAAGAGAGGCCAGAATTGGCTTTGTTGCATATCTCTGTGTGTTAGGATCTGAGCTAGGCCTTTCTTTTCTCTCTCTCTGTTTTTTTTTTTTTCTTTTTTTGGAAATAATCTCAAAACTATAGGAAAAAGTATAAGAACATACACAAATACTGTATTTCCTTTATTTAGATTCACTTATTGCTAATATTTTATCTCATTTGCTTTATCATTTGTGTATTCTATTTCTCTGACTGTATATGCATATATACACACATATATGCATATATATATGTAATTTTTTCCTGAATCATTTGTAAATAAGGTGCCTTATTCCTAAATACTTCGTCTGTATTCCCTAAGTATATTCTCTTACGTAACCACAGGAAAGTTATCAAATTAAATGAATTTAATATTGCTGCAGTATTTTTACCTAATTCAATATTCAAATTTATTAATTGGCCCAACAATTCCTTTGTAGCATTTCTTTGTTCTCCGGTGCGGGATCCTGTACTGGTATTGCATTTAGTTGTTGTATCTGTTTAGTTTCTCTTCATCTAAAATACTTCCACAGCCTACCTTTGTCTTTGATGACTACATTTTTTAAGAATACAGTCCTGTCACCCCGTCTTTAAATGCATAACCTGATTAGATTCCTGGCTAGAATACTACAGGTAGTGATGTGTTCTTTTCAGGGTGTCACAAGATAGTCTTCCGCCTCTCTTCGTTAATGTTAGTTCGGATAACCTAATTGAGGTGTTGTTCAGTTTCTCCGTTGTATAATCACTGATTTTTCCCTTGCAGCTATAAACAGTAAGTGAGAAGACACTTTAATCTGCAACTGTCCTGCTTCTCATCAAAAATGTTCCCTGGATTCAACATTTATTGAGGAGTCTTGCCTGACTAAACTTTATTTTGATGGCTGCAAAGTGTCGATTTTATACTCCAGCACTCCCTCCGTATTTACCAGACAGTGTTCCCTTTTATAATAGGATTCATGGGTTCCTATTTTTTCAGTGGTTTATTAGTTAATAGCATCCTTACCTTATATTGGTGTTTAAACTGTTCCAGATTAAGCCAGTGACACATCCTCTAAGATGTCCTTTGTATCCTTGTGACATTCTCCCATGAGCTGTGCTTGTTTGAGCACTTCTTTATTTTCTGGAATAACAAGATATTTCAGGCTCACCTTGTACCTGACCAGCCCAGTTCTGGAGTCATCGCTTTCTCCAAGAACCCCCAGTTCCTTTTAAGAGGCAATGGTAATATAAACCAAAATCTAGGTGTTAGGTATCACATTGGTCTGAGGTATCTTTGCCCTAGATCCGTTCAGTGAACAGAACTCGAAAATATATGCATATAAGCTCATGTATACATACACACATACACAGACGCATGTAGATTTTGTAAATCATGAGTTTACCCTGAAATCTCCAATTTCCATTCTATCCCCACAGTATTCTTTCCTGCCTTCCCTCTCATTTTAATGTTTCTTCTTCCATAATGAGAACCTTTGCTCTCAGGAATATCAAAACATGTATCCTTTGCTCAATCCTGTAATACATCTAAAATATTTTCATAATTGCTTTGCTCATAACACTACCAAAAAGCCTACTAAAAAGAGTTTGAGGTTTGTTTGCAGCTCCCCCTGACCCAACCCTGCCCAAGACTGAGTGTAAACAGTCAAATTCTGTGGCCATAAATTATTTGGATTTGTTCTTTCTTTCCCCTCCAGCGATTGTGTTTATGAAGTTCATTTGAAATACAAGTGGATTAATTTGTTTCAGTCCACTCTTGAGTTTTAGCCTTGCCCCCCCTCACTTCCTATCCCTGTTAATTTAATTTTTTTTTTCCAAAAATGTAGACTATTAATATGCTGCCAAATGGAAATTATGTACAAAGTTATACTCTGAGAAGTATCACCCTTTGCCATATCTGTCTACCGGTCACCCAGTCACTCCACCACCCAGGCTCTCCCATGTAGAAAAACAGCTTCACTGGTTTCTGATTTGTTTGCCCTGTGTTTCTATTTGTAAAGAGACGCAGATGTAGATCTCCCCCTTTCTTACACAAAAGGCAGCATTCTGTACGTGGAGCTAGGCGTCTGATGTCCCAGACCTCATCATTCTTCCAAATCTTGCCTACTTGGTTGTTATCTTTCCATTTTACTGATAAGGAAACCGAGGCTTCTCACCCATACTGTTGCAAACCTTTGTGCCACGTTGATAAACGGTCTGTCTTCGGTGCTTTCTATTTTGGGTAAAGCTGGTGAAGATGCCCCCACTCACAGAACATGCTGGTAGTGGCATGTACTTTGTAACCTGTGGAGTTGCTGCTACTCAAACCCAAAGTCTTGGTTCTGGGAATACTACCTCCTCTTCATCTGGTTTTTAAGGCTGGGTTGTCCTTTTAGACTAGAATTTGTAGTAGGCTTAGCATATCACACAAGGCTTAAATCTGGGTGTGAGACCTGGCTGGGAAGTTTTTATTTTATTTTTAAATTCAGGTGAAATTCGTATAACAACATTAACCATTTGAGTGTGTATGTCCAGTGGTATTTATCGCATTCATGCTGTGGGGCAACCATCACCTCTATCTAGTGCCGAAAACATTTTCATCACCCCCAAAGGAGACCTTGTAGCCAATAAGCAGTGACTCCCCCTGTGGTGAGTTGCCTGGCAACCGCTGAGCTGTTTTCTGTCACTGTGGATGTATCTGTGTTGGCTATTTCATATAAATGGAACCAGACAACATGCGGTCTAACTTCTTTGACTTGGTGTGATGTTTTCAAGGTTCAGTACTTCATTCCTTTACGTAGCTGAATAATATTCCATTGTATAGATACACCACATTTTGTGCATCCATTCACTAGCTGGTGGACATCTGGGAGGGTTCTGAGTTAAGTTGGGGAGAAGAGTGATTTGTACCCTGCCCTGTGCTGTGCTACTTATTAGTCATGTGACTGTGGCTAAGCCACTAAACTGGCTTGTGCCTCACTTTCTTCATTTGTCAAGTGAAGATAATAATAATATCTTCAGGTTATTGAAGGATTGAATAAGATAATACACAAGAAGTTGATAGCATAGTACATGGTGGGCCCTCATCAACAGTAGCTTATTTTACGATAGGATCGTGCAAGGGGAGGGGACGTTGGGGAGGAAAGTACACAAATTTGTGTGTCGGGGGGTGTTTTAGTATGTGTTCATTCTCTTGTAGCTGCTCAAACCTTTGTGCTTGGTTGTTGTTATTATTAGCATTATTTTAAAGTCCTATCTGTTTGCTCTGCTTTATGGATTGGTGTCCCCCACCCCTGGCCCCCCAATCCCTGAACACAGGATTTTACATTTAGAAGCAGTTCACTAGACAAAATGTCTGTAGTGGAATGTTACATAATTCACACTTAGATTTGAAGAGCTCATTATAAAAAACCTGACACACTTCAGGAATATTAAATTACTGCAGATTGTGTGGAGCAAAGAAACATTATTGAAGCATTTCAAAATTCTAGGCGAGCCTGAATTTAACTGATAGGGTTTCACGGCTTTTGCTGGGGGAAAATGATTTGAGTTGTCACATGGTTTCTGGCTCTAGAGGACTTTAATCTCCTTGATTACAAAGAAACGAATTTCCTAAATAATCTGGAGTTACTTCACAGCATTTGCTCAACCTCTGGCTTTTGGAAAATTAAAAGGGGAGCCAGGGTCCCGGCCATGGTACGTTCTCTCTGTAGTACAGCTCCCTTATTTAAGTTTTTATTCAAAATGATGCTGGTTCCCTTTCATTATTGATATACGAATGTACTTCAGAAATTCACAAGTAATGCTTATAACACTTGAACACAATCACATTTTGTTGAACAGGTGACGCTGGAGATACAGAATAGGGACAGGTGCTGTAATTGTCACTTATAAAGTTGAAGGGGAGAAAGTGGCCCACATCCAATCTAGTTTTATACATTGACTTTGAAGAGTGCTTGAAATTGTGTAAAATACACATATTTCAGCTCATTTCTGTCTTTTTGGATTAGGTACCTACTGTGTGCAAGACCAGCATGATAGAAATGTCTTAGATTCGATCATTTTCTGCAATTTGTCCTTGGAAAGCAGATTTAACCTACCTTGGTTTCCTCCTCTGTGGAAGGAGGATAATAAGATGACTTGTAGCCACATATCAGCCATGTGACCTTGAGCAATTAACAAAGGAAACTATTAATGCCTAATATTTATCAAGTGCTTACGAGAAAATGTGCAAGGTACTCTTCCAAGCTTGTTACACATGTGATCACAATTTCACCAGCAGTTTTATGAAGTTGATATTGTTATCCCCATTATACAGATAGAGAAACTAAGGCAAAGGGTTGAGTGACTTCCTCATTATCACATTGCTTGTAAGTGGATCAAACTATGAAGCTGGCCAAACATCAGATCATGACATAAGTAGGGAGAAATTCCATTTAACAGAGAGATCAGAAAACCATTCTGCATGAGATACCTCTTTGAACTGAAGCTTAAGGGGGTTGATAGAATGTCAAGGCAGACTTGAAAAGAAAGATTCTATAGAAAGGTAGCACCCAAGGGAAAATTGGGAAGATGGGAAAGTATAAGACTTACATTTCCTCTTATTAGTTTGGTTGTTACTTTCAAGCCTCCTTGTACACGCTGGTCCTTCTGCCTGAAACAACCATTCATTCCTTTGTTATACATGCATTTATTGAGTAGCCATTGGTCCTTTCCCTTATCATGCACTTGACAGAAGCATCATTCTTCAAGATCCCACAGCGTAGGGCTCCTCTCTGAAGCTTGATTGACTCTTCCAAGCAAAGATCAGTAGTTGATCCTTTGTGCTCAACTACTGAGAGTATGCCAGGTGTTTGTCTGCTTTAGTTCTGGCTACGTGTATTGCAGTCCCTTACATGACTGACACCTCTGCTAGACTGAGCTCCTTTGAGGACAGGAACCAGGCTTTGACTGTCTACTCTTGGCCAGCATGGTTGCACAGTAAATGTCTGTTGACACGAAGGAGCCAGGATTTGCACCTCTCCTGTAATAGATAGGTGTTGCAATGAAATGATAAATATCATAAATAAAATTAATTATGTCCATCTATGACCGGGTTTTGTGACTCTCATCTCTTATGAAATGCTGTCTTTTGGGGGAGGGGAGAGGTTAGGAAGGGCAGTGCAGGCTAACGGAATGGCATGGAAACCAAAATGGCAAGAAGAGTTTTCATTTTCTATAAATAATCTTATGGACCCCATTCTAGAGAGAGAACTTTTTGTTTTCCTTAGTTGTAGCCTTAGGTCCTCTAGTGCAAGCACCTTTCATTCAGGGCTAGTGTGCTCTTCAAAAAAAATAGCTCATTAAAAACAAACCAGGGAACCTATCGTATTCATGTGGCTTTTATGTTGGCCTTCCAGTTAAGCCATCTTTAGTTGTCTTGATGGAGCGGTTTGGGTCATTACCCTTTTTGCGCTGACACTGGCATTCTAGGTCCGCCTTTTTCAAGTACACAGTTCTAGATCTGTGGATGAGCTAAGGATTGGCTGCTCCATTTGAAGATCCATTTCTAGTAGCCTGATCAGCCAAGCTCGATCAGAGCCTAGGCAGCTACGCCATAGTATAATATCATCTTGATACTATTTAAAAAACGGATAACTAGTGAAATGTTTATTTTCAACTAAACTCTCAGATATAACTATCAGATAGGTAGTGACTGGAAAAAGACTGTTGGCCTGACCCAGGGAATACGTTCATTCAATTTAATGAAAGCAAATGAGTTAATATATGTGAAGGAGTAGCTAAGGGCATAGTATATAGTGAGTGCATGGTAAATACTAGCTGTAATTGAAGTGGTTATAGTCCTATTATTATCTCTTCCCAGAAGAGTGTCTGAACTTAACAGTACTTAGCAGTGTGCAATGCATATCTATTAAAGAAAGAATGAATGAAATGTGTATCTACTTCTTTTTCTCCCCACGTTAAATGCTTGTCTGCTCTTATAGCTGGGGCGGGGGGCGGGGGCTGACATAAAAATTGGCTTGCTGGAAAGTTTCTCAGCCCCATTTGTCACCTTACCCTTGGAGCCCAATTCTGTGTCAACTCCATGCCTGCCTCTGCTGCCTGCCAGTGAGGGACCAACACAGGTCACTTCCCTATGATCTGCTTTAGCTGTCACGACTCTGATCAAGCCTGGCTGATGGATGAGTGCCCCACTATTGGAAATGTCTCCACAGGGCTGCTCAGGAAATATGCCTGTGCTGTGTTTTCTGGGTGGCATCTCGTGCCTGAAAAGGAGAAACATGGAAAACAAAGAGTTAGGGGTTGCCCTTGTTGAACATCCAGGGTTTCAGAGATCTGAGTTACCCAGTTGGAGGAACAGTTTTGCAGGTAGGGCTCTCATTCCTTTTGCTGTGGACCCGTCCACGACTTGATGAAGTCATGAGAGCCGTTTGTACATGGAGACCAAGATTTTCCTGTTTTTGTATGTGTGCGTCTTCATTTGTTCCCCCTCATTTCTGTTTCACTTCAAAAGGGCAATGGTTCTGAATGTTCTCTTCCCTTGATTTGCAGCACTCGAAAAGAGTGAATGAAATGTGCAGCTCGGGGTGTCGTTTCTGAAGGGCGGAGTTGTTGTCTTGGAGAAGAGTCCTCAATGATCCTGGCCGAGGCCCGGGATCTGTGTGAAGTGGACTAAGGATTTAGTAGGATGTCAACTGAGACAGAACTTCAAGTAGCTGTGAAAACCAGCACCAAGAAAGACTCCAGAAAGAAAGGTAGGACCGAATTTGATTCTTTCTTAATGGCTACTTGTCCATACAGGAATGAGTTTGTATCTCTGGAATGATATACAGTACTGTCTTTAGGATCACGTATATATTTTTAATAGTCATCAGCTTTATTTACTATGTTGTTGTTGTGTGGCTTTTTTTTTTTCTGTGCTCATTGTATAATATTTGAATGGCTCTCCATTATTCTCTGACTAAAATGCAAAATTCTTTTCATAACGTATAAAGCCCTTCCTGATTTACCTTCTAGCCCATCCCTCCATCAAGATCTCTGCCTAACCACCCCTTCCCCTCACCATTTAACTCTGCCTACCCTCCAGGCATTCTGTCTGTTTTTATTCACCTTTGCATATTATCAGTGGTTCTCCCAACTGCAGAGCGCCAGAATCACATGGAAGGCTTGTTAAAACACTGACAGCTGAGTCTCACCCCCAGAGTTTTGGGTTCCCTAAGTCTAGATCTAGGATGGGACCCTGAGAGTTTGCATTTATAACAAGTTGCCAGAGATACAAGGATTGTATATTTTATGATGGTGATGATGTTGGTTCAGAGACCAGACTTTAGAACCACTGGAATCTTATTAATCTAGCCTGAAATCCTTTTGTCACTCCCCACTTTGTTCTAGATGGACTCCTACTTATCAGTGTTCAGGTGTAAGCTTGGTGGGAGCTCCTGGGGTGGGGGGCGTTCCTTACTCTCTGAATGGGGTTACTTGCTCTTGTTTGTTTTGCACTCTGTTAGCATCTCACGTGCTTACACCTGCCCTGCATTTTTTTTTTTTTTTTTTTTTTTTTTTTTTGTCGTCTGTACTATACACCCCTTCAGAACTGGACCTCTTGTTCACCCTTGAACTCCCAACACTTAGAAAGTGCATTATACAGGGAAGGCACATAGATATCTGGTAATGAACACCGGCGTGCCTAGTGGGATAATAAAATAATTCTATCACTTTTCATGTTTTCTGAAGAATTTGGTCCTGTGGCTTTATGGCCATACCTTTTAGTATGTCCCCCTGTTGTAATTGGATGCAAGCAACCTCTTGCTCTGTGTGTGTGTGTGTGTGTGTGTGTGTGTGTGTGTGTGTGTGTGTGTTCTCTCTGCGGTTTTGGCTCTTTTCCTCCCCTGCCTTCTCAGCTGCATAGAAGAGGGTTAATAGAGCTCTCTTTCAGGTCTTGGAATCTGTCAATATGGGCTTGCAGACCCAGATGCCCTTGGTTGCTTTGTATAGGCAGTGATTTGTTCGAGACGTCGCTGTGCCTGCCCAGTCATGTTTTGTGATGGCATTTGTCTGACACTCTATAGGAAGCAAGGGACATAAACATAATGCATATGCAGACTTTGGATAGCCAAAACCCAGGGAGGACTATAAATTTTGCTTTAGGTGTTTATTTGAAACACAAATATTTTGGATGCTGTCTATTTTAGTCCCTAAAACTTAATGTAAACCTTGTTTTTCGTTTTTTGTTTTTTTAAATGCATTGTGGTCTAAGAATAATAGAAGGAAAGCCAGTGGGTGAGAGCACAGGTCTTGGGAGAACTGCTACATGGGGGGAAAAAATTGCAGAGCCCGGTATGTACTAGAATTCAAATCCTTTTTCAGTGGAAACTGACAAGTTATATTTTTGCTTCAAATTTAACCTTTCCACTACACTTGTGCTCTTGAATGCTTAATGCATTAAAAATTGTATCTTAGTGAACATCTTTTCATTCTTAATTTTAACATGCAAAACCAGAAATATTCTAAAGAGAGGATTCAGGTTTTCAGAACATTGGCTCAGTTGAGGACTTGGAGTGGGAGCGTGAAGGTGACCTTTGTGGATCCTCCTCATCTTCACATTCTAAGAAGCTCTAAAGCCAGCACAATACGCATGCAACGGGTGTCCTCTAGTGAGTGGCTCGTACTGTGGAGTCTGGCCAGGTCGATCTGGGTCAAATTCTGGCTGCACCATTTCCTAACTATGTGACTTTAGAATATTAACTCTCTGAGCTCCAGTTTCCGCTCCGATAAAATAAGATTATAACAGTACAAACCTCAAAGCCTCACTATGAAGATTAATTGAAATAAGGTAAATACACCACAGTACATGGCATATAGTAAAGGCTCAACAAAATGTAGCCTTGTTTCTCGTTTTCCTCTTTTTCTTCACCCTCCTCCTTCTGTCATTACCTCTTCTCACCTCCTCCCTTTCCTATCACCTTTCTTCAGTCTCCCTCCTCTCCCTTCTTTTCTCTGTTCTCTTATCCTATTTCCACCCCCTCCTCCTCCTCTTTCTCTTCTTCTTCTTCATCATCATCATCATCATCGTCCTCTTACATTATTTTCTCTTATCTCATCATAGAGGGGATCTTAAACAGTATATAGCCGATCTGTCCCAGAGCAAGATTTTAAAAATTGTTTGTAATTATGCAACAATGATAAACCCTCTTTATTCTCTATATACGTGTCGGGCCCAAGGCACTATGGAAACACACTCATACATTACGGTGAGAAAGAGAATGTGCTGGTAACAGGAATAATAATTCACTTCTTGTTCTTCAGTTCTGACTATGGAATAGTAAATATTCCATTAAACAAATATTGGACACTAGATCAAAATAAGTAGAACTTTAAAAGGAAATACACAATTTATATATCAGTCTTGAATCTTGAATATAATTGTATTGCTCAACTCTTTCACTAATATTTTTTCCAACTCCACTTTGATTTTTCTGTGGAGGCAACATATAACCTCATGAGTAAGTTTCTGTCTTCCTCTGCAATCCTTAAGTACCGTGTTTCCCCAAAAATAAGACCTTGCTGGACAATCAGTTCTAATGCGTCTTTTGGAGCAAAAATTAATATAAGACCTGGTATTATATTATATTTTACTTTATTTTATTTTATTTTATATTTTATAAGCTCCGGTCTTGTATTATAGTAAAATAGACTGGGTCTTTTATTGATTTTTGCTCCAAAAGACACATTAGAGCTGATTGTCCATCCAGGTCTTATTTTCAGGGAAACACGGTACTTCTTTTTCTTGTCTTACTGCATTGGCTAGGTCTGTCGGCACAATATTTAGTGATAGTAGGTATCCTAATCTTGTTCTTAAATTAATCGAAGTGTTTCTCAATTACCTGTGTGATACTGAAGTTTTTTCTAAATTTCTTTATTAGTTCTCCTTTATTTATCAATTTCCAGGAAATAGTTTTTCAATCCTGAATTTGCATGTTGAATTTGATCATATGCTTTTTCTATATTTATTTCAATACATATTTTATTTTTCTATTTTAATTTATCTTGTGGTGGATTTCACTGATAGATTTTTCTAATTTTCATTCCTGAGGTAAATTCTATTCATTCATGATGTATTGTTTTCTGTATTACTTCTTATACGTGAATTTGATTTGTTGATATTTTACTTAGGATTTTGATATCCATATTCATCAACAAGATTGATATATAACTTTCTTTTCTTGAATAGTCTTTTTGCCTGGTATTAGTCAAAGTTTATAACCTCATATAATGCTTTTGGTAGTAAGGAAATACTGAATAATACTTAAACCTCTTTCTGGAAAAAAAATATATATACTATACTATATTTTAGTAATTTCATTTGACTTTTTTTAAAAAAAGCTATATATGCTTGTTACTGAAAATTAGAAACAGCAAAGTAGCATACATAATCCCATCAATCAAAAGTAACTACTATTAACATTCTAAGTTACTTCCTTCTGAACTGACTTTTCAGAATAATATGTGCTTGAGATCATATTATTCATACAATTTTATATCCTGCTTTGTTTTTGACATATATCCAAAGTATATTTTTCATATTATTATATGATATTACAGACTAGAAGAGTTCTCCTCCCCCCCACCACGTGGCAAGATTTAGATAGTTCCCAGGGAAGGTATTCTATTCCCTAAAAAAGAATACCTCACAATATGGGTCATCTATTGTGAGAAAGAGTGGGATAAAGAAAGTTAAGAGGTCCTTTGGAATTTCTCAAAAACCTATCACCCCAATTCTTTAACCCAACCTGTTGAAAGCAAGTCAGACAGTTTTAAATACAAGTCAGACAGGGGCATATTTCACCATAAAATGAGTTTCTAGACAGGCCATCTATGAGATGTAACTAGAATATTCACAATACAAATAAGGTAGGGATGAAAGTAGTGAGAAAGAAAGTTGTTTTCTTCGTTTCATTTTTATTGGATTGTGTCCCTGACACATACAGCTTGTCACACGGTGCATATTCCAGGAGTGGAATTTGATGGGGCACTGGAGGATGTATATTTTCAAGTTCGTTACCTGCCATCAAAAGGGAGAAGAGTTCACACAGTGCTTATTACTTGAAGCCCCAGAATTAGGCCACCTAGTAGAAGACTATGGTAAAGGAGTGGGTCCCATGATGAGCAGATGCAGACACTTCTGGGGGCACTGCCTGGAGTTTCTCAGTCACCCCATCTGGCAGCTTAGTGTAGCAGAAAGAGCGCTAACTTTGGATCCGGACAGACCTGGTTTTTAATATTAACTCTTCTCCTTACCTGCTGTGTAACCAGAGATGGCTTATTTAGCCTCTTTGACACTTATCTTTAAGAGTGAGAGTGTGTGTGTGTGTGTGTGTGTGTGTGAGAGAGAGAGAGAGAGACAGAGAGAGAGAGAGAGAGAGAGACAGAGACAGAGACAGAGACAGAGACAGAGAGAGACAGAGAGACTTGTCATCAGAAGGCCAAGAGAGATATCCTGGGTAAAGGGCCACTTGGGATCTGCAACATGGCACTGGCTTGGTCAGTGGTGCCCTTTCGGACCTCTTCTTTGTGAGATTATAGTTCAGCATTGTCTCCTGGTTTTTTAGAAACACCTAGAAATAAACTTATTCACTTTCCTTCTATTTATATTAGAGCTGTACCCAAGAATCATGAGTTAACAACAACAACAACACATTACCTTATTTATTCTCAAAAAGATTTGGCTCCAAAAATCAAGACACTGATTGGATCCAGGAGAAGTTGGTGGTCACGTGGCAGCTGCCTTGGCTTTGCAGCTGAGTTTGAAGCCTGGCTCTGTGCCTCAGTAGCTGTGAGAACTTTTGGCAGTTTGCTTAGAAAATTCTGGTCAATGTTGGTTAAGGAATGGTTTCAGTAATGCCATACTCAGATTCCTGATCCTTAGACTGTTGGTTAGCCCTGGAAAGTAACCCGTTAATGGTAGCTTACCATTTAGGAGCTTATAAGGTGCGATTGTATTCATTATCCCATTGGCTCCTTAGGACCCTGAGATATGCTTTTTACAAAGTATGTTTCTCAGGCCTGGGGTGCAGAACTGCTGTTTCATTGCTCTTGTGCTGCAGGGGAGGCAGCCTGAGGTCGGCCCACACACTGGATTTGGGCTCACGTCCCAGGTCCCCCACTCTGTCACTCCACTCTTTCAACCCTCTTCACTTTTTGAGCTTTAGATTCCTCAGGCACCAAATGGATATCGAAATTATATTTGTTCAGCCAAATTTGAAACATAGAAGAGGCTCTGACTAATTAATGTGAAGTTCTGATTAGTTAATGAATTGATTGATTGATTAGTTCTTTTGTCCCTGAACACTTACCTCGTGCTAGCCAAGGGCCCTGGTGGCACTCAGTGTTCTGGGGGACAGAGAAACACCTGGAAAGGGGACTCAGAGTCCAGTCAATTCATGTAGTTGAAGAACTTCTACCTCGAGAGGCCCTTCTGATTTTCGTAGGTCTCATCCTTCCCTGAAAAGAAATATTTTTCTCTCCCTTGCCCCTTCTATTCATTCTCAGTCTGTTACTGTTCATAAAATGTATTTTATTTTTTTACTCCAATGTATATTTATTTATTAAATATTACGTTTGTCATAGTAAAGAAAATTCTTATGAAAACGCTTTTCACTGCTTTCCTGACCAAAAGCAAGTGAATTTTCATCTTAATAAACACAACTAACACAATACTCTGAAAGTCTGTATACACTGAAACATGAATAGGTTCTCTAGAAGCTGACATGCATAAAAGCTTGTAAGGAATTAGTGTCTGGGGCTGTGCAGAGCCGTTTTCTCACAGGTGAGGTCTCAAAAGGGGAACGACTTGCCCACAGCCACTCAGTTGGTCAGTGGCAGAGCCTGGGCTGGAGCCCAGGGATGACTCCCTGGCTGTTGATGTTTCAGCTCAATAGATTTCAAACAACTTATGTTCTTAGGAATAACCTCTTAGTATGTTTGTTTTCTCTTCTTTATACTGAAGACTCTTGGAAGAGCTCATGCTTTAGAATTAGACAAAATTAAGTTTGAGTCAAGTTCTCAGCACATTTTCTACTTGTGTGTCTCAGGCTAGCTAGTTAATCTTTCTGAGCCTCAGCTTCTGCATCTGTAAAATGGGCATAATAATATCTCAAAATAAAATATTGTAATAAAGTTTATATGACTCAAAAATAGAAAACACCTAACACAGTTCTCTCCATATGTACTCGTAGACTCAAGTTAAGGAAACTTTCCCTTTTTTCTCTGCCCCTCATCCCTCCTACCAGCCCTGAGAGGCGGCACTTCTCAATGCTGTAGGATATAAAGAGAGGTAGAAGGTACCCTTTTCTCCAAAGCTACATGGGCTAATCAGCCAGTGAGAAAAAAGAACTGGTCCATCTTCAAACTGATGCTTGTTCCAAGAACAACTGGGAAAGTGGACAGGAAATGCAAAGGAAAATGGACCATGTTGTCAAGCCACAAACGTTCATTAATAGCCATCATTTATTGCATGCTTCCTGCATGCTGGCCATTTTAGATAAATTGTCCCTAATGAGCCTAACTCTTACATCACCTCATGGAACACATAAGAAAATAATGTTCAGAGAGATCAAGAGACTTTCTCCAGGTCACGTGGCTTGTTTTCATGAGCTAGAAAGCACTAAGTCTGCCCAGTGTGAAAATCTGTGCCATCTTCCCTGAATGCATTCTATGGGTTTGCCCAGTGCTGTGATGCTTGGGGTTGGGGAATGTGAAAAAATTCCAGGGGCTACACTGTTTTTAGGGGAGTGGGCATAGAAACAGATTAGCCACATCGTGTAAATTTATGGCACCATTCTGTCTTGGCAAGGGTTTGGATCTTGGTGAATTAATCACTCTCTGCTGCCTCTGTGATTTGCAGGCTTTGGAAATTCAAAATCAAGGATTTAATTACAAGACCTCGTAAATTTATCTCAGGTTGACCCATAAAGTTCTTGGGCTGAAGGATTTAGGAGGGAGGGAATATTGTTTTAGGTCAAGAAGTCCAGTTCTTCATTGTAAGACTGACTGTCAGATCATATCACGTGTGGTGGGAGAGATTCTGTACACACTGTGAGCACATGGGTTGAATTTATTCCAGGATGCCTCACTCATTGTGGTCATTCCCTGAAGACAAACTCGTTTCAAGTTTCACTGGTGACTTAGTTCAGCGCTTCATTCTAACTGGTTCTAACTGACTTACAAGAAGTCAGGCTTTCTTCAAGCCTCCCTTCACAGCTCCTTTCCTCCTGGAGCTTACTTTATAACCCCAGCAGCATACCACAGGAGACAACACACCAGGAATACCCTTTGGGGTCTGATCCCTGTCTCCTTTTCTGTCACTGGGCCCCCTCATGCCCAGAGCCACACTGAGCCTCAGGTCCCGGGACGTGCCTCTGTAACTTTTGTGCATAATATTCCCTCTCCTTGGATCATCTTTCTTACCCTGTTTACGTGGCTGTCTCCTGGTCATCCTTCAGAACTCAGCAACTGTGACTGGGTCGTCATCCTTAGCATTTTGAGTTTCCAAATGCTCTCAATTAATGAATCGCAGATTATCAGGCCCTGTGATCTCCTAAATCTCTCTCCGATCCGTTTATTCTCTCTCTCCTCTCTGCCCCTCTCCTGAAAGGGGTTCAGGCTACCTTCATCAGAGTCATCCTAACACCCTCCTAAGTGGTCTTCAGGTTTTCAATGTTATCCATCCTCAAGCTATTCTTGACACTGTTCACTAATGTGAAGTTCTGATCAGGTCCCATCTCTGCTTCAGACTCGTCAGTAAGCAGCTCCTACTGCCCCCATCGAAGTTCACACTGCTTATCGTGGCTTCAAAGAGGCCCTGTCTGGTCTGACCCCTCCTTATCTTTCCAGTCACATCTCTCACCACTCTCCCAGAATGCCACTCCACTCTGTGGCTCAACTGAATTAATTTTGGTTCCCTGATCCTACCATGTAATTTTGCACATTTGGAAGTTTGCAAATGCTTTTCTTCTCCCAGGAATATGATTTTCTTTATTCTTTTCAGAGCTTATTCCACTTGTGCTTTAGTTTTAAGCTAAATATGACTTACCCCAGATATGCTTTGGTGACTCACTGCAACCCACCTCTATGACCCCAAATTGTGGGTCAGGACTGGTCCGTGTGCTTTCAAAGCCCTGCATTTTGCCCCTCGTAATGCATTATTTTAATTATCCTTTTACTTGTCTTTATCACACTAGGCTGCACGTTCTGTGAGTGCGGTGACCATGTCTGTGCTGTTAACCACTTCACTTCTACCTCTAAACACAACACTGAAAGCGTTAGGTACGCAACAATGTTTGTTGAATGAATAAGTGAGTGAATGAATGAAATTATGAGTAACCAAGACTCACCTGACTGGATTTGTGAGGGGTCCATAATATCCTGTAATTATTCAAATCATCACACTTGCTACATGTTTACAATAATTATTTACGTATTTCTCTGTCTTTGCCATTAGCTCTGAGTTCTCAGCACAGCACTCAGAACATGGTTGGTACTTAGTAAACATTTGTTAAATTAATTTCCATAAAGTATGGGGAGAATGATTTGTACAAGGACAAAGAAAATTTAAAAAACACCAACATCTCCCCTAAATGCTGGCTGTGGAGATTCTTACTATGTGGCCCTGAAAATTCCTCCCATTCCTTGAACTACTTCTCCTTTTGTGATGTGTGTCCAATCACGTCTGGTGCTGTAATTTAGCGTAATGTGGGCCATATTGGTAGTAAGAGCTATAAGATTTGCCATATTAGTTCATCCCACTGCTTCATTAAGCTCAGTGTGCTGCCTCTGGCGGTGGCTGGGCCTGAATTTTGATGTTTGGGAGAACAAAGCCCTGCACATTAGGCCTCCAAGTCCTGTACGTCAGGTAAGGGTACACTCTTTCCTGGGGTGGGAGAGGCTTCATCTATGCAGATAATCAGTAAATGCCTCAGAGCACGAGGTTTGATTATCTCTGTGGATTTGCTGAGCAGATGATGTCCCAGGCATGCTGGCATTTCAGCAACCTCCTTCCATTGCAACACAGCTTCTGGGATGGTCAGAATACACGTGTTGCAAGACTGAGCATTTCCGCACAGTCCATCAAGAGAGCACACAGACATGAAAGGGAGAGGAGACGGTGGGGTGGAGGTGAAAGAAGAATGAACGCCTATCTTGCATGTTGTCTCGTTTAAGCTTGAAAACAACCTTTAGACAAGTATTCTTATTTTACATGGGAGGCGGCTGAGGCTCAGAGAGGTGAACGGTTTACCTGAGGCCACTCAACTTGTAAGAAAAGGGACCCATTCTCACCTAGGTCTCTTTGACCCCAGAGACTGTCCACATGCTTGCCACCAGACTAAGCTGCTCCCCACTGAATGGTGTGGCCTCTTTCCAAATGCCAGGTAATGCACACACTGCAAGGCAACTTCCTGCCGATTCCACTGTAGCACTGTTAAGTTGAGGTGGCCTTAGCAAAAGAAAGGAAGGACGGGCACAGAATGTGGTGGAGTTAGAAAAGCACAGGAAGCCTTAGCTCTTTACCCCCCTTGTCTACGGCATCTGGGAGATTGTCACATACAAGGACACCACGTGATTGGGAAGGGAATATTTTCCTGTCTAAGGATGATGCCATGCCAGTTACTCTATATTTTTCAGAAGGATTTTGACTGTGCACAAATCGAAGTGCATTTCCAGATCTCAGTTTGGAACACGCACTCCCATTTTGCAAATGCTCCAAATCTCTGGGTATTATCACCAGCCCAGTTCACCTTCCAATGGGCATCCCCACATCAGAAATAATAATGAAGATACTGGTAATAAAGGGTAACTACTCTCTGTCAGCAGTGACAAAATATCAGGCAATATATTAAAACGTTTCCATGTATTTTGTCAATCACAACACCCCTTTGAGGTAGCCCCCTTTTTTAAATCTCTAGTTCACAGATGAAGAAATGGACATTGGAGAGGTGAGACAAAGTCGGTGCCATAGCCCCAGAACCTGTGCTCTGAATAGCCCTGGTGTTCCGTCTCACTCATCCATGCAACAAATGGTACACAAGCTGTAAATACACCTGGCACATTCTGAACACGCTGACCTGCTTGGCCCTCCCTGAGCATTCATGAAGTTTGCTTCCTCCCAACCTGAAAAAAATCCCCGTCTCTACCTGCCTGTCAGGGCCCACCTGATCCTCTGAGACGCAGCTCAGATAGTACTTCCATGAAGCTCTTCCTTTGCATTCCCCTTCTTTCATTCAATTAAGCCTTCCTTTCCCCATGATTGTCAGCATGTTGGTTTTTAAAAACTTTTCAAATCCAAACAAAGTTTTTATTTCTTTTGTCCATCAAATAGGATTGTATGTATAAACCTTTCTTCCTCACTAGATTGAGTCTTAAATAGAGATTTGACGTCAGGGACTGCAGCTTATGTCATTATGTTCCCTCCCAGCTGGGAGGAGGAGAATTTGTTGAAGAGTTCCCAGTGGGAAAAAATGGAAAATGACATTAGTTACGTGACTATAAAATGCAGCCAGAGAATACAAGAGAGTTACGAGGTTGGTAATACTCCCATTTTTCAGATGAGGAAATATCCTAAGATAAGTTCAAAATAAGTTCAAGGTCACCCATCATGTAATGGGAAGAATCGAAATTTTAAACTCAGGTTTACATGATCGAAAGCATAGGATCTTTCTGCTGTACGGTGCTGTTTTCCAGCAATGGCCATCAAATAAAACCTCAGTGAAAGCGCAGTTCCTATTGTAAAGTTCCTGTTGTAAAGTGGTAGCAATAAATGCAATTTACTTTTATAAAGAATTTGTATATCATCATTGGAGGTTCACTTCCCTCAGATTGGGGACTGTTGTCACTTGAGTCTTTCAACCTCCTCTGGCTGGCGCGATGGCTCTAGGGAGAACTAGCAATCCAATTGTTAAACCAGAGGCAAGAAAAGCCATGTAGGAACTCACATTGGAAGAAGCTCAGCAGATGATAAATAGCAGACCTGAATCTTATCATGTATTTCAGGATGATGTACGGGAGTGTGGGAAACTGTCTTTGACAAATGTGCATGGGAAGGGGAATTATCTCCAACAATGAAAAATGTTCTTATTAGGTGATCCTAAAAAGGATCAGGACCGCTATCATTTGGAAAATAATCATCCCCATATCCCTTATTAACAGCAATATGGACGTGTGTGCTAAAGATGTTGGACGTCTTACTGCAGCCGTGATGGATAGCTATGAGTGCTGGGATCAGGTTGAACTTATGAAAGGTAACTTGATGCTTGACAGCAGGTAGGAAATGTGCAATGACGCTGAGGTCATTTTTAGCCCAGGCTTCATGAAACTTTGCAAGACTTGTACCTGCTATCTCAGCCATGTACCCATTGGCTTTTGGTCAGGCCAAGGCTGTGACTAACTAGTGGAAAGTATGTGATACAAGTTTATAGGAAATAAAACCATTTCTATTGGGAGAAGATGACTAGTGTGCCAGGCATTCTAAATGTTTAACCTCATTTTATTTTCACATACATATATGGAAACCTAGAGTCAAGAGATTCTGCCCAAGGCTAGAAACGAGCAGAGTGAGGCTATGAACCTGAATAGTCGGATTGCAAAGTCTCTGTGCTTCGTCTTCCATAGTAGCTTTAATAAATAACCCCCGGATTGGAGTTCAAAATAATAGAAACAACTGAATGCATATGGGAAGGTGCTCACTGTGGCCCGTAGCACACAGTAGAGGTTGAAGAAATGCTTGTCAAATCGAGAATTGTCAGTACCAATTAATTTTGTTAGGGGCTGTGTCATGATTGCCAAGTTCTCTGAGTTCCTTCCTTCCTCCCTCCCTCCCTCTCTCTCTCCTTCCTTCTTTCCTTCGTTCCTTTTCTGAGCATTTTCTAAAAGCAGGCAGAGTGCTGGCCACAAAAGATTATAAACATGTCCTGGACACTAAAGACGATTAAGAAGCAATTATATTTTGTTGCAATCATTTGAAATCCCAGGGCAGAAATAACCAAATATCCCAGGATTTCCCAGAGGCTGTGAGATGTAAATAAAGGTTCTTGGAGCTCAGATTTATTTTATTTTTTTCTGGTTTAATGGATGCTTTGTGAAATATCTTCCATTATTATAGACTTTGTCTACCTATTAGTTTTAAATCCCTAGTCGTGAAAAATAAATTCTACCCTGTCGTCCAGTGATAGGAAAGCCAGCAGATCAGAAATCTTGCTCGGCAGGAACTTGCCCCCCAGTCTTCTAGAGTGAAAGCTCCTTCAAGTTCTACACATATTTTATTCCTTTCCTATTATGCATAGAACCAGGCATATAGTATATGCTCATTAAGCATCTGTTGAACAATAGAATAGCCTATATTAGATAGGTAATTCTTTGGCCTTTGGCCTACATTTTCCTAGAATTAGTAATTTATAGTCCATTAGTTTTCCTTTAATGTTTTAAAATAATGGTTACTGTGGCTTCTCCTCCTGCTCTTCAAGTTATAGATTGCAAATAGATTTTGTGTAATTTGCTAATGCCGGTCGATTTTAATGGCTTCTTTGAGCACTACGTAGAGGGTTCTGAAGTCATATTCTGGTTTCCAGTGAGAACAGTTAACACTCAGGTATATTTTCTTTTCATCTTTTTTTGTTTCTTTCGCACATGAGTATGTGCACACAAGCATGCAAACAGATGCATCCTGATTTGATCCCACTGTGTTTTTAATTCTGCGTTACTTTTTTACTAAACCTTACCATTTAAGCTATCCCCATGCCATTAGAATTTTTTGCCATTATCATTTTGAAAAATGCTCAGTGATCTCATTTTCCTTAGCTTTTACTCACAAAACCTCTCTCCCCACCTTTCTGTCATCGGTGATCCTTTCCCAAATTTGCCAAATCGTGCTTAAGCTGTGGCATATAGAACCGCTTTCAGTAGTCAGTGATTCATTCTGTTTTCATCGGTGAACTGATGTAGTGTTTATCTTCTGTATTTTGTGGCCAGGAGAAGATGCTAACTTGTTCCCTGCAGCGAGCAGAAAACCAGACTTTAGGGTGGGCCTCCCTTTGCAGGTGCCACCAGTGAGGACCACCGCTCTAGTAAAGCGTTGGAATTAAGATTTGTCAGTGGGTATACCTCTGAGCGCAAGTGATTTTTGTAGTTCACAGCTTTTAACCTTAGCTTATCAACTGTAATCTGTTGTCCCGGTGCCTTGATGTTTTGGTTCATCTGTTTTAATGCGATGAAATGTAAAAATCTAACTCAATTCTGTCTCCTCACAATGACTTTAGGGGTTTGCATTAGATAACCTATCCTTCGTCTGTTAAGGATTTGAATTTTAAACAGCCCGAAATACATTTTCCTGGTATCTGTTATCAAGTGATTAGAGCAACTATTTAGTTCTGGTCATCTTTCCTATTCTTGGTAGATTTATTTTCTCTTCTTAGAATTCGACTGCCGCCCTCTCTGTCTGGGAGACTGGGGGTGTCATTTAGACGTTGCTTATTAGGATTCCATTATTTGTCTGTCATATACAGTTGCCTAAATCAAAAAGTCAGACAGTGTTTTTAAATTGCAAATTTAAATGACAATTTATAGACCAGGTCTACTGGAAATTTTCTGTCCTTCGCATCCATCATTGCGTGTGTGTATACAGTTGTATGCTCTCTCTTTCTCTCTCCTTTTATCTTCTTGAGAGCACACTACACATATCCATCAGAAGGATCAGAACTGCTTGCAATCAAACAAAAAACGCAATAAAGAGCTTGAAAGAAAATGAAGACAGACACCCTATTCCAGACCTTAAATATTAATTATCTTCCTCCTCCCCCACCGCCCTTCATGCCTCTTAAAAAAGAAACTTGCGTTAGTCACTTCTTTTAAAGTGTTAAAGCTCATGGTTTAGATTCAGATAAAGTGAACATTCACTGGGGGCCTAAAAATACGCTAGATACTGTTATTTCAGTTAATCTGTATGATAAACCAATGATAATGACTCTATTATTAGTAATATGACAACAGCTAATATTTATTGAGCCCTGACTATGTCCCACGCACTGTTCTATGTGTTTTATTTGTCATAACTCATTTGAGTAATAATATGCTAATTTCTAGAAGAGGAAACTGAAATTCATGGGAGGTGACTTGCTCCGGGCCCAAAGTGGTGTGGGTGATGGAACTCCAGCTTCCGCCAGAACACTGGTCACCACACTCGCTCCTATTTTCAGTAAGAAAACCTGGGGCCGACTTCGTGTCCGTCGTTTATAAAAATGAAAGGTTAGAAAGCCGTCTCACTGTGCCTTGCTCAGTTTGCATTTTGAGCAGATGGGAGAGAAGGAGTGGCTTTAAATCTTGTCATCACCTTTTTTTATCAGTCCATTTTCTCTGGGATCAGAGCAGATTGGCAAAGCATTATGATCTTCCAGTTCAAAGCTGAAGGATTATCTATCTTGATGGGCAAAATCATCTCTAAAATCCTTTGGAAGCCAGCGGCAGAGGTTGGTAGGTTTCATAAAATGCCTGTGATACCCAGTAACTTCAGTGATGAAATTAATAGATGAAAATTTGCATCCGGAGGGCCCACTTTTTTTTCCCAGTAAAAATACGAGCAGATATTTACTGAGTGCTTATGAACTCTCTCGTACATGAGCTCATTTAATCGTTCCTCATGGCACCAACTTATAAAAAGTAGTAATTACCTTCATTTTTATTGTTAAGGAAACAGTCTCAGAGAAGTTAGGCAATTTGTCCACACAGAGGCAGACAATGGTCCCACTGCATCCATTGTGTCAGAACTTTTCATTTATAACAGGAAGGTAAAGGTCTTTCTTTCAGCCTCTGATCACCAGGCTTTCATGTAGGCAGCAGCTGAGGCCGTCAGGGCTGGTGGGATTTCAACCAGACGAAGCAGGTGAGAGCGCATGAAGAGATGAAAAGACTTACTCCCACCTGGGAGCAAAAATGGAGAGGGAGCCAGGGGAAGCCATCAGATAACAATGCAGGTTTGACCCAGAGTGAAAGAGAGAAGAGAGGAAGGATGGGTGGGTGGAAGCATCTTAGACAAGGCCGTGTGGCGTCCTTGAGCCAAAGTTGCTCATCAGAGGAGCCCCAGGTCTCCTGGGAATGGACCTGCCAGAGTATCCCTGCCCTGCTTTATCACTGGCTGGGAGCAGCCTGTGCATAGGGTGGTCTTGGTGCAGAAGTGGAGAGGGTTTCCTGAGTGCAACATTCAGGAGTGCTTGGTCAGTTTGTTTCTCTGTAGTTAGAAGTCCGCTAGGTGCATTCTCGTGGCCCCCACATTGCACCAAACGGGTGTTCCAGATACCTAAATATTATAGGTTGTGCTATGAGACGTCCTCTCTGACTTCTTCAGCTTGCTACCATTTGGTGCAAACCAGCAATTCAGAGTCCTCTCCCCATGCCACCCTCAGTCCCTCGGGCAAAAGTAGGCAAATGGGGTTAAAAGTGGTGCTAATTGAAGTCATGGCTCCAGATTCTCTGGCCAGCTAGTCCAGCAATTCCCAGGACATTTGGCCCTTTCGCAGCTTGCAACAGCTGACAAAAGGGGACCAAAAGCAGCTATTGGTTTGATAAACCAAGAAGGAAGCCCTCTTAGTGCCTAGTATTCTTCCCACACAAATCAAAGGAGAATGCCCGTGCCATCACACCCTGCCACCAATGCCAGGAAGCCCGGGGATCACATTTCTTAAGCGTCTTTCTGATGGACGGCATGCACAGGGCCTCATTTAAGGGAGCTCAGTGAACCCTCACAGCGACCAGTGAGGCAAGTGTTCTTTAGAAGGCGCCCCAGTGACTGTGTTACCATCTTCAGAATTACAAATTGCTCCACCACAGCTCTGCCATTCAGTAATTAATCCATATGACCTTGGGCAACTTCTAAATCCTCTAAGCCTCCATTTCCTTACATGTAAAATAGGAGTGATGGGACCCGTCCCTCAGGGAGCTCATTCAGAACAAATGAAATCACATATGTAAGTGACCCAGCACGGTGTTTGACATATATGTAGTGACATGCTAGTTTGCTGCTCTTGTTACTATGAGAAAGCCAAAATAGGTGTTATAGCCCACACTGTGGGTGATGGGAGGGGATCAGTATGCAAAGTAGTGAGGCACAGACTGAACAGATACAACTGCTGAAAAGATTCAGCTTAGATGTCACTTCTTCCAGGAAGCCTACCTGGATCCCGCCAGACAAGGATAGTTAGGCCCTCCCCTGGGCTACTGATTCTGGGTACTGCCTTCTGGTACAGTAGCTCTCACGATATACTGCACTTTCTTCAACTCCACATCCATCTTCCCACCAGATCGTGTGCCCTGCGGGCGGGGACTGGATCCATTTTCTTTGCAAACCCCACCTATAGGCTGGTGCCCAGCAACATACTCAGTACATATTTACGAATTGAGTGTCATTGGGGAAACAGACAAATCATAGCCCTGCAGAATGAGAAGTACTCCCAGTGACAACACGAAACAGTTGTCTTGCCAAAACACAGTTGTCACACACACCCCGACCCCCTACCAAAGCGGGGTAAACTTCAGTGGGCACAGAAGCAGAGCTGGACAGCCGCTTTTCATGTACAGCCATGGTCTGTGTCTTTGATCCCAAACTCCTTCAGGTGTTGAATATTCAAGAGCCTGCTGCAGCTACCCGCGTAATAAGCATCCGGCACCCCACGCATTAACGCCAATTAGCCTGGGAGAGATGAAAACTTGGGGGACTTAATGAGCTGAGCTGGCACCTGTTCACCCAGCGTGTAAGCCAGCATCTCTTGAGCTGCTTAAACCAACCCGATGGTATCAAGTTCAACCTTTCTAGGGAAAGGCTTACAAAAGCATTTTGCGTTAGCTTTTCCTAACTTTCAGTGTACTTCGGCTGACTGGCCTAAAGATGTTGGGGTGAAAGTCTTCAGAGCCAGGGCCCAGGCCATACATACGTCCCCACCCCCACCCACCCCACCCTGCCCCTTCCCATTAGAGCTGATGGTCTGAGACGAAGGCACATCTGAAGACAGCACAGGTGTGATGTCCCGCTTTTCCACTGAGGAGCAGTGTCGCAGGGCCCAGTGTGCCTGACACCGAGATGCTCAATGACTATTGGTGGAGGACCTGGCATCCAGCACACGGCAGTGTCGCCGACGTGAGTGTCCACGAGGGCACTGCTGTGACCACTGCAGCACGACTGGTACCTCCACCGGTGTCAAGCACATAGTAGGTGCCCAATACATATTTGTTGGATGAATGAATGAATGAACAAATGATAAATAGTAATTAAAAGCTCTAGCAGGACAGGAGAGACACCTGGATTTGAGTCTTGCTTCTGCCCCTTCTGAACGTGGTGAACACAGGCAGTTTACTTCTCTCTAACTCTGGTCCTTCGTCTTTGACTGTGGAGAAGCCTCACATGGTTTGGGGCTTAACTGTAAAGCGCTTGCTTGGCACAGTGGCTGGCACGTAGTAAGTACTCACCAAATAGGAGCTGTTCTTAGTCACTTTATTATTAACGGAGTAATTTCAAATACACTGCTTGATACCGACATCTCAGTCTCTTCATTTATAAAGAAGAGACTGCTGTGCAGGGTTCTTATGAGGAATGATGAGATACGGAGTACAGGGCAGTGTGTGCCTGACCTGGGCTCAGGGCTCAGTAACCGGTGGGCGATGCCATTACCATTACGAGGAGAGTGCAACGGCTCCGACAGCAACCACCACGTCCCAGAACGGTGGGCAGGAGCTTCGGAGAGGGGCTTGTCTATAGCTCGGGGCTGTGATGGCAGCTTTCATGGACAGACACACAGGCCTGGCCTTTCCTCTGTCTTTCCCCCTGAAAGAACTCAGGTTTTTAAAAGGCATGCTAGGCCATATTAATAGATTTTCACCTAGCAAGCTGTTCTTTTCAGTAGACTGACTTTTGTCATTCTCATGACCAAATGCCAACCCTTCTTGACTGAGAAACCCTTAATCCTTTGATCTTGTTTCAGTCACAAGAAATGATTGTCTGCTCCCCCTCGCCATATATGATTTAAGGAGGATTACTGGGCAGCACCCTCGGTCCATGTCTAACCTTCCTCTTCCCCACCAGCCAGTCACTTTCTGAGATGAAATCCTCCTAGTCTTCCAGCACCCGGCAAATATCCTTGGAAAGAAAAGAGCTAAGCAAGGTACTTTGGGCAGAGGCGAGGAGCACCTCAGGTGAAAGGGTTGGGGTGGGGGGTATTCTGCAAGGCAGGGAGGAGGGCGGTGAATCTGGATATACTGTATGGTTAAGGGAAAGAAAACCTACCTGTGTGGTTCAAGGTATAAGCAGAAGCACACCTGCCTCCCCGTCGGCAAAGCAGCCCTCTGTGTGCCATCCTGCATGACCTCAAGTTAGCTCCCTGAGTCGGCGGGGCAGGACGTAACCACTCCGGGATGTTCTGACAGAACAGAGGCACAGGGTATGTGTGGCTTGCTTGCAGCCCCAGGGTGAGCAATGGCATGTGTCAGACTGGATCCCAGCTGCTTCTGATGGCAGAGTGTTCTTCTGTCAGCAAAAGCGAGGGCTGAGAAGTAAGACCTGTTTTTCTGATCACTCGCCTATTTGCTCTCAGATTCATTCTCCACTGTGCATGACAGGGCCTTCTGTGTATCCCAGGGAGCTAACCCTGGCAATCGCCACTTCCCTGCCCTTTCCTGACCGCGGGCTCACCCTCGGCTCAGCCTGTGGGAGGCATTGGTGAGCGGAGTGGAGCACGGGGCAAAGGTAGGTGCCCGGGCACTTCTCCCAATCCCTGTGCTTCTGGTTGTGGCTCTGGCAGTCGCCGTGTCTCCTCTGTGGTCACAGGTCCTGCACAGGCTCCAGTTTCATGGCTGCCATCCTCCAGGGCAGCCCTACCAGAGTTCTGGTCACCTCTCAGGGGCTGGCCCGTCTCCTGGTCCCCGCACCTCGTCTGTGTCTTGGCCCAATCACAGGGCTGGTAGCAGTTTCCTGCTCTCACTAATCCCCCAATCACTTCCTTTCCCCCTGGTTTTCCAATCTTCCAACACCCTCCTAAGGGTGCCTCCCTTGAAATTCCTTCTTTGAATAGCTGGCAAGCACTCAGTTTGTCAGATTGGCCCTTGGCTGATCCCTTGTGTTTGAAACCTGGCTCCGTAAAACACGAGAAATTTAACTTTGGATGAGCTACGTAACCTGCAGCGCCTCTTTATTCACCCATAAAATCAGGATTTTAGAGTTAGGGACAACATATGTGCAGAACCTAACAGAGGGCTTTGCACACAGTAGGTACTGAATGAGTAGCAACTCTCAGTTTTATATTACAAGGCCTTTAGGAAGAGAATGAAGACCTCTCAATGAAGAAACCTGGCTTTTTTATTTTTCAATTCCCAGCAGGATGCCACACACTTAATAAAGCAAGTTAACTTAGTAAGTCAACTTATTGAGTCTGTCAACATCGTTCCCATCATTCTAAGATTTCTAAAGGAGGATTCAAAGAGAGTTTCCTGGATTTTTTACTCCAACTGTATCAGTATTTTCACGTTGGAAGTCCATTTTAAATGTGAATTTGCCATAAAATTATCAAGTAGAAATACCACAGGAACCTTTGGAAGGCAGTTCTTACAGCATTCTCATCAGTTTTTTTCCCTCTTTTTTTTTTTTTTTTTTGGTCACTATTTCCTTTCCTTCCCCACAGTAGCTGTTCAATGCCGAATCCTTCAGCAGTTCTCGGTCACCATGGCTGCGCTCCGGCAGACACGGACTGTTTCCTGATTAGAACTCTTGGAGGAGTGGCCAGATGCTCCTTGCTTTGGGCGTGGGGAATTGTAAGGTTTCACTAGTCACACTTGCTAAAAGTGTCAAACCTGTGGTGGGCTTGTCAAACATGGGGAAATCCCTACATGTAAATATGTATGGATTAGGAATCAAATATTAAATATTTACCTCAGCTCCTTGGAATTATAAATGACTTTATAAACCCTATGGGGAACTGACGTAGCTTCATTTTATAACCAACTCCTATCCTTAATTATTTCCCCAACCCCAATCCACTCATTTAAGACCAGCGGCATGAGAGAGCATGGGGTGCCCGTGGCCATGAGGGAGAGCTCAGTTTGAAGTTGGGATTTCCTTCATTCTTCTGATTTCCCCTTCTGTGTGACCTGATGTGTGTTTCAGAGTGTACATGCAGACAGGACTGTGAAAGTAAAACTCCCACCCTTCCATGCTGTAGTTCTCAATCTCACTGGAATGTTTGTCAAAAAACCCAGGTGCCATGGCCCTCCCCCAGACCCAGTGAGTGGACATCTCCACAGACAGTGTTTGGGCGTCTGTATGCGTATGTACATGCATATTATTTTGGTTGCCGCAGCTTGAACTGAGAACCTCAAAGGAGGCCCCAGAGAGAGAATCCTGACATCACAGAGAGCATAAAGGCTTTGGAATAAGACACGTCCAGGTCTGAATGTCATCCATGCTGATGAACAGCTGCATTCCTGGGAGAAAACCCTCCCTTGCTCACCTTCAGTTTCCTCATCTTTATAGCAGAGACCAAAGTACCTCTCCGTATTAGTTTCCTGAGGCTACTATAACGAATGACTACTTATTTGCTATGGAAAATACAAAAACAGAAATTTTCTCACTTACTGTTCATGAAGGCCAAAAGTCCAAAATCAGGGTATCAGCAGGGTTGCGTTCCCCAAGGCCTTCAAGCTAGAGCACGAAAGTTGAGTAGAAGTGTATTGAGGCATAAGGAGTCTGTAGAGGAGAATCTGCTCCTTGCCCCTTCCAGCTTCTGGCGGCTGCTGGCTTGCCTTGGCTTATGGCCACATCTCTTTGTGCTGTCTTCTCATAGCCTGTTCTTCTGTGCATCACTTATAAAGACACTTGTAAGCGTCATGGGATATAGTAAGCATCCAAATGAGGATGATCGTCTCATCTCAATGGCCGTAACTTAATGACTTCTGCAAAGACCTTCTTCCTGAGTCAGGGCATGTTCACAGGACCCATGGATTAGGACATGACAGTATCAGTATCTTTTGGGGCCCTCCATTTAGCCTATTGCGGTATCTGAAGGGCTGATGCTATCTGTCACAGACAACAGTTCTGATTGGTTGGTACCCGTGCCGTAAGTTTCCTTAGAACAAGTCTGCTTTGTGGAGTTGCTGTGGATGACCAAAATTAGATGCATGTACCTCTGTCTCTGGGACATGGTAACCATGCATTAAACAACTTTATTTGTGTTTACAAAGTATTTACACATGTTACTCATCATGTATTCATTAATGCACGATTCATGTAAACAGCGGTTTATTGAGTACCTGTCTACCATGGGCCAATTACTAGCCAAGCCCTGAGGATATAAAATATGAAACAGAGTTTCTTTCTTGGGACACAGGGTGGTTGTGAGGATAGACAATGAAACGACTCTAGTCCAGCATGATAAGTCCCTTAATGAAGGTATTTACCAGAAATTAGAGGAACGATAAATGTACCAGGGAGATTGGAGAAGGCCTCACAGAGGAGGTGACATTCAAGCTAGATCGTGAAAGGTGATTAGAAGTTTATTAAATGAAACGAAGACAGACATGTGCCACCTGAGATGCTCTGTGTACTGAGGAATAAGGAATCACAGTGTTTTGGAGGAATCGTGAGAAATTCAGGATTCTGGAGCACAGGGCTCATGTTGGGGAGCCATAAGGAACAAAAGCCAGATTTCATTTGATGCTCACAAAGGGAATATATCAGGGGTGCCAAAAAAAATGTGCACATTTTAAGAGATGGTATCTATGTATTACTTTTTGAAGTTGAATTGAATTACGGTAGCAACGTGTTGTATGACGTTCGCTCAAAAGATGGCATTAAATGAATGCAAGCGTCATTCATTGTATTACAATTTTAATACAGATTTTTTCCTTTCTTAAAATGTGTATACCTTTTTTTGGCACCCTCTGTTTTATTAATCCCATATTACTAAGACAGAAAGAGCAATTAACTTTCCCAGCATCACATGCCTGGTTAACTGGAGGACTTGTGCCCAGTTTTCTGCCTTCCCCAGGCTCTGATAGCAAGAGACGGATATCTTTCAGTGACTGCGTTCCAACATCTGTGGCTTATTCTTTGCTTGTTTTCTATTCCCTCTATATGGGGAGCCCTTTGATTCTGGGGGCCATGCCTTGTGGCCAGTGGGTGCCTCTGGCCTGTCTTGTGCCTGACACCCAACAGGCATTGAGCAAATCTGTGTTAAATGAGTTTTATCACAGCAGAAATTCTGGCTTCAAGCACGAGAGCTGGATGAGATTCTTTGTGAAGTACCCCCTGACCTCAAGCTTCTAGATTGAGTTTGCTTACATGGGAAGGTGAGATTTTCTTTTTGGGGTCAAAATTGACGGATACCACCTGGGACCTATTGTTGCTTATTTCTCTGGGGGCCGGGAAGTATTTCCACACAAAACCCGCTCTCCGTCTGTCACATGCTTTTTTTATTTGGTTTACATGTATAGATCTATTTACGTTAACCGTGCACACGAGTGCTGCCTTCTCAATAATTCATGGAGACGTCGCCCAAAATTAATCTACAACGAGAACTCGAACTTGACTAAAGCCAAAGCCCTTGCTTGTGAAATGTCTTTGTTACTGTGAGCATATCCATGGGACCTCTGTTCAGTGTTTCTTAAGTTCCGAATTCTCCTTCAAGAATAGCCAGATTGAGGAAATCATTAATCTCTGACAGTTGTGTAGATATAATTAAAGATATATGAATTTAAAAATACCTGCGATCTCAAATTACTTCCTAAAAGAGCAGGGAGGGGGAGAGGGCGTTCTATTTAAAATGTCAGATACAGACACATTAGGCTGGATAGTCAAAGCACTGTGTGTCTGTCACTCATGAAAACTGACAATTAGGTCCATAAATAGATTTTACAGGCTTCCACACAAGAACGCGCATCCTGCACGGCTCAGCTGCATAAAGATGAGGAGCCGCTGACTCATGGGAAGGGAGGAGGGATCTGGAGGTGGTGAACGAGACATTCAAAGCAAATCCACTGTGCCTGGGGGCTGGGTGTGGGACTCCTGGAGGAGGGGAGCCCACCGATGTAGAGAAAGGCCGTGGGATCCCATCCTGGCTTTGCCACACAGCACCCCCAGGGCCTCGGGTTAGTGCCCTCAGCTTCCGGATGTGCGTCTGTTTCCCCATCTGCAAGATGAAATCAGTAACAACAGTCTCGGCTATTCCTACTGCTAAGGGTTGTCAAGAGGGGCAGATGAGGTCAAAGTGAAACTCCTTGGCAACGGAAAAGGACGATGCATACCTAAGTCGTTGACTTGTTATTGCTAAGATTACTATTGTTGTTGATAGGGACCGCAGAGCTATTGCTGTCCTGAGGTATTGAGGAAGAGATGGGAAGGTGATTGCAAGCATGTTAAGACCAAGACATCAGGGAATCAAAAAGATGCCAGAGAGTAAAACTGAACTTTTCCTCACTTTCCACTGCGGGAAATTCAGCCACCTGAGTGAGTGAGAGAGAGCCTGGGGGGAGGGCGGATGGAGTCAGGAGATCAGGAGACCTACTCTCAACATCTAGGCTTCATGCTTAGGGGTCCTCACTCTCTTGGAGTTCAACCTTGTTCAAGTTCCATGATATCTCAAACCCTCCCTCTCCCTTTCCACAAAATAGGGCTCATAATTCTATAATTAGTTTCTCTACTGGACTGATGTAATCAGGTAAAATCACAGATATGACCGGAAATTGTAACACCAATGTGAAATTTATGATTGAAAATATGATCATGATCAGATTGGAAAGGGGTCAGAGGCAAGTCAGATACCCATCCTCTAGCCTGTCTTTCATTCATTCACGCACCTCGTCCAATAATTGTATGTTTAATTTATTTGTTTCCTCTTGCTGTTTATCTCCCATTGATAGAATGTAAGTTCTGCAAAGGCAGGTGTTTGTGTGTGTGTTGTATCCATGGGAGGGTCTTAAGTGCCTAGAAGAGCTCCCAGCATCTAGTAAGTGAACAGTAGATATAGTTAGTGAATTAAATCTATTATATGTTAGGCTTTATGATGAGAGCAGGGGCTGGGGTGCAGAGAAGAGGAGAGAGACTTTGCTCTTTAAAGAGTTCATAGTTTGGTTGGGAGGCCAGAGGGGAGACACAGACAGATGGATCCAAAGCAAAATGCTGTAGTGCACAGTGATACGTACAGAAGATTATGTATCACTGTTCCCCAAGGCCAGAAGGAGCTCTCAGTTTGCCCCATGTGGTGTAGAGCAAAGCATCTGGGATCGGAATGAGGTGCACCTGTCCTGAAATCCAGACTCGGCCATCAAACAGTTGTGATCCGGAGTAGTAGTCACCTCACCCCTGAGTCCCATTTTCTTCTTTTGAAAAACATTGTAAAGATTTAATGGGATAACAAAGGGAATGAAAATGAGTGGCACAAAAGCTGCTCTCAGTGAATGGCATCCAGTCTGCCGCCATTCCTTTGCTTTTCTGTCCCAGGTGCTTTGCCGGTGAGGTATCATTTTCTCTTAGTCTCTCATAGCACTCGAGGTCTCGGATCTTATTACTTTTCCTGCTTGGGCTGCTGCTGCTGCTGCTTGTACTGCCACCACTGTCACCACTACCGCTGCTGCCACCAGGGTCACCACCACTACCACCGCCAGCCGCGTCGCTCTGCTCAGCTACTGCTGTCACAGTACTGCCCCCACTGACGCCATGACTACCCACATCCCTGCTCTGGCCATCTACCGTTAATGGGTACTTACTAGTCCAGCGTTTTACACGCATCATTTCATTTATTCTTCATAACACCTCAGTGACAAAAGTGGTATCTTCTTCTACACTTTATGAGACTTAGACTCCAAGGGGTTCACGCATTTGCCCAGGACACACGGCTCGTAAGAGATGGATGCCAGGGAGAGACACTCTCAGTCCATGAGCTCCTTCAGGGAAAAGAAGTTCTCACACCACCCGGCACATGCCTGCCACATGCCTGGAGCTTATGAAATACTTATTGCCTGGTTGATGACACCATGCTCAGTCCACCTTGTTCTGGGATACCTGGAAGGTGGGCCTGCACCGGGGCTCTTAGAGTGGGGGAGCCGTATTTCCAGGGTCCTTCTGTCTTAGACTCTGGCTGGGAGCAGAGATGCGAGGATGGTGTGCTCACCTATAGCACCCAGAGGAATAGGCTCAGGAAGGCTCCTGATCACATTTCCTATTATGGTTCAGTACCTTACAGAGGGAAAGCATAGCCCCAGTGGTCAGAATGCATGCAAATGAGTCTCTTAGACATGCAAATGACTTTCCTACAAAGAGCTGTGGGTAATTGCTGAAAGGATGTGTAACTAAAACCACTGACTACTAAAAAAACAGGAAAAATTCCTTTGGGGACTTGCCAGCTAATTAGCCATGCCAGCCCTGCTTGGTGGCCAGCCTACAAATGGGGGCAGACCTGTGGGTTTGGTGCTCAGTCTCTATCCTTGTGGGCAGCTCTGGGGAGTAGCACCCAGGGCAGGAGCAGAGGCCCTGAGGCACCCATCATTGCTAAGAGAAACAAAACTTCTCAGACTGTTTTGCCTCATGATTGTATCTGATGTGATTTTATCCAACAGGCTTCTGCCACATAAAGCTGTATGACCTTGGGTAAGTCATTGAATCTCTCTGAGCCTCGGTTTCCTCATTGGTGCCGTGGGAATAGCAAAGCTCAGTGACCAGAGTGGTTAAGTATTAGCAGATGCCAGCTGCCTGGTATGTTGAATAGCTTCCCAGCCCTGCCACATGCATCCTTCCCTCCTCTCTGACGCTCATTCCTAGATTCCATCTGTTTTGACAGTCACTTCCTCTGTGGACTGACGGGAAACCACCCCCTCCCCTCCCCTAAATCCTCCTCTGTCCTTTTTCCCATCAGTGACCTCCCTGAAGACAGTGGCTGTGCCTCTTTTATTTCCATTTGCCCAGTGCAGGTACTGGATAGATGAATAATGAATGATGAATCATGAATAAATGAGTCCCTGTCGTTCCATACATAAAAGCAACAATAACATTTTCAAACCACGCTTCAGTTTGGGAAAGTATATATTTTTCACTTATTGTTATTTATCTGCATAACAGGTTGTGAGGTCAGTGACATTGTTACCATTCTACAGGTAAGGCAGTTGAAGTTTGCTGAGGTGTGAAGGACTCCCCCAAGGTCACCCTGCTGGTAGGTGGCATGTCTGACACTTGTCAGCAAGTATGCATTGAGCCCTTCTCCCTACATGCCTGCTGAGCTAGGTCATTTGTTATTTTCTCCTTTCTTTATAGCTTCCCATGGGAAGCAGGTCTGGTTCTTGCTGAGACCAACACTTATACATAAACAACTGTAGCTACTTTGGGTACACCAAAATATACATGGATCACTACCTTCATGGAGCTTACATTCAGTCACGGGGAGCAGAGAGCAGAGATAAACAGCACATTTGTTAAATAAGTAAATTATTGAGAATGTTCAAAGGTGATACCTGATATGAAAGGGGTGGGGAGGAAAGGGCTCAGAGACCTCTGAAAGGGCTCTTTAGTCTCTATCATATCTTGTAATAAAACAAATATTATTTAGTCATTGAGTGTGTCCCTGTCCATACTTTGAGGAAATGTATGCCAGATAACAAGGAGGTACAACTCAAGGTGTGAGGAATTAAATCCAGGCTGACTGTGTTTCTTGCAAAGGCTGGGGTGATGGCATGGAGGCTGCAGCAAGCTACCAGAGGGCCTGAGTTTGCCAGTGTAGATGAACAGATTAAGAGGGTAGGTGTCATAATCATAAATATAGGTAACAGTTACTGAGTGCTTACTATATTCCAGACACTGATCCAAGTCCCTTATACATAATAGCTCATTTAATCGTTACAGTAACTCTATTTAATAGCTATTACCATGAGCCCAATTTCATGGAGGAGAAACTGTAGCACAGAGAGGTTAATAACTTGCTCAAGATCACACAGCAGGAGATGGCCAAGCTAGGATGTTAACTCAAGCTGTCTGTAGAGTTAGCTGCTTTAACGGTGCTACCATGCTGTGGGGTAGAAACCAGCTCCCTCTGACTGAAAGAGCTGGCATAGTGTGGCCTGAGAACTGCCCAGGTCCTACTGATACGAGCCGAGGAGTGATAGGGGCAGGTAGACAGGGAAATCACTCTGAGAATGAGAACACCAAGAGCACTGGACACCCCAACCCTTCTTTCTCACCTTAGGTGAGTCCCCGGACTTCTCTGTGCCTCAGTTTTTTATTATTTGCACCAAAGTGGGGGGATTGGGTTTTCTGTGCTGTGTGGGCCCAGGATCTGTGAGGTTTATATCATGTCATTGACTCTTAATGGTCTAATTCTTAGTGATTAAGGTCCCAAGCTTTGAATTCAAACTGATTTAAGCTTGAATCATGGCTCTACGTTTCACTGATTGGGTGGAGGGGGGTTGGGAGGGTGTGGTTTGAATAGTAGCTTAGGTTGGGAAATTGAGGCTCAGTTTTATCATCTGTCAAATGGATGTGCCAAAAAATTCCCCTCTGACAGGATTACAATGAAGATTAAATTAGATCATGTATGCAGTGTGCTAACTGTACTGCCCAATACTCAATAGACATCCAGGTAATGGTGCTTTATCTAATTGTAATATTGTGGGGACTCCGTGGCTCACTCACCCTAGAGTACCATCACCTTGAAGGAAGGCAAGGACCCTGTCATACTCTTCTCTGGCTCTAGGCGCCGAGCACAAGGCCTGGCGTGGTGAGTGTTTATGGGTGAAGGAAGGAAGCCTTTGCATAGCTGAGTCTCCCCATGGCAGAGAAGGCCAGCAAAGCTGCTTCTCTGCCAGGCTCTCAGTGCACCTGGGTTCCTTGCGGAATATATTGTAGAGTTCTGAAGTCTTTAAGAATGCTTTCAGTCTTGAACTAATAATCAGGATCAAACTTGGTGGTTTACAAACTTGTCTTTAAAAATAATCACTATATTCCTTTCTTCCTCAGTATATTAGTAAATAAGAAATAGAGGACAATGATTTTTAAAAATTTTGGAAAGCTGTGAAGACCCTGTAAGATAGTGCTTGATGTCCTGGTCTGTTTTTAACCACTGAGTCCGCACAGCAGGGTCACAGAAACGCAGAAAGTATTGGCAGCTGTTGGCAAACAGAACAGTTCCACTGAAAACTGGTTAATATTCTGTTTATTACTTCTCATGCTCCAGTTTCACTGTGACCCAAGTAAATTACAGACTCTGCTACCTTCACACATGTGTCTGTTACTATGTGTGTTTTGCAGTTTCTCACTGTCCTTCTGCCCTACCTCTGCTCGCCAGGGACCTCCTGGAAATTTCCCTGCCCTCTCATTGTCTAGGTCTCTGCACATGCTGTCTGCGTAGCCTGTAATACTCTTCTCTCTCTCTGTCTCAAGGCCAACTCCTGCTTGCTGGTTAAGACTTAGCTCAGCCACTCGTCATTCTGGAATCAAACACCCCATCGGGCTAGCCCTGGTTTGAATTAGCAATCTTCCTCGCTCCTGTTTTAGAATCGTCTGCTTTCCTCCCCATAGGCTTCACTTCACTCGTCTGCTTCTGTCTAAACTGAGTCTTCTGAGGACAGGTCTGGGTCTGTATTCATTATCACCCCGATGATCTTAATATATTGTTGGCTGAATGGTTCATGAACCCAAAGAGGTGAGACAGGGACCGACACAGAAAAGGCAGAAAGCAAAGGGTAGAAGGTTGGCAGAGGTGGTTTTGACTTTAGCTTCTCTTACCCAACAGCTAAATGTGCATCATCATCCAGATGTCAATTATCCATGTAGTGTTGCTCTCCAAGGTGCTTAATCAAGACTGTCTCATTAACCCTCACAAAAATCTTCCAAGGAAGCGAAAAGTAGAATCCTTTTTTTTTTTTTTTTTTTGGTAACATGAGAAAATGAGACATCAAAGGTGCTGAACCTGCACATTCAGAGGTTGGTAGTTAGCTCCCTGGCTCCTGGGGGAGCAGGTACAGAGTTCCCTCTCCTCACGCACCGACACCTCCCACTCTCTCCCTGACATGCTGACATGTCTCCACCACCCCCACCCCACCTCCCACCTTCCCACTCCCATCTATTTATGATTGCTGTGTCACATCCAGGTGCACAGATGACTTTAGAATTGGAGAGTGAGAAAATCCAGTTGAACAATTTAACCAGATTCTAAAGGATTTGGATCATTTGCGTAATTGGGCTAACAGATGGTAAATGTAGTTCCAAGTACCAAAATGTAGAATAATTACAAGGGGAGAAAGTAACGTAGTTTATGGATGAGGAAAGTGATCTAGGAGAAAAGCTCATCAAAATCATTCTCTCGATGCATTAGGAAAGAAGGACAAACAGCATAGCACTGGGCAGCAGAGGCAGAGCACACAGAGGACCTCGTGACTCCCCTGGCTGGTTGGCGTGCAGGAGAGAGGTCAGGTCTGTCTGCTGGAAGTGAGACGGGAAATGGGTGGGGGAGAGAAGGGTCTGGGGAGAATGGTGATTGGTCGGGCAGCAAAGCAGTCATGAACCCAACTTTATCGGGTTCACCTCTCACCTGAGTCCTTACCTGTGACCCCTTGGTAAGAGGTACAATTCTGTTCCCCCGAAGCCTCAGTTTCCCCTGCTGTAGTATGAGCAGACTGATGCCTCCTTTCCTGCTACTCTGAAGAATACGTGAGATCATGGATGTGAAAAATGCATGCATCTTGTTCTGGAAACACAGTAGATTCACTCTTATGAGTATTAATTTTATAATCACAACCTCCTTCCCCCCCCGCCAATCCAGTGCTTTCAAGGAATGAAAATTGGGAATGGGTTGTTTACTGGTGTGATGGTCTGAATAATGACCCCCCCAAATTATCCATATCCTTACCCCCAGAGCCTGTGATGTTACTTTATACAGGACTTTGCAGGTGTGATTAAATTAAGGATCACACCTGAGGTAGGGAGATTATCCAGGTGGGGCCTAACTGCACTGTCCTTTGAAGTGTCCTTTTAAGAGAGAGGTTGAAGGAGATTTGACATAGAAGAATAAGGCAATGTGACCACATGAACAGAGAGCAGAGTGATGTGGTCCCAAAGCCAAGGATGCAAGCAGCCAGGAGAAGCTGCCAGAGGCAGGAAGAGCCTTCTCTCCTAGACCTCTGGGAGGACGTACCGCCTGGCCTATACTTTGGTTTTGACTCAGTGAAACCGATTTTAGGCTTTGGCTTCTAGCACTCTGGGAGAATAATTTTCTGTTGCGTTAAGACACATAGTTTGGGATAATGTGTTACAGCAGCCTCGGGAAACTAATACAAGAAGAAAGAAAATCCGACCAGTATAGAAAAAAGTCTGGAACAAGTCCGGGCTCCGAGTGTCACTTCAGTGGATCCCTGAGCCATGTATCTTGATTGACTTCACTTTCTTCATCTTTAAAATGAGATAATAGTCCATTCCTTAGATGCATTATTGGGAAGATGTAAAAGAGATAATACCATAGAAACATTAAAAGAAAAGAAAAATGCTAGGCATAATTTTAAGTTTTGAATCAGGCAGTGTTTAGTCAGCACTCGGAACTCCAGAGCAGCTGACAGAGCACAGTTTTGGGAAATGAAGGTAAGAGAGGTAATAGTCAGCATTATGGGGGCAGCTGGGAGTGTGGATGACACCTGGACAGTTTGCCTGGAGGAGGCTGGACCATGGCTACCCAAAAGGGACTCAAGTCTGGCTCCTGTCCTGCAGCAGGTGGGGGTACTAGGACAGGCCATGTAGCAGAACTCAAGAGCTGGCACCACCGTGACTGAGAGGCGGGGATACCCAACTTAGGAAAACAGGGTTTGGGGCAGGGAAATAATCCTGGGGACTTGTGATCCCAGGTGTTTCCCAGGGAAGGAAACTCAGGTACAAGTGACTGGTCCAGATCCTGGGCTTCTAAGGACAACATAATGCCAAGCCCTAAGATTTTGAAGCTGATAGTGTAAAACCTGCCTCCCTCAGAATGGGCCCCGGCACCGGGGTGGGTCCAGGAGCAGTAGCTGCCACACTGCCAGGGGCACTGACGTCTACTTTGGAAAATAGGGCCACCTGATCAAGGAAGACTGAGCTGGACCGAGGTGCTTCCAAGCTGCCTCTGGACAGCGCCAGGGTTTGTCCCGCTCCAGGAAACACACTAGCTGAGCAGACAGTACACATCCGGCTCAGGAAGGAAAATGAGAAGGCAGCACTGAAGACCTTGTTCAAGGATTTGCGTCTGAAGGGCAAGGCAAAGTAGTAAAAGGAAGGGTGGCACGAAGTAGGAATCTGAAAAGATCAGCGATGTCTAGAAAGTTGAGTGCCAGATGGGTCTGAGCAGGTCGCTCCACTTAGACTGTGGACGAAGGCAGGACGTGGCAAACCCCTCGTGTGTGTGAGTGTGGTGCTGGCAGTGGCGTCGGGGACTCGGACGGATGAATATGGGACATGGAGACCAGAGATTGAGCAGCTAGCGTGAGGCCAGGGCATGTTATGGCCAGAGCTGGACCCAGAATCTTTGTCCTTTGCTAGGTTTTTAAACTGATTAGATACTACTCTTTTATAAGTCTCAGAGACTCTTTGTTTTTGAATTTAAAGAGATTATGTTCCAGATTCCGCCTCTGTGCTAATTAGCATCGCGTTTAACAATTTCTGTGCTCTCTGATTACGCCTCAAGTTTTTGACCATCATTTAAGGAAAGAATATTCAGAGAGAAAGGGAGAATTCAGGAATAAAAAGTAATTAAACATAATAAACCTCCTGAGAGTAGCCATTAATTTGGATGTGAAATGTAAAATTGCCTTTAAAGTAATAAGGGATAATATTGAGCGATTGTAATATCCAGCATGGGAAATAACACGCTGATAACATTGCACAGGGCAGGATAATGCATGTGGCGGTTCCCTGATTTTTGTGGAATGAATGATCTTGGTTTCACTTCACTGCTGATTTAAGACATACATTGCATAAATGGCACAGTAAGACTAATGTATCAAAATTGCACCTAAAGGGCTGAATAGTCGGGAAATGGCAGCCCCTTGAATGAAACAATTTATGATATCTTAGGTTTAATGCTTAATCAGTAGATATTTACAACTGATTATATTTATTTTAATGCCTTGAAATGCCAGTTCAATAGAATTATCCAAAACATTATGAGAGGGGCTTGTGAGTATGCTGGGGTAACATTCTGATTTAGTCAGTACACTAAAAAGATACTAGAATACTCTTTAAAAAAGAACTTGGTAATTTTTTTTATTTTTTATTTATTTATTTTTTTTGACAACAGAAGAGCTGGATATTACTTGTGATGCTAGAAGGGATGTGTTGTTTGGGTTTCATAGAGTATGTATAAAGCAGATATATATAATAACATGAGTTAAATCAATTTCATAACCAGGTTTGACTCAGATTTTATTTACTCAATTAATTATTATGATGGAGCCTACTTCTGACATTGGTTTGTAGGAGTGTGATTATCCAACAAAATATTCAACTCTTCTAAGGGTGAAAACCAGCCATCTATCTATCCATCCATTCATTGCTTTATTCATTTGTTCATTCCTTTTTATTATTTTATGCATTCATCAGATATTTATTGAGCATGTACTATTTGCCAGGCACTGTTATGAGGGTTGGGGATACAATAGTTAAAAGAAAAAGTCGTCTCTTACGTTCTATGTTATGGGTGTAAGAGTATTGTATGCCATGAGATTTTTTTTAATGATTAAGGACTTGACAAAATACATATGGTCTAAATGGAAAAGCAGAATAAAAGCTTACATTTTCTATTTTATTTGTGTGTGTGTGTGTGTGTGTGTGTGTGTGTGTGTGTATTGAGGAGCAGTAGAGGAATTAATTATGGAAGTGAAATACACCAAATATTAAATATGTATATCTTTGGTTTTGTAGATGAATCATATATTTTGTTTTCATTTTTGTCTTTATACTGTTTTCCCTCAATCAATATCTATGGTTTAGCTAGAAATGGACAGAAAATAAGTACCCAAGATGTTTACTGGTTGCATAACTGACTAGCAATTATATGTAATCATGGGTGAGTGGAGGGTTTTTAGAAGATTAGCTACGTTACACAGAAAACTTTTTTGTGAGACAGTAATTTATTTGGATGCTTTGTTTTTCATCTTGAATTTGCCCTTGTTTTAAAGCCAAGAAGTCCTCTCTCTTGTTTGGCATATTCTTACCTTCAGCAAGAGCAATGATTTCTGCCATGATTAAGGGATTTCACACCAGTGAAGGATTATTTAAAAATCGCTGCTTTTGGTAATTGATTATTTTGTGTGTGTTCCCCTAATGATACTGTCTGAAAGATGAAATATCTTCTCTCCGTTTTCCAAAGCAGCTTTCAGTAACCCCTTGTGACGGTGGGTTTTCCTCGCTGGCTTTGATTGCTCCATGCAGAAGCACCTGTTTGGAGCCTGGGCGTGCTTCCCCCGTAGCCAGAGAACCTAGCTGATGAACTCGCCCAGGAGAGTGTCTTGAGCTAGACGTGGAATTTGGAAACCATTAGAAAGCTGAGCAATTTCATTATTCATTCACTTGAAATAATCCCGGGACTGCTTTCAGTGACATGGTTCCTTCAGCAAATAAAGATAAGCCAAATCCCTGGACACTCAAAGAAGGAGAAGATTCTCTAAATTAATTCCAGGCTCAAATAATTCAGCAGTATTTGTAATATTCTGTGCATAAATTGGCAATTTGCTAGAGAGATCAGGAAATGATAAAGGCTTTTTCCCTCCCTCCCCCTCCTCATTTCCACAACTGCTGAGGCAGCTATTGGGATGAAAGAAATGTTTTATTCTTAATAAATGTCCTATCAGGTAATGCACTGATTAAGGGTGTCCAAACATGGCGCCCTTCCCCCTTCAAAGCAATTATTTTTCATCAGAGAGACTGAAGTATATGGAGAGTACAAGATGATCTCAATATGTTTTTCGACACCAGAAAGTTTCATATGAAAAATAAATACACTAACAATATGAAGAAATGCAGAAATAGAGTACTAACTTACAGGCTTTCCTCTTTGCAATTTCAAGGTGTTTCATTTGGTTTGTTTTTTGGTGGTTTTGAGAGACCGTTGCCCTTTCTTGCTGATGACATCACGTCCTCGATCTAGCCTTCAGTATGTCTGCAGTCTCTTTCCGCCTCCTTGTCTCCTGACCATGTGTGTGATTTGGGCTCTCACTGGGAACTTTAGGAGGGTTAGTGAATCATGCCCCTTTCGCTCTGCATTTTGAGCCCACTGCAAACCAGACACAGGAACCAGATAGAGATAAAAATACCCTCATGTTGCCGGCAGAGCTGGGCCAGAACATGTGGCTTCCTCCTGCTTGTCCTCCAAGTCTGTACCTGGAGACCTACTTGAGTCAGAAGGAGGTCTGCAGAGCTAAGCGTCACTCAGCCGGTCACAGAAATGAGGGCAGTGCCCCCTCATGTCCACTCTGGGCCCCCCTCCCCTCACATACAGGCACAGGGCTTCCCCTGAGTGGCCTGACGTCAGTGTGTTTGCTCCCTTTGTGCAGATTCTGAAGCAGAAGGACCCCAAATGGGCTGAGCTCCACTCTTCCCGACTGTTCCCAGTCTCAAGGATCACATACCTCACTGTTCCTCGCATGGGAAGCAGCAGTAGGGAGGGATGAAAGAGCTGATGCTACCTTCACCTTCTCTCTGAAAGGGAGCAAGGGTGTCCATTGTAGGCCAGCCTCTCTCCCTTCAGACTTGATCCATCCATCTGTCTGCCTGGCTCTTGGCTGTCTGAAATCATCTGCCCGACAAACAAACAAAAAAAATGGTCCTGCCACGCTCATACTTTCTCCTCCTTCAGGTTACCATGGTTCTAATCTCCTTCGTGATGTGCCTGCTGTTTGCAACCCCTATTTCATAGTGAAGTTCCAGCCACACCCAGCTGTGTGTTCATAGATCTGTTAGCAGAGTGTCCTCTCTCAGGCCTGAACCTTTGCCTCTAATGTACGTCCCTGTTCTCCTGGGTTGGGTGCCCTTCTCAGTGCCCAAAGCGTCTATATTTCTTTTACATCTGTTATGTTACTTATCACTGCATATTTTCATTGTTAGTATATTTTCCCACCTCTATAACTAGACGTGAGTTTTCATATATGGTATATATTAACTACTCTTCCTTTTTTGTTGGGTACCTACATGAATGAACATTTGGAAAAAAAATAGAGCAATAAACCGTACACTGAATCCCTCTGAAAGAAGGTTGTCTTACTGATTTTTTTGTTTTGTCTTGCTTTTTTGTTTTCTTGGACATACATATTTCTCAATGCAATTCTTCACTGCTTGAAAGATATCCTTAAACTAGGCATGAGGTTTACTATTATTAATAATCAATGGAATCACAGAGAACAAGGGTGCCCTCACCTTATCTAGGGTCCTTTACGGAAGTGACACGAGTTCTTAATACTTAGATTGCAGGAACTGGTTTTGCTTAGCTGAAATTTTGCCCACCTTGCTACAGAATCAAATGAGAGAATTTGGGCTGTGGGCCAGGTTTGAACTGAGAATTAGTCAGTGATGGATGAAAGTGTTTTTAAGTATAAGGGAAGGACAAATGAATGTATCTTTACATTGGATATAAATGGAATGTTCCTCTGTTGTTAAAGCTACTCTTTTAAGTTTCAGAGAAATCTTCTTTGAAGTCTTTGACTCACTAATATTGGGGTAACAGTGGCTGTGATTTATCCTTAAGGATTTAAAGGAAAAGGAAGACAGCGCCAGGTGTGCCTCTCTTTCATCTTACCGGGTGATTCTATTCATGAGTTCTCAGGCTGTGCCTCAGGCCTCCACCTCTGTGGAGCGCGTGTGCTGTAGGGGGTCCCCATGACAGAGGGCCATTCCCTATTAGTGTGTCTACATCCGCGCACTGTGCCTCCTTCCCCCACCCCCAAAAATCCTCTGATCACGGAGAAAGGCAGCATTTTCTGTTTCCAAAATCATTGTCTCCAAAGAAAGAAAGAAAACTTCTCTCAGCAGGTTTTATTTGGAAGTAAAGGGGTTTCAGGGACTAGCAAGGAAAAAAAAACAACACAAAAAACTTTCTATTGCAATGAGCACGTTAAAAGGGAAGTTTTTTGTTTTGTTTTTTTTCCTTTGCTTTCTGTTGGAACTGAGCTGATAAAAGTCTTGAAATGAGAAAATCAAGGGGGGCAGCAGTTATAAGCACTTGTCTAATGATGTCTCTTTTTGTCTCCTCAAGAGTGTGTTTAAGCTTCTTACTGGCAGTTTCGGTGTTCTCAAGGTTATTTGCTGTATAAAATGCTAAACCTTTAAATACATCCTTTACAAAATGATACAACTCTAGCAAGCCGGACAGTTTTAAAAGGTTGATCTCCAAAGGAGCCTTCTGGGTATAAGATGAAGCTGTGTACATCCTCAAAAAAAAAATTCCGTAAAGCTCAGCATTTCAATAGGTTCTCAGGATGCTTGTGATGAACAGGGTATCAAGGCAATATAATGACGGGGTTTTCATGAACGGCCCTGTACACGGGCAACCCCAAAGCCGTTCTTTTCCTTCTCTCAGCAAGACCTTTCACTTCAAAACCATATTTCACGTTTACACAGACAATTGACGATTTAAACTAGCACATTCAAGGGAAACACATTCACATTGGTAAGATCTGATGGCTTTTTTGGTGGCCCAGAATGACAGGTGGATAACCAGGCATCTCAAGTTCTTCATTTAAAATATTACATGATTTTTCTATAAATCCAGTGATCATCATTTTGTGCTTTTCCAACCAATTAGTACTACCTTATACCCCCCGGTGCTCCCCTCAACCCCCAGCACCACCACCACACACAGCTTCTGAACCCTGATATGGTAAAAAGAACATAAGCTTTGAATCCAGAAAGACCCAAGTTGAAACCCTGGGTTTGAAAAATGCTGTCTGGGTGCCTTGAGTCAAGTTACTTCACCTCTGGGAGTCTCAGATGTCTCACCTACAAAATGAGGAATGAACGTATTCTTAAAAGGATTACATGAAATTCTGCATATAAAACATTTCGTAATTGATTAAGAAAATAGATAAATAAGTGTATTTACCAAAATAATGAATTAGTGAAAAGCTGTTGGCTGGTGAATGAATCACAACTGTGGGCCCAATATTCGGTCATGGTAGGCAAGTAAACATTTATAAAAAGCTGTAGATTCTTACTAGACTGTGAAGAAATTAAAAATTTTGGAAAGATTTGTTGGAGTGTGTCTGTTTTTAAATAGACCTTATTGGAACCCAGCTTTCTGTGCTAGGGCATAGGAAGCAACTCAAAAAGAACTACATTTGCTGTTAAAGAATTTGAAAATGAGGTAGAAGCAGGAAGATATATATTATAGTTTTTAATACTGTCTCCCCCTAGGTTATGACCCCCTTGTCTAGGTCCCTTAGTTTTACCTATTTTTATTCCTCCATAGTTGTAGTCTGAATACAAAAGATATTGAGAGATTAGTAACATAAGTAATCACACTACCAAACATAGACAGATTGGTGGACTGTATTCTGCCAGTCGAGGTGCAGAACTACCATTTGTCTCCATTCAAAACTCCTGCAAACCACATGGTCCACGGCAATGAATGTGATTTATTTCAGCAAGGGCATGGCGGGTCTAGTTTCCACTCTGCTACTAACTAGTCCAGTGGCCTTGGCCGAGTACTTTTGTTTCACTAGGCTTTGACTTCCTCCTCCTAAGTTGAGCCCAGGACTGCAAAAGTTTGCTGAATTATTATGTGCTAGTCCTGATTCAAGGCACCAGTACCTACAGGTAAAATAAGACACAAGCCTTGTCTTCGAACACCACCTTTAAGATGGGAGAGAGACCTGTACATTCCTAATTATAACATGACAAATCTGAAAAGAAAATTAATGCAAGGCACCCAGAGTAGATCATGGGTTAATCTATAAAATAGATGATCAGCACAGCATAGTAGAAGAGGAAAGGCTTCGGCAGAAATCTGAATGGAGGTAGTAACTGTCAAACACAGAAAGCTGAATTGATGGAGTGGAGTGGTTCCAAAGAGTACGAGGACATTCTAGGTAAAGGGCTAGCATGTACAGATTCAGATAGTATGTTTGGATCTAATTAGAACTATTCGGTTGGGAGCCTTTGAGAGTGGGGACATTGTTTTATTCACTGATATATCCCCAGCTCCTAGAATAAGGCCCAGGGAATGATATTCAATAAAAAAATGATGGAGTAAGTACATTGGTGTAATGCAAACTTGGGTGTTTTTCTATCTAGATCCAAGGTCTCCATCAAAATTCAGTGACTATCTTTCTGTGATTATTTGTCTTATCTTCTTAACTTTATCATAAGTTCTTTACCAGCACAAAGCACTTGGAAAGCCTTCAGTAGACACTTGACAGTTGAATAATTGGTTCAGACCTGAAGCATTGCCTGAAACCTTTAGAGAAGATCTGACTTGGCACTGCCCACATTTAGGGATCACACGCTTAACATGTCTCCCTTGTTTGAGGGGCAGCAGGAATCAGGTGGGTTAATTCTCAGCATTATCCTGGGAAGTAGGATAGTGAAGCCAACACAGGGACTCCACTGAGTTTCATAAGGAGCAAAAGTATTAGGGAAAAATTCATTGGAGATGAAATACCATCCCATACACTATAATGAGGGCCTGAGCAAATGCAGATACCTGTGGTTAAAGAAAATCACAGTCCTACACAACCAGTACAACTGTGGAGGAGGGGACCTTGCTGCTTTATTATTCTGATGAACAACATTATCAGAGAATTGCAAAGATTTGAACTTCAAAATCAGTATGTGCTGAGAATTACACGGTAGGAAAGCCAGAAACTGTAATACTTTGAACACTGTTTTTATAGTCAATTTTGAGAAAGTCCATGAATTCAAATTCAAAAACACCTTTTCAGTGCTGGCACTTCTTAGCTGATAGATACAGCCATGCATTTTTCTTCTCTTTTCTTTTAGAAACGTTTCATGAGTGTGTACTGTTAGTCTAGCGCTGCTCTAGTTCTATTGTGTGTTCGGTGCTGTGGCTCCTGCCCTAAAGGAGGGTACCGTTGCATCAGTTAGGGAAATTCCAGCCACTCTCATCCAAAATGTATAGTCAGTCAAGAAAAAATTAGAGTTCAGTTCTTGCTCATGTAACTACTGGACAGATGTACCTGTTGGGGGGTGAGGAACATCTCTTTTCTGTGCAGTCATTCAGTAACACAGACTAAAGGAGCCTCCGCCGTTTTCTTCAGATAGGCTCAAGGTCTCCATGGGACGGGTCTTTATTGTAGACAACTAGAAGAGACTAAGGGGAAGAGTAGAATTCCACAAATGGTCTTTATGGGCCAGACCTGATAGTGGCACTCATCACATCCATGTATATTTCTTATTTCGTGGGCCAGAACCAGTCACAACACTGTACCTAACTGCAAGGGAGGCTGGGAAACATGGTCTGGCTGTGTACCCAGGGCTTCAGGAGAACCTTGAATTCTCTGCCATAGTAGAGTCTACTACAGAAGATCGGTTATGTTCAAAATTCATGGCAATACAAGAGAAAAGAGGAGCATGTACTAGTTGTACTAGGCGATCAACTCCTTGCTTTTTACTTCCACATGAATTATATGTCATTATCTTCATTTTACAAAAGAACAAAGGGAGATGCAGGGTGTTTTAAGTAGGTTTTGATGGTATTTATTTGAAACCACAGGTGGAAAGTGAAAGGAAGTTTAGATGCAGTCCCCATGTCCTTAATTTGTAGGGCAATTGATATTGTTTTCACTGGTGAAGAGTAACAACAAAACAAATACCACCCTGTACTTCTCAAGACAGAGTTTTTAGCTGGAGATCATCAGGGCTTGTTCTAGTCTGTCCTTTACCAAGTTTTTGGTGATATGGGGCTTCCAGTAGATGGACCAGAGACTTATTGCACAGTCAGTTATTTGCCAGTCTTCATCCATCTTTCCTTCGTTGGTCCATTTGTTTGCTCATTTGTCCATTCTTTTATCAGACATGTCTGATGTTTACTGTGCCCATTGAATATTCCCAGCACCATGTTAGGTATTTGGAATACAAAAAAATGAAAATATATGGTGCCTTGCCTTTGACAAGCTCACTGTCTAATCAGAGAATGAGACGTGGGAAAAGATAATTTAAATGTTGTAAGGTTTTTAAAAGGTCAGGGGCAGAAAACACCATTGGGCTAAGAGATGGAAAAAGCTCTGCCGGAGAGCAGCCCAAGAGAGGATACACGAAAAGGGAATACACAGATTAGGGGAAATGAGTTTTCCCAGGTTAAAGAAGTAGCATTCCAGGTAACAGAAACAGCACAGATAAAGGATAAGAGGAATATAAAGATGGAGTATGTTTGAAATTGTCTTTTTTTTTTTTAATGCCAAGTAAGTGGAGGTAACTGTGGGGAGTAGTAACAGACGTGGATGGATTGGATCTAAATGTTTCAGAAAGGCACACTCTCAAGGCTGATGTCTTTTTTGTTTGATGCCATGAAAAATCGGGTACCTGTGTGGTTGTCAGAGTCGGTCTATATCCTTGTTGTGTGGAAGCCACCACCAACACTGTCTTTGTCACCTGGTGGGCAATGCCAGGATCCATGTGCTCCTAGAGCACCTAACTCTCCAGGGCCCCAGTGAGGACAGGACCTGACCAAGGAGTAAACTTCCAGTGCATCAAAAACTGCCTGGTCCAGCAGGCAAGTCTCACGTGCAAAATGGGAGTCAGAGAGCTCAGAGACTGGATAGATGGAAGAACAGAGGAGACAGTGAGCAACAGAACGGGGACAAAGGAAATGGGGAGCCAAGACATTGGCTCTGAGCATGGTTGACTCTCCTTCCTCATTCTCCACGTTCTTCTTCCCTCCCCCAACACACACACACACACACACACACACACACACGAGAGAGAGAGAGAGAGAGAGAGAGAGAGAGAGAGAGAGACAGAGAGAGACAGAGACAGAGACAGACAGAGACAGAGAGAGGGCTGAGGTTCTGCGTATTGGGAACTTTGTGGATGTTGAGAATTGGGTTAGCTTAGTCATTAGGAATCAAACACAGAGCTGGCAGCACCAAGTATTGGGAGAGCCACGGTGTGGGTCCACGCATGTGAGAGTGTTTCGGGGAGATGCACTGCTAAGCACTAACCCTCTATAGATTTTTTTCCTAAGTACATCTCAGATGTTATATTCATTCACAGCGATTTCAGGGCCCACTCCTAATGATAACAAGACAGCCTTTAAGGATGATTAAAATAAGAAGAAGAAAAATAAACCTGTAAGTATTGATCCATCATGGCTGATCAATCATATCTTTTCCATTTGTTGGTGGATAATTAGTGCTGTGAACAGGTGTGATGGCTCCTGCATACACTAGAGTAACTCAGTCGGGGGGAACCTCGTAGCACCCACTTTAGGACTCTCTAGCTGCTGGTAACAACCCATTTCAAGTCAATTCCGCAAGTATTTATTTATGATGTTTAAAATCATGGTTCTAGGAAATGGCAAACGGAGACTGTCTGAAAACCTAGTTCTGTTTAAATGTGTTTTGAAATGCTGAGTGAGAATTTTGGCTCTTTTACAAATGAAAAGGAGGGTTAAAAGTTGCTTTAAGAATGGTTAGTAGATTATGACCTTTAGTATTTGCTGGTAAATATTGGAATTCTTGATAGTGACTTCAAAAAATGTTAAATGGGTTGGGGAAAAAGACTATATAGAAGGATATCTAAAAATTATAAAGCAGCCAGCAAGGGGTTGTATACAGACCCAAGGTGTTATGTGTGTGTTGCTATTGTCATTGTATATGTGTTGTTTTCCCTCCTCTTGTTTTTGCTTTTTCCTTGGGAAGTGAGAAAAAGGAAATTGTAAGGGCTGATGGGTTCTGAACACCTCCTTTAGAAATTCAGGCACCTCCTGTAGCCCCCGGATGTATATACCCTCCAATCCCCCCCTCTCCCCGCCCCTAAAGAAAGGGCCATGGCACTTTTTTCTCTCCAGAGGAGTCTCTCTGTCTCTTTATGCCTTTCCCCAAGGAAAGTTCTTTGTGATCCTTTGGTTCCCAGTTAGAAGATTAAAGGCAGAAGAGAAGTACCTGAAAATGCTTTTTGTCACCAAGATGCTCTGAATCCCAGATGGTGGGGGGAGGGGGGGGGAGGAAGAAACCTGTAAAGATGCTTTTAACTCTTAGAAAAAGTTCAGGGTAAGTTGAAGGTTGCTTTTTTTTCTAGGATCTTGGAGCTGGGCTTGTCAAATGTGCTGTACTCCTACCTTTCACAATTTTAACCCTACATGTATAACTATACCTTTTCATACGTAATACCTAGAAAAAGATAAACTAGCTCCCTCAATCCTGGGACTGTATGGTTGTCATAACCCAAGCAGGCTCTTATATGAGATGTTCTGAGACTTTCATGTGAGACTGAGATATACAAGAATTATGGAAAATGACTTGATGTGACTAAAATCAGTAGCAAGCAGTGGCCACAGAGCTCCTGGCAACCTGGACGTTCCTTCAGCTGTATCAGAAGGCAAGGGGGTTCATGTGGCCAAAGGGGCCTAGCCGCAGGAGGTGTAAGTGATGGGTGTTTGAAGCTCTGCAGGTGAGAAGAACAAGCCGCACGGCATCTTTTCCATGGCAGAACCCAGCCAGGAGCTTCTAGTTAGACAAGTAGGGTCTTAATTCCCAGAACAGGATTGGCAGGGGCTAGCCTCAGAAGTGTCTATATAAATAGGTGGTATTCCAGTTCTAGATAAGGAACAATGTAGAAAACCAAGTTGGCAGTGTAGTTCTCTATGCTGGCCAAGTCCACGTAAGAATAGTAATTCAGCTATTACCTGGAGGTCCAGACCCCCCTCTAAGCTCCACAGATGTTAGGTCTATGGCAACATAACCAATGCCAGGCCCCACTGGCTGGTGAGGCTGATGATCTATTCTCTGCTCTGGTTGATAGACTTTAGACTTGATAGACTAGAACCATATGTCTCAAGTAGAGAGGGACCGGAGAAGGAAGGGGCAGGCTGACAAAGCTCATAACAGTATGGAAAAATATATTTCTCAGCTCTTTATCCCTGCTTTTGTCTCCCCTCCATCCCAACCCCAGTTACACTGAATAGCTGTGTGTCCCCTTTTGGCTGTTGTATAGCAGAGATTGTGTTGATTGATAGTTGACCAAAAAAAGCTGTGAAGTTCAATAATGTACACATTTATTGAGCACCTAATCTGCGCCAGGTACCTTGCTAAGTGCAAGAGATACAGTGATGAATAAGATAATCTCTACCATATCTCTGCAGCTCACCCTCAGTTTTGTTTCTTACTGTAACCACCCTGCTAGTGGATGCATATATTATGCAGATACATGCAAATGTAACTGTTGGTCATTATTTCATATACCCAGATACGCATAGCTAGGGAAATCCTACTAGGGAATGCAAGCAGAGGGAAGGTGTGCATTTATCTTAAATAGGGTCCCTCCCAGAGCTAAGGTAAATCCCAGAGAGAAGGTTGATGTAATTAACAAAGTGTTGGGAGTAAGGGTGGTCCTTGTGGTTTAATCACATAAGTTGAATCTGCAATAGTAAGCTCGATTTAATGACTAAAATTTAAATTTTCTCAGTAGTATCATATCCACCCTTCATTTTCCAAGCCCATCCTCCTCAGCTCATTCCAGCCTAACGGTCATCATTTTTGCCTTTCATTAGTTAACCATAAAGATGGAGGCAGTGTTGTCAAATAGAAGCGAGAGTGGGCATACAATCAGAAGACCTGAGTCTGAGTGCTGGTGCATCCAGTTTGTGACTTTGGTCAAGTTAACATTTTCTGAGCCTCGGTTTTCCTCATATATTGTACAAAGTAGGATTAATAATACTGGCATTTTAGGATTGGTGTGTCCAGTCAGATGATGTGTGGAAACTGCTTAAGACCTTAACCATTTTTTTCTAAATATCTAGTACTGTGCATGGTACATTGTAGGCAATCAGCAGATGTGTGCAGTGAAATCATCATTTAGTGTATACGTGTTATATGAGCTTCCAGTTTGCCTTTTGGAGTGTATAGTTACTTATTTTATTAAATTTCAGGGTTTTTTGTTTGTTTTTGTTTTTAACATCTAGTCTCTGATCAGATTCTCAGCTCCTTACGGAAGTGCCTTTTCCTTATGTTTGTTTTGTCCTTCTTCCTTTTCCCTGCCCCAGGTCTTACTGCAGTATAGGAATTTAAGAAATGCTCAGTAAATAGTAATATATTGTTCCTCACTTCTTTTTCTATCACCGATTCATAAATGTTTGCCATCATCAGTCTGTATAAAGACATTACTTCTAAGCTTAGTGTGGTTGGGGGTGGGCAGTGTGCCATAGACAAATTAAATCTAAAAAATGACTAATGGTTCTATTCAAAATAACCAGGGTCAAGAGACAAGGAAGCTGGTCTGTAGCTTAAGAAAAATAAAGGCTGTTTCCTTTCTCATCTATGAATTCCGGGGGGAGGAACTGGCTTGCAATAGGGGCTCCTTAAAAGTTTGTTGGTTGGATGGGTGGATAAATTAATTCACTGACAAATGACCTGACAGACAGTCAAAGTCTTTGAGAATCAGAAGGCAGAGAATTTATTAGTGAAATGGAATGTTTTTCCTTTTTCTGAAGAGAAACCTAATGAAGTGATCTGGGGTCTTTCAGGGCGAAATAATCTTTCCGGTAAATAAAAAGATAAAAAGAAGAGGTAGTTCTCCAGGCAGGGAAAACAGAACAGGCAAAACTCATGCTTTGCCAGAAATGCCTTCCTCTGTTTAATTTTCTCAGGCCCAAATCTAATCCATTCATCAAGATCTGCATATAAATTACTGCACAGTGGCCCAAAGTGTTTTCCTTACAGGTGGTAGGTAGCTTCTTAGATAAATCTGGTTTTCAAATCTCACTCCTGCTCTTTGAAGCTTTGTATCTTGGAACAAGTTGGACAACCTCTCTGAGCCTTCACTTCCTCTTCTGTAAAATGGGAGTGATGATTTAAAACTTACACGGCTATTGGTGGGATCAAACCCATCAGGGCATGAGCAGATGTTTCATCAACCATGACGTACTATTATGAAACACTTGTTATTTGGGCTGTTCTCTTTTCTTAAGAGTATTTCTAATAGTCAGGGGTATTAGAAAAATTGTAATTCACGTCTCTGCTTAGCTAGTTAGCGGTAGAAAATGGGAGTGACATCCCGAGAAAGAGAGAAAATCTGCCTACTTCTTTGTGTAGAGCCATGATAGAGAAAAGAAATAAAGAAATTATTTTGCATGAATGACAAAGGTAACAGGGATCACTTATTTTCCTATCTGGCTTACTTCCGGGCTACTAAAAAAAGTCTCAGAAGTGGTTTGTGTTTAATTGTAGAGCTTCCTTGGAGAAGATGAATTATGTCACCATGTGGAAAGGAGCCTGTCAGGTGGACAGTGCCTGCCTCAGCTCACCCAGGTTCTTTCTGATGGATCCCATGCTGGGCATTTTGGGAATACCCCCAGAGAGAAAAACACAGTCTCTGCCATCCAAGAATTCAAATCCAGGGAGTGTTGGTAAATAGAGTGTCAGAAATGCCCCCCAAGGAACAGCACGTCCCATCCCAAAGGAATAGGAGGCTAGAGCACTTGAGAAGAGAAAATGGAGATGGGAGCATCTGGGGAAATTCTAAGGCTGTGCTGACCAGTCACAGTTATCACACGCCACATGTGGCAAATTTAAATCTTAATTAATTTAAATTCATTTAAATAAAACATCATTTCCTCAGTTGCACCAACCACATCTCACAAACTCCAAAGCTACATGTGGCCCAGTGACTACCCTATTAGAAAGCACAGAATATTTCCATCACGGTAGAGAGTCCTGTGAGGTGGGGCAGCCCTGAGAATCTAGCTCCTGTGCATTCTCTGGGGGCATCTAAGGACCCAGTAGGGCTAAGGACATCAATCCCCTACCAGCTCTCTGCCCCTTTAGTTTGAGTCCGTCTGCCCTGAGAACAGAGTGATATGTCCTACTCTCAGGTATCAACACTTCCCATACTAAGTGCAAAATACTTCCTGACTTCCTATGCCCGTGAGGAGAAAATATATATAAACTCTTTAGCACAACATAAAAAGGCTATTTGTGATTAGCATCTCTTGTGCCATCCCTGTCCCATGTGTGCTATTGCTATATTGAAATCACCATTTTTCAGTCATGTCTTGTAGTTTCATTTTTCTAATCCTTTGCCTAAAATGCACCCCCTATCCCTCACTCCTGCCCTTGTACCCACATTCTCTGTGCTTATCCTTTATAGTGCTGATTAAATGTCTACTAGAAGTTGGCCCCTTCTTTCCCACCCTCCTATAGCTTTTCTCTAGTACTTTTCAGGACCTGCTATAATGATGTATTGACCTGTGTCTTCTGCTCCACTGCGGAGTTCCTTGAGAGCAAGAACTGCCCTTTGTCACCTTTGAATGCCCCATTTCTGATAAAAGCGGAAGTGAAAGTGACATGCTGAATGAATGGATTCCCACATGAATGAATAAATTACTATGCAAATGGATGAATGAATGAATGAATGAATGACAAACTAGACTCCCAGAGGCCAAATGAGAATTAAAGAGCTTTGTAAAAGCCTTTGGATCCCCAGTCTGATTCTGTTTTCCTCTTTGTCGTAAAATTCTGGGTGATCTCTCAGCACCCAGAGCCAAGTACCTTTGAACTCAGGGTGTTAATGTAGATACCAGGGCACTGCTCCCAAGTCTGAGTTAATCATCTGAAGAATAATGTGGGTCAGGAGATAAGGGGACATGCTGGCTTTTCTTTAGACATATGTCGCTAACAGGCTCTGTGTGGACTCCTAGTGAAGTGGGCTATAAATTCTGAGCTGCTCACTGGGGCAAGGTGGGACACTGGCATTGCAATGAGTCTACGTTATTCTGTGACTTTAGCGCTAAGGGGATTGAAATGCGAATTATTAAATTGTGATTGTGCTTACTGTGGTGGATGCAACAGATGCGATTCAGCCATGCACAGAGCAATTATTTTTTGAAAGTTTTGGATGAAAACCACAGAACTTGGGACTACGGTTTAGGTTTGAGCTTTGGCTTTGTTCTCATTTAATGAGGGACACTGAGCAAATTACTGGAACTTTGTGATGTGTAAAACGCAGGTAACTCATGTACCCGAGATGGATGTTATGATGCATCAGTGAGATGACACACCGCCATGTAAACCATAAACTCTATGCAGAAAAGAGCTAATGTATATCAGGCACCTTCTATGGAACAGGATTTAGGGCTTTCTCCTAAATCGCCCCATTTTGGTGGCTGGCAGCATGAGTCCGGCATTTGTTATACCTGACAGCTCTCAGAGCTTGTGAAGGAGCTAGCTCCCAGGCTCACTGCCTCCCCAGTTACATTCAAGTATATAGTTTCTCTTTCTTTTTTTAGTCCGCGGAGGAGGCCTTGCCACTCACCTGACAGCAGCAGGTTTAAAATAAGTTTGTTAAGAATAGGAGCAGAAACTTGATGCTGCAGTTGCCAAGATGGGTGAATCCTTCCTGAGTGGGCAGAGCTTCTGGAGACAGGCAGATAAAAGGCGGTGTACAGAAGGAAAAGGAGGAGGCAGAGCAGGATCCCAACTTTGAGTGTTGGCACTGGTGGGTTTTTTTTTAGTCTCAAGAGTGGGTTCCAGTGTCTTTTCTGTTTTTCCTACTCAGCTCTATTTTTAAAATAGTCCCTCTTTCTGAAGACAGCCCACACAATTCTAGTAACATATCATGCAAGGAAAACCTTCAAGGAGACAAAGGAAGGCAACTGCAATTCCTCAGAAGCCTCGGCTGCCTGCTGAACCTTTTACTGGACATGGTCATGCTAATGACAGTCCCTTTCTAAAAAATTTATATGGCTTCTGCTGTCTTTCCAAAGAAATTGCACTACACTGTCAAATTAGCTTCCGCTGCTTCTGGTGGAGCTGCTGACAATGGAATTGAGGACTAAAACAATCTCCATTCCCTGAATGCCAGGCCTTCTGAAATGTCCCCAATTTCATGGTGCCTAATAAATGTCAGCTCACATGTTGCTCATCAGATGGGCGCCATCTGGTGTATTGGAAAGAGATTTCAATTGGGAATGACAGAGAAACTGCCATTTACTAGCTGTTTGACTTCTGGGTCTCAGTTTCTCCCCTAAAACTGGGAGAGTGTGTTTAGGCAATCTCTAAGGTACATTTCATCTGTTAGAGCTCAAACAGTATACCATGTTTCCCTGAAAATAAGACCTACCCCGAAAATAAGCTCCAGTTGAGATCGTCAGCCAGATGGATGCATTTAGTACGTTATGAAAATGTTCCAGAAGAAGATGACATGACTGTATTTGAATAAATGTAGATTGTTGTACATGAAAAAAATAAGAAATCCCCTGAAAATATGCCCTAATGCGTCTTTTGGAGCAAAACTTAATATAAGACCCGGTCTTATTTTCGGGGAAACACGGTATTAAGAGTATAAGCTTCACGATGAGGGGTAGGGTCTATCTGTTTTGTTCACTGTTGTACCCCCATTGACTCACACTATGCTTGGCAGGTAGCAGTTGTGTAGTAAATAATTGTTGAATAAATGACTGACTGACTGAACCAATGTCGATAAAATTAATGAAGACATCCTCACCATATATTATTGTCTTTTATGCCCATTTTGATGGGGTTTGTGAAAAAAGAAAAGAACGAAAAAGGCAGCTGCCTTTGTAAAGTTTATCAGCTGTGGTGGTGTGGGAGTGATAATGGATTTGTAACTCTTGGGCTCATCAGTCATCAGACACCCAAACAATTAGTCTCATTACCGGTCTTGTGTGTCATATAAAAACCTGGGACTAGGCCAGCCCATGAATTCCATGTCCTGATGGGGCATGGGTGACAGTGGCCACCAAAGGTGCTGAAAGAGCTCAGAATCCAAGTGGCTTCCTCCAGACTTCAGTTTTAAGCCGCTAAGAGTTGTAATCTGCAGAGGTCAGCTTAAAAGAAATGGAGAGACTCCACAGACCTCAGCAGAGGGTGTACAGGGCCATAGACTGAGAAACTCAGGAAAAGCGGCTGAGCGATAGAGGCTTGGAATCTGATGTCAGAGAGCAAGCTGATGAGTCAGAAACAGGTGCTTCGCTTCGTGGGTCCCATACCTGAGCGTCTTCATCCTAAAAGTCCTGATTTGCCTACATTTTCTCCAAATAGAGTTCATTCTGTAAGGCAGGTGATACAGATTAGTAGAGACAAATAAGGCTTTCGGAATTAGAACAACATGAATTTTAAAGCTGGTGCCATCATTTACTAGTTCATACTCTTGAGTGAGTTATCTCTCTGAGTCTTAGTTTCTCTATCTTCAATCCATGGTCAATAATCATGCCTACTTCATAGTGCGATTATGGGAACTGAATCAGGTGATGTATGCAAAGCACCTAGCTCTGTGCTTGGCACACACCAGGGAATCAGTAAGTACTTGGTTTGTTTCCTCCTTCTCATTTTTAGTGATTCATTAAGTATCTGTTGAGCACCACCCAGAGTCCAGTAAGCCTGAGTTTGCTATAGGGGATACAGACATAAAAGAGACTGTCACTTCCCTCCTGGAGCCCACAACTGAGTTGAAGGAGCAGACAAATAGCGGTAAAGAAAACAGTGAATGGCAACACACTATGGCATATCTATATTAGAAATAGGAACTGTGGGTGTCTAGAGGAAGAAATGCCTGACTCTGTCTTGGCGAATCAGGGAAAGTATCCTTTGTACTCAGCTCAAACATATTGAAGATGCCTATTCTCGCCCCAATTTGGGGAAGGAAAAGTTTCTCTCATATTTTGGATGTTGTTGTGTGGGCTTCCCTTTTTAAAAATCTTACTTGTACATGAGAGTAGTAGGAATCAGGAACTCTTTCTTGATTGATGATCAACTGAAAATAGCAACAGGGTCTCACATGGGTCAGTTATGTGTGTAGAGTGATGACAAAAGCTAATATTTATGGTAACTAAGAATGATACTAATAGTTATTCATTCATATTTAATATGTGACAAGCATTTTTCTAAGACCTTTCATTCATCAGCTCAGTTAATTCTCTGCACACTTCCATAACATAGTTTCTTTTTTTTTTTTAATCCCATGGCACTTTTATTATCCCTGTTTTACAGAGGGAACTGGAACTTAGAGAAGGTAAGTAAGTTCCACAAGGTAACCAGTTAATAGTTTGCAGAGTTGTGACTGAACTGGGTTCTGTCTGGCGTTAAAGCTCGTGCTCTATGTGAGAATGTCATGTTGCCTCCAGAAATCTCTTTATTTAGAAAAGAGAAATAGCATGGTTGAGTTTGTTAGCTGCAAATCCAAATTAGGGCATTGGAAATGGTGTTTGTTCATTTCTATATAATCATTCAATTTTAATGATTCTATTTCCTTATCAGATGACATTCTCTTTGAAGATATGATAAGTGCACTTGATAACTTTGTTGATATTTAATTCACTTAACATCTGGAGCAGCTGTTTTATTTTTTTCTGAAGGGGTGGTAGTTGTAATCTTTAGGGATTTTTTCTTTCTTTTTTTATGCATATATCCAATATTGAAAACAAAACAAATGGTTAAAGCAATCTCTGAATTGTAGCTTACACATTTTCAGAGTAGCTGTTAGTTTGCATAAAAAAAAATAATACAGACACTGTCAGAATGACAGTTAAAGAGCTCAATTTTAGGTTGCCAGTGGAATCATGTATAATCACGAGAAAGATTACTTGGGTGTTCAGTGAGTTCAGAACTAAAATATGGAAGGCTATGCAGTGTTCATATATTTTTCATATGTTAGGAAGGAGAAATATATGCTTCAATAAACAAGTCTTGATTGCAGAGATCAAATTAGGAAGGTGGGAACTGTGCATAACCCCAACCTTGGTCTCTTGTAGATTTCCCTGCTGATGACTGGGGAGATGGGTTTGGGCCATCATGTCAGGGGCTCTCATTCCAGACAGAGGCCAATTGAAAGACACTTAGACTCCAAGTGACCCCCACATGGAAAAAAGGCAAATTCACTCTTCTGACAATGAATGTAATACAGTGTGTGTTTACTTTTGCTTGGAAGCAGAAACATAATTTTGGGAAAATGCATATGGCCATATATTTCTACAGATGGCCACCAAAATGCTGAAAAGCCTCCCTTGCAACCCAATCAAAACATCCAGATGTTTTATTGTTGCTTTTAAAAATTATGCATATTTTAAGCATACAGATAACTATAAAGAATAATAGAATAGACATCAGTATATCCACTACCCAACTTTGGCAAAGCTTAAAATTTTGCCTTATTTGCTTCAGATTTTTTTTCTTTAAGAATTAAAATATCATAGACACCAATAAAATCCTCTGGGGTACTCCTGCTTGAACCTATTCCATCCTTCCTTAAGTGGAAACCAGTATTTTGAGTTTGTTGTTTAACATTTCTAAGAGGGGTTTTAGATATGATACATCTAAAACAAAATGTACTTTAGGTGACATGTATTTTAAAACTTTACAAAAATGCATTCACACTGAACATGAACATACCTCTTTAATTTTTTTGGCTCAACATTGTTTTTGAGATTTATCCATGTTGATATAAGTAGTTCTAATTTATTCATTTTAACTGCTACTTAGTATTTGGTTATATGAATATAACAATATTCATTTACCTAGTCTTTTAATGAAGAGCTTTTAGGTAGTTTACAATATGGGCCTGTAATAAAAAAAGCTTTTAATAACTCTTCCTTTATGTATCTCTTTGGCCTCATGTGAGAGGATGTTGCAAGGTAGAATATCCAGGACCAGATTGTTGGATCTTAACTATATATGCATCTACAGTTTTAGTAGATATTGCCAAATTAAATTTTAAAGTGGGTTTTCCAATTTACATACCCACCAAAGGGTATGAGAGTTCCCTATTCTCCATATAAAAAGCAATAATTAAATCATTTAGTACTGTTAGACTTTTAATTTTTGCCTATATTGTATTTGCCAATATAGAATGATTCCTCATCTTTGTTTTAATTTCTATTTGCCCTGAAAAACGTTTGAAGTTAGCTTATGTGTTTTTTTGGCTATTCAGACTTTCTCCACTAGCTTTCATGCTCATATCCTTTGCCCTATTTTTATCTTAGCTGTTTTCCTTTTCTTATTGATATGTAGGTCTTTGTGTATTCTATATACAAATCTTTTCTTGGTACCATTATAAATATTGTTGTTGTTTTTCCAGACGATGCAACAAATTCAGTGCTGTCCACATCAAAATCCTAACGTATGGGTGCGTTTGTATGTAATTTGCGAGATTCTAAAATTTATATCAGAATGCAGGTGTCCAAGAACAGTGACGACTGTTTTGAAGAATAACAAGTGGCAGATATTACACTGCCAGACGTTCAGGCTTATTGAGCACGCACTATGTGCCAGGCATTATTGCAGACACTTTAATCTGTGAATCTGATGAAAGGTTGGAAGCGTTTCCTTTAATGATTCAGGAACAAGGAGAATTCCTGCTGCATCTGTTTCAGGTTACCTGGCAGGTGATAACTAATGATTCTAACCATTAGCTAGTATGGAGTTTTCTCTCACTATTCACCCCATAGTTACTCTGCGTCAGTGTCGTTGGCCCCTTGTGTTGCTTCCGTGCATTAAGAGCATCCCTGTCTCTGCTCTTTGTCCCACTTGTTCTCTGTTGCTCCCTGTCTCTTTACCCAGCTTTGCTACTCTTTATATTAGGTTGGTGCAAAAGTAATTGCGGTTTTTGCAATTATTTTTAACCTTGTAAACCACAATGACTTTTGCACCAACCTAACAGTTTATTACCACTTGACATTATTTTGTTTTATCGTGTGTCTCCCTCACTAGACTGTAAGCTCTGCGATGAATCACCAGGTCTAGAATAGTGCCAGGTATATAATGAATTCTCAAACAGTACTTGTTGAATGAATGAATGAATGAATGAATGAATCTATACTATACTTTAAAATCTTGTCTGTGTGAAATGGTGTATGTCAATTCCACCAAGGCTTAGTATAAATGCACTTTGCATGGAATGGTTTCTTGGCAGTATGGGTTATGATTAAGAGTTTGGGCTTTAGATTCAGAAGTAACTGGGCTTAAATCATTCTTGTTCTATCGTTTACTGGTGGCATGACTGTTTACTTAACCTTTCTGAGCCTGTTTCCTCACGTGTAAACGTTGACATAACCATACCACTCCTGAGTAACAAGGTCTGGCTTGTTTTTCCAAAGGCTTGCCCTGCTGGCCGTGCTGAGAATCACTGGAGGTGAGGGAGTGCAAGTGGAAACAAGAAGACATGGGGAAGATAAGCATGGCCTGGATCAGAGAATACGTGGTGGAGGGGTTGACAAAGAATTAAATTCCATGTAGATTTTAAAGATAGAGCCTGCAGAGTTTATTAGAAGCTTGGCTTTGGCATACAAGAAAAAGAGCAATTGAGAAAGTCTCGAAGGGTTTGGGGCTGAGAAACTGGGAAGGATGGAGTTGTGATTTACTAAGTGAAAGGCTTAAAGGAAAAAACAGGTTTTGGGGAATGTTAGTTTGGCCATTCAGTAGGAGACGTGGAGTCGATGTACAAGCATAATTATGGAGTAGGCGACTGGATAAAGGAACCTAGAGTTCAGGAACAAGGTATCTATCTGCTGAAGATGGACATTTAAGAGACTTTGTCATGTACAGGCCTTTAAACACCATTTGAATGGATGAGCGGCTTAAGTAATGGGTTTGGGTAGAGAGGGGAAGAATTTCAAGGTCTGTGCTATGGGATATCTTAACATTTAGAAGCTGGGGAGATGAGAAAGGCCTAGTGAAGGAGCCTGATAGTAATGGCTAGTGAGGGAAGAGAAATCCAGGAGAGTGAGAGGCCCAGAGAAGAGGTGTCTCCGGAAGGTGGGAGTGGACCAACTGTGTCCATTGCTGCTGTCATGTCAAATAAGATGAGGGGTAAGAATTGATTAATATCAGATTAAATGGGAATAATTTTGTACATTTTATTTAAGGTAAATGGTGTGATAGAGCTTGACCCAGGACATTCTGAAAATGCTTTCTAAAAACAAACATTATTTCTTCCACATTGATCTCTTTAAAATGTTAATCAATTGTGCTTTCCAGAGAGGGTTGGTTTTCAGCTGGCCACACTAGAATGAGCCATCACTTAGTTATGCTTTAGAGAAAAAAACACAAAGAAGCAAAAACACTTTAGAGCAGTTTTAAGGTTTACAACAAAAATGAGAGAAAGGTACAGAGATTTCCCACATACCCCTGCCCTCCAAACATGCATATCCTCCCTCAGTATCAACATCACTCTCCAAAATTGTGTTTTTGACCAAGGATGAACCTGTGTTGACACATCATAATCACCCAAAGTCCATAGTTTACTTTAGGACTCACTCTTGGAGTTGTGCATTCTATAGGTTTGGACAAAACTATAATGACACATATCCATCAGGATAATACCATACAGAGCATTTTCACTGCCCCCCAAATCCTCTGTGCTCTGTTTATTCATCTCTCCCTGCTATATACCATGTTTCCCCGAAAATAAGACCTACCCCCAAAATAAGCCCCAGTTAAGATCTCAGCCAGATGGACACATTTAGTACGTTATGCTGATGTTCCAGAAAAAGATGACATGACTATATTTGAATAAATGTAGATTGTTATACATGAAAAAATAAGCTATTCCCTGAAAATAAGCCCTAATGGAGCAAAAATTAATATAAGAGCCAGTCTTATTTGCAGGGAAACATGGTATACTGGCAACTACTGATCTTTTCATAGTCTCCATACTTCTGCCTTTTCCAGAATGCCGTATGGTTGGAATTATATAGTATGTAGCATTTTCAGGTTAGCTTCTTTCACTTAGTAATATGCATTTACATTACTTCCATATCTTTTCATTGCTTGATAGCTCATTTCTTTTCAGAGTTGAATAATATTCCATTGTCTGGATACAGCACAGTTTATTTATCCATTTACCTACTGAAGGACTCGTTGCTTGTGTCCAAGTTTTGGCAATTATGAATAAAGCTACTATAAACTTCTAATTGCAGGCTTTTGTGATGATATCACTTTTCAGCTCCTTTGGGTAAATACCAAGGAGAGCAATTGCTGGATTATATGGTAAGAGTATGTTTGATTTTATAAGAAACCACTAAACTGTCTTCCAGAGTGGGTGTGTACCATTTTGCATTTCCACCAGCAGCGTCCGAGAGTTCCGGTTGCTCCACATTCTGGCTGACAATTAGTGTTGTCAGTGTTCTGGATTTTGGTTGTTCTCATAAGTGTGTAGTAGGAGATCATTGTTATTTAATTTGCATTTCCCTGATGACATACGACGTGGAGCATCTTTTCATATGCTTATTTGTATGAATTTTTTAAAAAAATGTATATGGCTGGATGCTCAAGAAGACTGTTGGATGGAACCATACTCACATAGGCCAGTTGTGAAGTGTGTTGCATGGGTGGGTGGAGAAGGGTGGAATCTGTGATTACATTTCAACACCAATTTTCTGAAACCATCTGGGTCAGTTTGATTCTGATGTCAGCTACCTGGAGTTAGCACAGACCTTGTAGGGTAAGGGCTCAGTCCCACAAGACTGTCCCCACTTCAGACCCCAGCAATAATTTTCAGGTACCTCCAAGCAATCTACATGTCTGCCTGGCTGACTGCAAATTTGGAGATTCCCACGACACCCTCAGGTTCAATAATTCACTAGAACACCTCACAGAACTCAGGAAAGCAGTACACTTGCAATTACCCTTTTAATACAAAGGCTCCAAATGAACAGCCAGATAGAGAGATACCTAGGGTGGCAAAATGGGGAGTGGAGAGCTTCTGTCCCTGTGGAGTCAGGGTACCCTCCAGTTCATCCATATGTTCATAACCCCGGGAGCTCCCACAACCTCATTATTCAGAGGTTTTCTTTGAGGTTTTATTCTTAGGCGTGAGTGATTCAGTCATTGACCATGTGATTGAACTCAGTCTCCCTGGAGGTCACAGGGCCCAGCTGAAAGTTCCAGTTCTCTAATCATTTGGTTGCTTTCCTGGTGACCAGACTCCATCCTGAAGCTATCTCAGGGCCCTGCCTGGAGTCACGTAATTAGCATAATAGAGACACTCATGTTTCTTAGGGAATTCCAAGGAGTTTTGAATTCTATGCCAGGAACTGAGGACAAAAACTTATTTACATTTACATTTATATTTGTAATACATATATTTGTATATGTATCACATATATAAATATTGATTGATTGATTGATTGCACCCCAGTGACTATGTTAAACAGGACTAGGGGAAATGATTGAACTCCAGACCTACCCCAAAGGAGAGCCTGTCCAAAATAACGCAGAGGACTCTGAGGTGACAGGCTGCCACAGATGACCGAGGCAACCCTGGCTGTTGGGTGGTATTGGGTGGGACATGGGAGTTGGACCAACTGGTTAGTTGGCTGCATCTGGACTCAGGATGGTTTGTCCTTTTGAAGCAAACCTTCTGCCAGTGCCAAGAAAGGGTTGGGAGATTGGCTCATCATGTTCTCCAGAGAGCAGGTTGACAAGATGCAGCTGGCGGCCAACCATCGAAGTGGCCATGATTCCATCAGAACTCAAGTGGCGATCAAGGAAGGCAAGATCAAGAGGAACAGAATTTATCAAGGGCTCAAACACAGCCCTTAAGAACACTATGGCAGGTTTTTTCCACATCCCACAGTAATCCTTTGAAGTAGTGGCTCTATGTGCGTCTCCATGCCCTTGCTGAGCTGGGGTAAGCCTGATGTGCTGCCTGCCCTTCACAGAACTTTCAGTCTACTTGAGGGCAATTACAAAGTGATAAGAACAATAAAATCTTCTAAGCACAGTGCAGGATGCTTTGCATGTGCCTAGAAGAAAGGTATTTTTAGAATCAGAGGGGACGATTTACCTAAAGTCAACTAGCTAATCAGGGGTGGAGTCAGAAATTGAACCCAGGTTTTTCCAACCCCAAAACTAGATGTTTCACAGTATCACACTGTCTAGCCTGAAGAAGCAAGATGGTGGGAGGCAGGAAGTCTATGGCTCATGACTCACCAGCCACGGGGCCGTGGCGCTAGGACTAACTCCAGCCCTGCCCACTGGTGAATTATAATTGGCATGTTGACTGTGTACAGTTGGGTGCCCATTTAGGAGGCTCTGTGTTGACTGCTAAGTGGGGCTGGCCCCGCAGAATCCACTGAAGGGGGTTCTGCGTGGTTATTGCAGGGTGCCATACCACGCTAGGTGTTCCGTCAGCACCTGCCTGCCTCTGTCCAGTGCCTGCTGAGGCAGCATGTCCTGGGACCAGCTTGGCTCCCATCCATGCTGCTAAGAAGGTGGCGGATGCCTTTCTACTGAATGAATGCCCAGCTCTGCTGAACATACACACCAGAGACACGGCTCCAGTCTGGTCACTTGTAGCTCAAAAGGGAAGTGATAGACATGGGACTCCAGTGACCCACTGTCAGCTTCTAAGCCAGCTGGGCAAGTTTCCAACTTCTGGGGAAGAACTTGGGCCATATGGCCCTGGCAGATACTGTAGTTGTGGACAAAAGCCCTGTCGTTACCACACAAAGCACCCTCTTCTGTAACACCTACTGTTTTGAAATATCTATTTTTATATTTTTCTCTTCTCTCTTTTAAAAATGAAATTGATTCTCCAGGTGGTCACTGAATGTGCTTTTGGAATCCTCCACTGTCTGGGATGATGTTTATTTCCCTCGGCCTCTCGGTCCCTTTCCACTCTTTCTTCTCTAACAAATGACTATCGTACGTTGATCGCACTCTGAATAGCACTTGCCTTTGGTTTCTGTCAAGCTGAAGCAGGAGAGACATTTCTGTGGCAAAGGGGAGTTCTGCAAGGAGCCCACGTCTGTGAGCTGTTAGAGATCTTCTCCTGCAGAAGCATTCCAGGAAAGAACAGGAGATGTTAGCCTGCAAAGCTCCACGGGAAGGCCAGGCAGGTGCCTTCCTGCCCCAGGAGGCATCTGGTGTGGGGCAGCTGTGGCCAGTTTCAGGTGTGCAGTGCGTTGCAAGCCATGTTATGAAGAATGAAGTATGAATAATTGCAAGTGATTTACTTCCTAAAAGAAAAATGAGCCTGGATATAGAGTTCTTCCTATCATTAACTCTCAGGATACTTGATTCCTTCATTTCTTAAGTGACGATTGAAGGGAACAGAGTTGCAACTAGTATGCACCAAATTGAGCATAATTATATTTGCACGTATGAGAAAGGGTGGCAAATGTGAATGTCTTGTCTCTTGTGAGTCTATAGAAAAACAAAGTGCGTGAACCTGGGCTGCGGAGGATTAAGTCCAGCTTCCTTAGTGTTGTATAAAAAGTGCTAGCCTGGGTCCCCTTCGGCCACCCCAGATTTGTCACTGCCAGTCCTTTGTTCACATTCAGCAGCCTAGGCATGCTGACCACTGAATTGGAGGTACCCTGAGCCTAGTCAGCTCACGGACATCTGGACTATGTCACCTGCAGCTCATTGCCCTGTCCCATGGTCTGTTGGAGGACTTAGGTCAGCTGGGCCTGCCCTCAGTTCTCAGTCTCAGTGGCCTCCGTGCTTCCGCTGCCCCATAGTTCCCTTTGTCAAAATGCTTAGCACTTTTATATTGTCTACTACTTGAAACTCCTGAGGATAGGACCATAGCTACCTCTCCCTGCTGGCAGAGATTTGTTCACTTATTTGGGATGAGGAGGGGAAGAAAGGGAAGGAGGGAGGGAGGGAGGGAGGGAGGAAAGGAAGGAAGGAAGGAAGGAAGGAAGGAAGGAAGGAAGGAAGGAAGGAAGGAAGGAAGGAAGGACCTGAAGGACAGACAGGCTAAGGAGTTATATACACTTGGGTCCCATTCATAGCTTTTCTGAGTCATCTCAAGCAAATTTCTTTATCTCTTGACGCTTTGTTTCTGCAGCTAGAAAAAAGAAAGCAATAATAATAATAACAATATGTCCCTCACTGAATTGTTGTGAAGATGAATGAGAAAACATGTATAAAGGGCTTAACAGTGCCTGGCCCTTGGAAGGCAATAAATAAAAGCTAGTTCCTGGTCTGTTTCTCCCAAAGGGTCACTTTGGGGAAAGAAAAATAAAAAGGAATTCATATGAAAGGAACTAGGAAGAAATAATCTATAAAACAAAACAAACAAACAAAAATTACAATCAACGTTTATTGCTCATTTTAGGGTAGAAAATTTTTGTTTTTTAAATCTGAAGTAGAGGTAATGTTGCAGTTAGGAGATGCTGTCTTGGGGCATTTTGTGACAGGAAAGGAAAAGATACATATTTTTTTTTGTTTATCCTTTACTGAGAAGATTCACCACAAATGATGTGTGTATTTCTCACGGCCAAAGTAGGGAGGTTGTGATTCTACTGAAAGGACGGATTAAGTGCTGCCATCCTCAGATGTCTTATTTCACACCTATTAGCTCAGGAGGGAAGGGATATGGAGATTAGGATTTCCATAAATTGTGGATTCAAGCCCCACGTGTGCTGGACAGTCTGATTCCAGAACACCATGGTTTTGTGAAAATAGCACTAGATTTGGGTAAAAGAAATGTCTCCTCTCATTGATGGGGTGACCTTGGGCATGGTTTGTAACTTTTGTAAACTTCAGTTTCCATGGTTATACGATGAGTGTACTAATAATAACACCTGGTATTGGAAGATTGTTGAAAGGCTCAGGTGTGATGACAGATAGGAAGTCTTTTGTGAAATCTTTGTGTGGTACTAATGTCAATCATGGTTATGGTTGTTACGACCCAGGTCCCCCTCCTCAGGCTTCACCCCACCCAGCCCTCTTGGGAATTTTTGTCTTGGATCTCAGGATGAAACTCTGCAGTTGAATATCTGATTTACCGCTCAGAGCACACAATGGATGGATGCTAGTCCACTAATGTCCTTGAAATGATGCTTTTGGCTTTCCAGAAGGATGAAAGCAATATGAGCGTAGCCCAAAGGAACCCCTCAGAGGACTTTGGAACTGGGAAGACCGTCATGTCATAGCTCCAACTGCATGCTTTCCTGTGTTGCAGCAGCTGACAGAAGCCTTAAGTCAGGGCTAGTCCAGTTCCATCTGGTGCATGTCGTCCCTAGCGTTTATGTGCAGACAACCATTCTAGACCCTTTGAGCGCTTCCCTCGAGAAGCTTCTGGTATGGTGCACTACTTAGCTATTGCTGCATAACACATTTCCATAAACTTGGCTGCTTGAAATGTACTTATTATCTCAAGGTTTCCATGGATCAGAATTCTGGGACCCGTGTAGCAGGGTTATCTCCTCAGGGTCTCTCAACACTGCAAGGTGGCTACTGGGCAGCGTTCCTTTCAGGAGCTTGGGTTCCTCTTCCATGCTCATGTGGTTCCTGGCAGAGTTTAGTTCCTGTGGTTGTAGGACGGAGGTTCCTGTGTTCTTGCTAACTGCCATCCAGGGGTTGCACTGAGCTCATCAGCCCCTGTAGTTCCCTGCCACGTGGCCTCCTTACGCTGTGGCGGCTTCCTTCCTCAGGGCCAGCTGGAGAGTCTCTCTCCAGTCTAAGATGGAGTCTTATAGAATTTATGTAACCCATCATCTTTGCCAAGTTCTGCTGACTAGAAGCAAGTCACAGGACCTGCCAGCACTCAAAGAGGATGAAATTATACACGGGCACGACTCACTGTGGGTCACCGTAGGGTGAGCGAGCCACATCCGGTGTTGGCATGGGACTGAGCATAAAGATATTATAAAGCACTGATTTGCTTTATCTGAATTGGTGTAATTTGAAATTAGAAAAATAAGAACAATATTGTGGGCTTTACCTAAAGCTATATTGATTGAATTTAAAGGCTATCTTTTATGTCAAAATGATCTGTCTATATTTTAGTGTTGAGATGCCTTTCATTTATGAAATGACAGCTATACAGCAGGTCCTTGAATAACGTTTCATTCAATGTTATTTCACTATAACGCTGATGAGATGCTGTAGAAACTTAACTCGTGTTTGTATCAATTAACCTAGGGGGGCAATGGGTTTCATTATACATCTTTTTGCTTAAAGTCTCAGAACCTATTGATTGTGTTCAGTGAGGCCTTATTGTAATATATTTAAAATATATTCTTGATTGGTAAACTATAAAGATAGCAGCCCTGTAATGACCCCTCTTAGTTTATTTGTTTATTTACTGGACATTTCACGAATTCATAAAAGTATAAAACTCTGAAACTACTCGTTTAATATATTAGCTCCCAATTGCTGTCCATCCTAGGGCCCCAGACCACCTTATATCAATATAATAGAATAAGGAAGCTTTAACGTGACTCATTTAGGTTATTTACAGGCCAAGAATGTTTTGTCAGTGTCTTTGCCTAGCACATAATTCCAGGCCGGAGCAGAACACTCTGCTATGACTCAATAAGCCCCTCACCCACATGTCTGCTGCCCTCATCCTGAGAGAAAGGAGTGGGGCTAAGCCCCAACATCCTGTATCTCGGCCCGAGCTGCCTTGTCAAAACAGCTCTTCCTCTTCTGCCATCTACTTTGGCTCCCACCGCTCTTCCAGACACTCACCTACTTTGTATTTCAGTCACTGTGAACACAGAATAGGTTGTGGAATGTGCTAAAATGTGGGTTATGGAAGCAAAAAGGAAGGGAAAGATAATTTTGCCCTGGAGAGTAAACGAAGAAGATTACTTATAAAAGAAATTATCTGAGCAAGGTCTCACAAACTGGATTTGAGAGGCAGGTGTTGTGTAGAAGATGTTCTAGGTAAAGGCTCTGAAACCAGAGGACACAAAACTGGAGAATGCTTTCTCTCTCCTCTGCGCCTTTGCACACGCTGTGTCTTCTACCTCCAGTGCCTTTCCCCAGCCTCGTCCCATTGGTGAATACCATCACTGACTTTCGAGACACAGCTCAGACCGCTCTTTAAGACACCCTCCTGTGCGTTCTCATAGCACGGCATAATGCTGCATTATGGTACCTGTCACATTTCTGTAATCATGGGTCTCCCTTTTAGACCATGAGCTCCTGGAGGCCAAGGATGGCTATTGATGTTTTCATCCCCAGTGCTTAACAGGATCTGACACCTGGACCCATGTTTGGCTGAATGAATAATGAATGACTGGTGATTCGGCCCATGCCACTTGAATGTAAGATATATAAGGAAGTGTAGCTGCATATCAGGGGGATTGGTAGATGTGATCATGTCTCAGAAGAGTTAGAATGCAAATTCAATAATGTATTCCTCAGACTGAAGGGTCATTGTCCCTGAACAAGACAGTGACTGCTTCAAAACTGTGACTTAGGGTGAATAATTCGACCAGTCAAACATTCTGGGCCCTGTGATTCTGCCAACCTAGACTGGGGGTTTGCCAGCCGTCTTCTGAAATCTCTTTCTATCACCTTGCTCCACTTACCTGGTCTCTTTGTGTCTCAGTGCTGTGCTTCTGTGTTTTCAGTTTCTTCATGCTTTCTTTTTGGGTTCTTAAAGCTGACGCCTGTGGTGGCATCAATTGGACTTAGCGCAATGTCATTTTTGAGCCAACGAGGAAGTGTATTCAGGGCCTGTGTATCCAGTGCCAGCGGAGAGCCTGGCTTTGCCTGGACCGTTCTAGCAGGCTGGCATTCCCACAGGCCTCATGAGGTTGACCATGCAGTGCTAGAGTTAAGGTCAGAATCCTTAATGTACTTCAATATCGAACTTAAATAACATCGTTTTTAATTTAACTATTCCTATCTTAGAGGAGCTTTAAAAAGCCCATTGAGATAGTAGGTCATTTAAGTATTGTGATGGAAATAATAGGTATTGCAGGAGGAAATTAAAAGTGGCGTGCTCCTTTATGAAGTCTAGTTTCCTTCCTTCAGCATTCTTCCAGAATGAATTCTTTGTGAGAAGGCCAGTTTTTATAGGCCATGAAACAGAGGCAAACCCACCCAAGCCCCAAAGGCTCACTGGTGGTGAAATGGACATCTCACCATAATACCAGGACACGAAAAGGCTGTAGGCAGCCTGTAAATATCTGTTGAATGAATAAATGAAATTTACACAGCCTGAATTTGGACTGGAGCCTCCCTAAGTTGAAAATCAGAAGAGACACTGGCTTTAGAATGAAGCAAAGCTGAGTGGAAGCCCCAGTCCTGCCGTTGGTCAAGTATTATGGGCCTATGGGCAGTTTCCAAACCTTTCTGAGTCCTGGTTTTCTCATGTGTAAAAACTAGGATAATAACATGTTTTGCAAGGTGATCTTGCAAGGGAATATATATAAAAGTACCTTCTGAAGTATGAAGTGGTGTATGAACAACAGGGGTGACTATAAACATAGTCACTGTATCTTGTTATCTTGCACTTTATTATACGTTTTCTGAGTATGCCTTTGTTTCCCAGACTAGATTGAAAACTCCTTGAGGCTATGCCTAAACCCATGCTGAAAATCTTAGCCAGAGACACACTAAAGAGAAATTTTTGCAGTGAAACTAAAGAGAATATGTGAAAAATAACACCATCCTAAGAAATCCAAGGCATATTTAATAACTCTTCATGTCCCTTACAGGGTCTGGCATCATGCCCTTATTTTACTGAGTATTGGTGGAATGGGAGGTATATATAATTAGACAAAAGAGTCACTTTCTTGACTGGTAACTCTAGGTACCATGCCAGAGGCCTTACGTATATTTAATCCTTGCAGCAGTCCCAGACAGGGAACATTAACTCTACTCTATAGATGAGGCATCTCAAAGGATCAGAGAGGGTAAGTAATCCTCCCAAGGTCACACAGCTAGTAAACTAAAGAATAAAACTTAAGCACATGTATTAGATTTTTAACGGTCATTGTTCATGCCCTAGCCTCTTTTTTAAGTGGTCACATCTCTCCATGCAAACAGCAGTGGGAATGCGTAAAATGCTAAGGGTAAGTCAAGGGCATCTATTTCTGGAATTAATTCTGATTAGTTCCTTTCTGTCTACCAACTTACGTGGGACTTTTCTGGTTCTCCAATCAGTTTGCCCTGCCCTTCAGATCCCCGTGGGACCTTAGAGCCCTTTGTGGACATGCTGATCACAAACGGGGTTGTTTCACCCCCCACACCCTTTTCACACACAGCTGCTAGTTTGGGCTTGTTCTTGTTCAGGAAGGGACTTTCTGAAACACACGAACATTCCCTAGCACCAATCTGAATTTGTGCAGAAACCAAGTGTCTGGCTAGGTCTAGTTGCGGAGGAATAAGGGAGAGGGAAGGAGGTAATTTCTTACTTTCAGTGATCACTGTGTTTCCATTAGGAGTGGGATGACCTTCTCTCAGAAAGGTTATAGAATCATTATTAGAGATCGTCAGAGCTGACTAGTCACTGGATTAATGGGGATTTGGTAGATTTCTATAAAGAGCACTTGAACGCAAAATTCATGGGCCAACACAAAGACATTTTTGTTTTCAAACCTCAAAGGCTATGTATTCAGAAAGTTTCTGGCTTCAGGAAGGTGATATTGGACATAATTCCGGGTGCAGAGTTTTCATGTGGGGCTATCTAGGCTGAGCTGGCGTTCTTGGGGTGGCACGTTTGTTTCGTCTTCTCCCATGTTCTGAGTACAGTGTCAAATAAGGGAACTGTCGGTTTGTTCTAGCAAGTCCTCACGGGGAATAAATGTCTTTTGTTTTTGTTACATTTTTACTTGCAGATTCTTCCCTGGTTGCCTTTCTTCTCCATCTGATTTGGAACACATTGCTTTTTCCCTCCATTGTTTCATCAAGCTAATATTATGCATCTGTCACGGTGTGGGAAGCTGTGAGATCACAGCTCAGTATTAAACCCCAAATAGAACAGTCTCCTTGGGGTAGCTGGACCCTCACAGGTCAGATCAGAGCTGTGAAAGAGCTCGTTACTGTGCCCTGGGAGGCCAGTGATACCCAGGTGATGATTTAGTTCATTGTCCTCTAGTCTGAAATCCTGCATTTCTCTTGATGCTAAAATCTAATGAATCCTCAAGCAGTTTTCAGTATGTATTTTGTTTCATTTTAGTTCTCTAATCTGAAACAGAAACCAGGCCCTCTCTCTCTCTTAGGCTGGGTAGCCCAACAACAATGTCAAGTTTCTTTGCTTTGGTTTGGAATTTTATCGACTCATCGTGACCACACTGGATGGCTCTTGTTTACACTGGTGAAGGAAATAGGCAAAGAAATGATCACTTAATAAGCACAATATGACAGACAAAAATGTCTCATATTTATAAATATAAATATATGTATATGTATCTTATATAGATACATGTATAAGATATAGTATATATGTGTATGTATATACGCACACACATCTTATTTCTGTGTATGCATATATCTCTGGTCCTCTTTCTCTATAAACTTCTGTCATTCATTGAACGTGTACTATTGGCAAGCCCTGTGCTAGGCACTGGGGGCTTCAAGATGAGTGACACAGTCCCTGCCCTTAGTAGTTACAGTGGAGTGGGGGGAAGCAGATGTACAAAAAGGTAATTGTACAAAAAGGTATGTACAAAAAGATGTACAAAAAGGTAAATGCAGAGGCATTCAATGTATAACGAGGTCACCAAGGAGAGAAAGCATTACGTGCATATCTGTGTGTGTGTGTGTGTGTGTGTGTGTGTGTGTGTGTGTGTGTTTGTGTGTGTATCTTAATGGAAAGAGTTGGGGGAGTTAATAAGGAATTAGCTCATGAGATTATGGAGTGTGGGAAGTGCCATGATCTGTCATCTGCAAGCCGGAGTCCCAGGAAAGCTGGTGCTACAGCTTCAATCTGAGTCCAAAGGCCTGAGAACCAGGGTCACTGATGATGTAAGTTCTAGTCCAAGGGCAGGAGAAGACCAGTAGCCCAGCTCCTTCAGTCAGGCAAAGAGAGAGAATTCTCTCTTCTTCCTCCTTTTTATTCTATTTCATCTATCAGTGGATTAGATGAGGCCCACCTACATCAGGGAGGGCAATCAGCTTTATTTTGTTTACTGATTCAAAGGCTAATCTCTTCCAGAAATATCCTTCCAGACCCACCTAGAAATAATGTTTAACCAGGTGACGGTGCACCCCGTGGCCCAGTCAAGTTGACACATGAAATTAACCATCACAACAAGCAAAGGAAAGAAAAAAGTAGGTGAAATACTGAAAGGGTTCCTGGGTTAGTCAAACCATCTCATTTTATAAGTAAGACAACAGGGTATTCCCGGCAGCCGTGTTGCTGAGAGCTTGCGCTCTAACCCACTGAGCCATCCGGCCGCCCCTCCGGAAGCTCATTGTCTTCAATCTAGTTGTGGAGGGTGCAACTCAATGGCCCATGGGGGAATCGAACCAGCAACCCTGTTGTTCAGAGCTTGCACTCCAACCAACCAAGCCATCTGGCTGCCCCACCTGTTTCTTTTTACCTTTTTATAATGTGGCTACTAGAAAATTTCAAATCTTATCTGTAGCTCGCATTTTATTCCTTTTGGACAGCACTTGTCTAAGTCATCTGTCTCTGGCCTTTGGCAGCAGAGTCCACCCAGGTCTTTGACGCATCTCTCATCTGCTGCCTACTGCCCTCTGTTCTCCAGGCCGTGCCAACCCACTGCCCCGCCCTCTGGTTGCCACGCTCCACTGGCCAAATTGTCAGGCCCTCAGGGTTACCTTTGGTCTGTGCCTTATAGCTCAGTGTAGCATGGCAGAAGGTGATCTGAGAGTGGGGCCAGAACCAACCTTGAGTCCAAACTCTGCCACTGATTAGCCACTTAACCTGGGGGAGGTTAGTACACCTCTTTCCATACTGGGTCCCCCTTGTTTAAAATGGGAATAACAGCATTACCCTACCTGTCTCATAGGATGTTGTCAAGATAAAAATCAAAAAGAGTTAGTCCATTTGAATGTGTTTTATAAATAACAAAATGGCCTACACGTGTAATATTGCCAGTAATTATGTTTTAGTTTTTATATCATAATCATTATTGTCATTATCCAACCTCTGCCTCTAACCCCCTGATCTTGGACCATTTGATTCCTGTCAGTGGGCGTCTGGTCATTGATATAACAGGGGGATGGCTAGGCTCCCCTCCAGGTCTTGGATTTTATGGCCGGGTGCAGGATTCTGTGATATAGAGAACCTAAGTTTGGGAATTACCAGCTGACTGCTAGCAGCACAGCTGGATCTTTCTCTGGGCCCTGCCATGGAGTGACTAGAGTGGGTGACGTTCCTGCTGATGGTACACTGTAGTCTCCCCACATGGTGCTGGGGGACAGCCTCATCCAAGCTGATGTGTTGTGTCATGGCCCTTGAAGTGTGGACCATGTTTGGGACCTTTCTAGACCATCAGCAGATCAGACCTCAAGTAGCTGGTGACGGCTGGGTAGAGGGGCTTTCTCCACAGGTCACCGTACTGCTCAGCAAGGATGCTCGTTGGGGCCTACAGCACCTCCTCCCCACTAGCTTGAAGCCCCACCTCTCAGAGCGCTAGATAACGTCCCCGGGAGCTGCTGCTTTACCCCACCTAGCTTCACCATCACCAAGGACTGCTCCTGGGCCCTCCTGGGCTGGGAACAGACGAGGCCTGGGTCCCCAGGCCAGTGGCTAAATGCAGTGAAGAGTGTGCCCTGGCAACAGAGCCCCTAGAGAAAGGGAGGGAGAGAAAGAAGGAGGGAGGGCCACACACCACACATTTTCGATTTGACATTTCCACAGCACTTTAAGTAAGTATTTCTGTAGCCCTGGTTTGCAGATGACTAAATAGAGACACCCAGTGGTTAAATGACATCCCCTGGGTTGTCTGCGTACCTCTCCTGCTTCCCAATCTATCAGGTTCTATCTGGTATGAGAGAAAAAACTGACTTGATTAAGTAGTTGCGGTGTAACGTCCACCACTCTCAACACCGCAGCCTTTGGAGGAAGTATCCCCCAGAAGGTCCACAGGGGTCCCACCAGTTTGCAACAGGGCAGCCCTTGAGAGGTTACAGCTCTTTCCACCCAAAGAGCCCTCACTGAAGAGCCTAAACGAACTCTGAGTATTTTCATTGACTTTTCTGATCTTCCAACTCAAGTTAAAAGCATCATTTTGCTTTGCTGTCAGTCAATTTCACTTTTGTGAGAATTTTAAAGATGTATAAGCCCCTAAGGTGACAGTCCTAGCCTGATGCTGTCACACTGAGCTGTGTCATATTGAATTCTGTCACTGAAGAGAAACAAAATGAAATGCACCCAGGTGTAAAATTCCAGGCCTTGTTCATTCTTATCAATACCAGATGAGAATGGCAGAATCTAATATTATGAAATTGATGGGATGAAGATTGATGTTTTAACTTTAATAGGTAGGTAGTAACTGTATTGTTTGTATATGCATGTATTCGTTTGTATGCATATACTTGCACACACAGTGAAAACTGTGTTGTCTGGCCCCATTTTTAAATTCTACCTGTTTTCTATAGGTAATCAGTCATGGTAACTGCTAAAATGTAAATGCTTTTGTTTGCCCTCCCTTTGAAACCACGTGAATTTGATTGCAACCACATGGTGTTTTTCATCCAATTTACCGATAAGCCTATCGATTTGAAATGAATTTTTATCGGCGTGTGTGTGTATGTGTGTGTCTGTGTGTGTGTCTGTGTATGTTTAGCTACGTTTTCTTACAGGGTCCCTCAAAATGCAGATTATTTTTTGAGACAGCAAGGTGATGAACGGGGCCTTTGGTATACCACTGAGGAGAAACAACAGTCTAGGACACACGAGGCTTTTATACCATTTACTAAGAAATCACTACCCCTTAATCTCTATGCCCCCCAACAAGTGGGCTATGCAAGCTCCTGCTGACTTCATCCACCAGGACATAGGCGGAAATGTTTTATTATTTTTGACTTCTGTCGTTATGCGTCAGAACAGTTTATTTTCAAGTTTTATGGCAGGAAAATATTAAATGTCCTCTCTTGCTGTCATGTTCAAGTATGGTTTCAGATCTATTTTAAAATCATAGCAATAGGCATTATCCTCTAAAAGATTAATGGAAAATTTAGGTCTTTAAATCACACAGTGACGATAACTCTAGCAACACAATGCTTCTTAATATTAATACTGGCGCCAATGAGAGCCAGGGCCACAGGTCAAGTCTCTCAGCCCTGGTTCAGACAGTTTTTCTACCTTCCCACTTACTCTTCACTGGAATCCCAGAAGGTAGATGTTATTATCTCAATTTTCCTAATGTGGAAACTGAGGCTGAAAGAGATAAAGTCATTTGACAAAGGTCATACCAAGAAGCTAAACTGAGATTTCAATTTAGGTGTCTTTAGTCCAACCTACTGTGTGGCTTTTCTATAATTATATAAATATCTTTTCTTGTAAACTTGTGGTATGTTTCTATGACAGTAGACCAGGGAGGTGGAGAGAGTGCCTGGGGTGTGTGTGTGGGGAAGATGGGGGAGGCAGGTGTTGGGATCGGAGGACAGGAGCAACTGAGAGCCACTGAATGAAACAGTAGTAAGAGGGGCAATCATGTTGGAATTAGGCATTACGCATTTTGGTTTCTCCCACTTTACAGGTGCTGGTTATCCAGTACCAGTAGTCAAAGTTCAAGAGCAGATTAAGGTCAAATAAAGCAGTAAAATGTTGGCTGTCAGATCTGTTCAGCTCAGCAACGGGAGATGTGAGTTATATTCTAGGGTGGTCCCCTTCACTCGCAAAACCGCTCGCAAAACAAAGGTGTGGAGTGGAATTGAGGCTGACTGTCAGGCATCCATCTCTCCTTGTGATTAGGTAAAGGGCATTACTGACAGCAACGAGTGTCCCTACAATAGAGGGATAGGTTTCAGTAGACGCTTTCACTACTGCTCATACCCATTTTGCCTTGCAAAGTACAAACCTCTCCCAATTCATGTAACTGTCTGCAGCAGGGGGAGAGCATGTGTGTCAGCAGAAAAAAATAAAAAATGTCTTCACAGTACGGTATAGGGCTTGGACTTTCCCAAATTTGCTTAATAATAGTGATGTTCAGTAAATACTGTGCCAATGAATAAAAACCCAATTCAGAGACACCGAGTGCAGTAATGTCACTTCCATGCTGAATCACCATCTATCATGGCTTCTCTCATCTTGCCGCACCCCTCAGTTCGTGCTGCTGTTTGTCTCCTAGTCACTTACTCATTAAGCTCCCCTGGGACACTCACCGTGCCCGGCGTTGTGCGATGTCCTGGGCATAGGAGTGGGAATCCGAAAGGGGTCTGCCCTCTGGAGCTCACCTCAGGAGGAGCTAGCAGCTGACTTGTATTCCCCACGCGGCCCCAGCAACACCCTGCACCCTGTACATTTGTCTTCAGAGCCTGTAGTGGACTTAAAACTCCTTGCAGCCTAGTCTGAACATACCCTCTATAATTTCCCAGGTTATAATTCCCCTGCTTCATAGTCTTGCATGGGAAAAGACACGGCTTTGGAATCAAACAACCCTCATTTGAATCTCCTTCTTGCCACATTAGAGCTCTCAATCTTGATCTCTCAACTCCCTTCGGCCTCACTTTCCTTATGTATCAAATGGGGATGAAAATGAGTAAGTAGGGATATCTTGAAACCTAGAAGAATAAAATGCTGTGAGATCGCTGTCCCAGTCTATGGACTTTAATCTATACACAGGTAAGAGTGGACTCAGTATTTGAACAAACATGTGCTGAGCCTTTCTCATGTGGCAGACAGAGTTCTGGGTGCCTCGGTTCCAGGGATGATTGAGGTGCAGATGGTGTCAGTAGAATGCTGTACACGGTGTCAGGGAAGGTGTGCCCAAGGAGACCGCTGCAGAAGGCGAAGGAAGGGGTAGCCAGGTGAGGAGGGCCAGAGGGGGCTGTTCCTGATGAAGGGAACAGTGTGATCCCCGCATGCAGACAAGAAATCTCATTAGGAAGTAGGACAGATGCTTGCAGGGCCCCACCACATGCCTTGCTTGCTGCCATTCCGGTGCCAGCTGCCCATAGCTGCATTTCTGTGCTGACTTTTCTGGAACTGAGGAAGACCATTCTGCTGATCAGCATTGATGATATCCCTCCGGAATAGCCCTTAACCAATGACTCTGGGAGTTTGTGTATAAATGCCCCAGCTCCTTTACCCTTTGGGTGGCATCGTTGAGGTTGTGTGTTTTCCTCTGTTTTCTAGAGTTTCCCGGCATCTGGTTTAAGAGTGCACTTAGTATGGGCCGTCTTCTCTTCCATGTATTACTTTCCTAGTTCTTGGAGAGTGTTTCCTGCATCTCTTAAGTCAGTTACTTACACTGGAGTTCTTAGTTCAGGGTAGGCTTTAGGTAAACTCAAAATAAAACAGGGAGTATTTTCCCAGCTTGGTTTCCAAGCAGGTCATATGTCTATTTTAAGGTCTTTGACCTTCATAGACACTTTTCATGGGACCTAACAAATCAGCTATCAACTTCTTTTGAACTGTGGCTTTGTTAAACTTTTAAGAATCAAGCCTTTTAAGATATAAATATATTGTCCACCCCAAGACTTGAAACCTTGCCAGAGGAAATAAATATCTAGCAAAGTCAGGTTAAGCACCATTTGGAAACAGAGAGGCTATAAGTTAAGGAATTAAATTGTTTTTGTAAAGGGATATTAAAGTTTTGTTTGTTTGTTTTTGTTTTTCACACTCTCCTTTGGGGGCAACTTATAAACTGAAAAGTTCAAAGTTCTATCCTCTGTATTTCTGTGATGTCTGAGCAAATGGTATTTGCTAATAATAAAAATTAAATGTGGCTATCATTGGAGTGCTCGGTCTTGTCAGATATTGTACACACAGCATGACACTAGTTTGTTACAACGCCCTGTCTGACACATGAGACTCAGAAGGGCTGAAGGAGAATTTAAATCCAGGTGTTTCTGACTTCGCAATACCGGTATATTACCCTGTTTCTACACACCAGCTCTTTTTTTCTTGTTTTGCTAGAACAACTCAGGAAAATAAGATTCCGGTTTATACCAGCTCTTGATAGAGCCCTTTGCTTGGGACTCAGTTCTGATCTGTAGACACAAGCCAGCAGAAGAATGAAAAGGATGTGGACTTTCACATGTGCCTTTAAAAGCAAGAGAAACTGTGAACTTCAGACCTGAGCTTCAACACAATTTTTTGAGGAAAAGTAAGAACCGCGAGCCACAGCCTAGCACACGAGGGCACTAATTTGTCTAATAAGAGGAACGACACGTGGGAAGAGACAGAACTGGGGAGGAGACAATGGATTTTAACTTAAATACAAAAGAGAGGTGACATTAAGCCCATTGGCATTGAGGTCTGCTTTTTTTCATAGAATCTTAGAATCTGTTCCCATGTTACAGATCTTACCGATGAGGCAGAGTTAGGAATTTGTGGAGCTGGACACAGAAAGTGCATCCTTTGAACTGCCAAGTTCAGTGCTGCCTGGTAGATAGAGATGTCATTTCATCCTCACGCCGTGGAGGAGGGTGGTGATGAAAGAGATCACGCCCTGCAGCTCCAAGTCTCTCACTCTGCACCATAAGCATCCCTCCCTTTCCCTCCTCCTCTCTCCCTACCTCCCCCACCCTTCCCCCCTCAAAGCCTTTCTAACAAGCTCTTAGTTACTTAAATTGCAGAACAAAACCAGCTTCCTGCTAACCCCTTTGGACTTCAATTAAAGACGTATTCAAATGTGCTCCCTGCTCCAGCACCATCAGCACTAAATAGCACATAAGCACTTTTGCAGTGCTTAATGTAAACTTGTTGGAAAATGTACATTATTTTTCATCGACTTTAAATTGGATAAATGCTCACTGAAAAGAGTAAAGTGAACTGGTATTGGAGAGAGCATTAAAAGAGAAAGAGAGAGTGTGCGAGGCCAATAAAGGCATGTGGTTTCTAAATGTAAGTCCACTCATTTCTCTTTGCAGCAGTCATTTGGTGTGTGTTGTTTGAATGGACTTGGAGACATTGTACATATTAATGAAATCAGGTTTGTGAAGCCAGTGTGCTGCAGAAGCACGTTGTAGTGGGAAAGCATGCACTTTGAGATCAGTCTCAGGTAGGCTACTTAATAACAGTGTGACCTCGAGCAAGGACTTTGCCTTTTCTGAGACTCAGTTTTCTCATCTGTAATACAAGAGAAATCTCCTGTGGTGGTTGTGAAAATTAGATGAGATCACATCTTTATGCATCCTGCAGTCTCTGACACACAGTAGACCATCACTCACTCTTAGCTCTGTTTCCAGATAAGAAAAGCTGCTGGTTTCTCAGAAGACTGATTCTTTGGGCTCTGGTGGGGAGAACTTTGGTATCCCGTCCCCTACTTGCATCTTAATTAAGCTCAGAGAGGGTGGAGGCCATTGCATCTTTTTTATCCATTGCTCCATACCCAAATGCCTAGCCCATTGGAGGTGTGCAAAAAATATTTGTTGGAAAGAATAATGAGTGACAGCCTGAGCTAGCCAATTACTACTGAGGTAGGACTGCCAAGAAACCCAATGTTGTGGGCAGTTTTGGGTTCCAGGGCACATGGGGACTCTGTCTCTCATTAGATGGTCTCACAAATTCTCCTTTGTGTTGAGCACAGGTGGGCTTTCCCCTGGTGCCCTCTGATAACTGAGGAACGCTGCAATAATAAGAGAATACACGAAGGGTTCCAATGCCTTCAGAGAGGAGCCCTTTTCTCTGAAATTCCATTAACACCTCAAATGGGCGGGCTTTAATTTCCCACAAAGCAACCTCATTTTCCAAAGGTGAGAAGCTCACATGAGAAATTGTTTCAACCATCTTTTTTTTCTTTGCATTTGAAAGCTCTTTAAAATTAGTGTTGCCATTTGTATTTTAATGGGGGTGGGAGTTGAAGAATTATTGCCATTTTTCAGAGCCTTCTAGGCATATATCCGTCTGATCACAGTGAATGAAAGACTGCTTTGGTAATTGTAAATGGCAGTAATAAATAGCACATCAGCCTTAATCACAAATGCTAATTCAGCTTATATTTGTTGCTTGCCTATTATATGAAATACTTTACACCCATTCTACACACATCTAATCCTCCAGACAATTACAGCAAAGCCTTGATCATGATCCCCACCATACTTAGAAGGAAACTAAGGCATTAGGAAGCTGAGATGACTTCCCTAAGGTCATCTCATCAAGTAAGTGCCCAGATCAGCAGTCAAATGGCAGTGACTGTCCATCTAGGTCTTTCCCTTTGATATTTCAGATCTGGAATGAGTGCTGATCTGATAGACCTGCTGATACCAACCAACACTGGGTGTTTCTCTAGACTCATGTTTGCATTTCCTGTTCTGGGTAACCTGGGGTCTGTGGAGGTGCCTCAAGAGTGGGGGATCAAGGGGGAGCCTGAGGAAATGGCGCCCACTGCTAGCCACGCCCAGTTCCAAAGAATGCTGTTTTTGTGTTGTTTTTTTTCAGATTGTTGGGTTTCCAAGTACTAAGTAATACGGAAAGAAAAAAAAAATTTATCCTGCTATCTTTTTAAAAGCCCTGCTCTAAGAAGAGTTTGAACCAAATCTAGCAAGACATACCTCCTTGTCTATGTCAGTTTTCCAGAACTAGAACAGGTTGTGTAATGTCCTTCAAGGAAATAGGTATTGAGAGACAGAGGAGATGACAAACACACAAATCATGGGATTGGGTTGAAATGGAGACAGAACACAATAAGCCTGCCATTGATGAATCACTCGTGAGGCCTTTCTCAGCTGTCAGGTAGGGATTGTAGAAAGATTCCCCCTGGTCAATTTATTCGTGGTTAGTTTAGCTTAAAGTCTGGCCCAGTGGGTCTTCTAGCTTCCACTGCCGCTGTCACGTGTGCCATTGAGAGGAGCAACATGGGCAGCAGGTGACAGCCAGTGGTTCCTCTCTCACCCAGGCCCCCCTACTGTCTCAGGCAGTGAGTCCCAGCTCAGCTCACCCACTGTCACCTCCCACACTACTTTCCTTGCCCTCAGAGAGCCTACACGCTAGTAGGAAGAGATATATGTATAAGGAAAGCTTAATGGGGAAGCAGAGAAAGCAGAGAGGAAAATGACAAGTGGGAGGGGACTTGAAGGATTAATAAGAGTTTATCTAGTGGAGAAAGAATGAAGTGATCTTTCTGTTAGGTCGCCTACAACTTGGAGATGAGGAAAATTGTGTGGCAACCGTTCTGTGTGACGACGGTGGTGGTGGTGGTGATGGTGGTGATGTGTGTGTGTGTGTGTGGGGGGGGGGGGATGCTCTTCCTTATACTGCTTTGTAGCCACTGTTTCCTCTGCCTGCATCTATCTCTTCATTACCACCCCAACCTGCTCTTCCACATGTCATCCACCCTCTCAGATCTCACCTAATAGAGGTCAATTTAAACCTTCTTTCTATCAGGAGTTCCTATTATGGGACATCCTAACCCACATTTGCTTGAGTTGATTGACTGTCTTCCCTTGTCCCGGTGGAAGATCTTGGTAAGCGATGTGCCTGGATGTTTACCAGAGAATGAATGAATGATAGAAGACAGCTGTGAAAGCCGGTTAAATTCATATTTAGTGAGCCCTGACTTTGGACTTCATCCTGAAAGCAACAGGCTCCCTCTGAACTTACTAAAGTAGGGGAATTACATGATCTGATTTGTACAGAAAAAAAAGATAATGGGTACCAGTGTGATAAGTTAATCACAGGGTTTCAATGAAGATGAAATGAGATAATAGATGGATTTTTTTTAAATGCTTTTGTAAACTGTAAAATGCTTATCCAAATGAAGGGTGTAGCTATTACACCTTTTTTATTTAGTTTTTTTTTTTTCTTCAGTTTTTCAGTGATTGAATCCCACCACCCACCCCCATCCTCCAATTTCTAATTCTGGTTCAACTGGTAATTCATTGGTTAATTTCTCTTTATATTTTCTCTTCTTCCAAACTGAATGCAGGTAAAAGGATCCTCCTTATAGACCTGGCCTCTTTTTGCATTTCAATGGGTTCCCAAGTGGAACTGCCAAATTCCACTGTGCTATTAAAATGGGCAGCACACCAACAAAAATCTGTCCTCATCAAAAATTCAGGAAATTAAAAAAAAAAAAAAAAGTAAGGCCACAGTTTCAAAGGATTCAGCCTGACCCCCTTGTGTTTTTCTGTGTATGCAAAATGTATTTGTTCACACCTGCAAGTACAGTCTCTATAAGCCAACTACAACCTCCAAATTGCCAAGGTTTTAAAAAAAAAAAAAAAAAAAGAAAGAAAATCTGCCTTTCAAATTCAGCCCAGAAACCCAGAAATGAAACAAGGATGGGGTGGAGGGCTGCCTATAAAACTATTTATAGGCATATTGGGGGGAGATAATCACTACCTTGCGGCTTGTTCTGAAATACCTCTGCTTGGCAGAAATATGTGTACCGAAGAGCAGAAATTGAAGGGAATCCTTAAAGATGGCGGATTACTCGAATTTGTGACAATGGCAGCTTGCTCGAATGCCTTCCTTTTCCTTAACCTGTTTTTAAACTCAGTCTATATAAGATGCTTTGGAAATTTCAACCGCATTCATTCATTCATGTATGCACACATTCGTCTTTCATCTGAACTTCCATAGAACTAACTTACTGAGTACCTGCGGGGTTTGTGCTCTGTGTCAGGCTCTGTGCTCTGCTCTGTGGATTTAGTGGTGAACACAGACACTTCTCTATGCTCCTATAGTTCTTCCAACGCAGTGTGAAAGACAGCCAGCCAGCTAATGATCATTCAAATAATTAATTACAAAAATACATTTTATTGTTATCACAATGTGTTATTGCAATTGTATAATAATTATAATTACTCTTCTGATAAGTGTTCTAGGAGAAAATGCCACATTCCCCTGGAAGTTGCCGTAAGGGCAGGGAGTTTTGTCTGTTTTGCCCATGCTGAATTCCCAGTTCCTACAAAAGTCCCGGCATGCCTTTTTGCATGAATTTTGAAATATAATGTGCATATATAAGAGCATTAATTAATTTTGAAATATAGTGTGAAATATAGAGCATATGTAAGAGGGCCCCAACATACTTGAGTTTGGGAAAGTGGGCTTTCCCAGGGAAGTGCAATTTATGGTGAGACCTGCAGAGTGGCTAGGAATCAATTGATTAAGAATGGGCACGAGTAGGGGATGGAGAGTATTCTGGGAGAGGAAAGAGTTTGTGAGAAGACCTCACAGGAAGACAGCGCTCTGAGCCCTTCAGGCACAGGGAGAGAAGGCTGGGGTCTTGAAGAAGGGTGAGGAGTGAATCTGGAGATGTCGGCAGGAGCCGGATCACGTGGGAGGTTGAAGGTTATGACCAACACGCCGAGGAAGTGCTGAAAGGATTCTGGTGTGGGATAGTCCTGCTGATAGAACCCAGAAACATCTCCTGGGTCGTGGCATCATGTGTGCTGGGTCTTAACGGACTGACTCCTGGGAAGCATTTGGAAGTTGACGGATACTATTATTCAGCAAAGATAGTGCTGAATCTCACACACACACACACATACACACACACACACACCCCTAAGTTTCAGGAGAGCGTGGTTGGCACATAGTTAGTTATTTAATGAATGAATGGATACTTATTCATGTCTACCATGAGTGCCCACCACGTGCCAAGCAAAGAGGGGATTTCATTGACAAAGGTATGGAAATGTGATGGCAAGGGAGTATCTTTGTAATTTTTTTTCAGTTGGCTTCACAGAAGAAGCAGTGGCTTCTGGTTTAAGACCCAGCCCTTGCTGTTGCTTAGCTGTGTGGCTCTGAGAAAATCACCTAAGCTCTCTGAACTAAATGTATGTGCCAAATTGTGCCGTGGGAAACAGCAGACTCAGAGTTGAACCCAGGTGCTCTGCCTGCAGACCACATGCTGGAAACCATTGCATAACACATAGCAAGCACCAAGGCTAGCTTTTTATTTCTTTGTGAGATTAATCATTATGTACTGTCTTTCCTCCCCATCACAGACTAAATTACATGTTACTTGAGTGCTGAGACCACGTTGATTTTTACCCAGTGCGCCTGGCACATAATATGTGTTCAATAAATAAATGCGGAATGAATGCTCTCTAGCAACTTAAACACACTATTTGATGCAAATAGATTGACCTCAGGCCAGAGTGCAGCAGAACTACAGCTCTGAAAGGTCCAGAGGTAGTAAAGGGAAAGAGGGGCGTAGTCACCAGTAATTTCAGATCTGCTAGGAGACAGTATTGAAAAAGAGGTGGAGGTCCTTGCCGAAAGTTATTCTCCTGATCTAATTTGAAATAAGGACTTGATTAAATGAAATATTGACTCACATAATCGTCGTAGAACTATAGGATTGGCAGTGATGGTCACCAAGAAACCAAGATCTCTTGGTCACATACCCACAGGTTGCAGCTGTGCTCACAGGTTCCATGACTTTCGGTGACCTGCCCATGAGCACACAGCTTGCTAATGGCAGAGGCAGGACTCGAACCCAAGGTTTGGACTCAGGAAATACAGTGATAGTCTATTATGCCCAGGAATTTTAGAACTGCTGTTTTAGTTTCTGCTCACGTGTTGCCCCGTTTTTCAGTGTTGATAGCTTTGGAGATCAGTTAGGTAATTAATATGGGGATTGGTAGGACAATGCACAGCACCAGGGTTTCTCATTCTGGTTCCCATTTGATAGTCACCTCCTTGGGGAACTGAAGCCATCCTGTTATTTCTGTGCTTTAAACCCTCTCGCTGGCTGCTTAGATCCTACACAAAGATTCCCATGCTCCTCTACAGGGAGACGCTGTGGGTTCTTACTCCTACCTCATTGTCTGCTATGTCCTACCTGTAGCACCCCCACTGGCCTCGGTGTACCCTACTACCAGACCTTCACTTGGCATCTCTCTTGCTTCCCTTCCCTCTGGGCTCTCCAACCCTGTCAACTGCTCAGAGTATAAAACTGAGCACTGACATCACCTCCTCTAGGAAGCCGTCCTTGATTTCCTCTCCTAAAGCTTTCCAGGCTAATGCCCTTTCCTTCCCCCCCTCATACCACATGATGCTTGCTTGGGGATAATATCTGCTGTGAACTTTGAGAGAAGTTTTGGTCTGGATTGTTCTGTGAATTCAGAGTTGATTTCAATATGTGGCACACACTAGGTATGTAATGCATGTTTATTCAAACAAATAAACAAACAAACAAACAAGCAAACATATAACAAATTAAGCTGCTAGAGGGCAAATCACAATTGGATTTGTCTCATCTCTCTCTTCCCTCTCTAGAGGACTCTTGAGATGAGTAGACTTTCCCTAAAACTCCTGTACCTTTTCCACTCATTGAGCTCTGATGCTCAACCTGACCAGACACCCTCTCAGACCTTGGACTCCCCTTGAGAGGACTTGTGAGACTCCATCTGGCATTTGAGAGTAATTCAGATCCCTCAATATGCTGCCACTTGTTTTTATAGCACCATTTGGTCCTGGGCTAGACCCTTTTCAAGTGCATTTATGTCACTCATTCCTAAAAACCATGCTGTGAAAGACTGGTCATTCCCCTCATTTGACAGACAAGGAAAAGTCAGCTCAGACACATGAGTCTGCTTGACCCAAGGTCACAGAGGTGGTCATGGAATGCAATTAGACCTTGTACTTCTGACTCCAAATCCCATCATCATTTTTTTCCACATTGCTGAGTCTTTGGTAGCAATAGTTTTATTCCCCAAACATCCACAGTTGCCCTGTCAATGACCCATGACTTCACTCCAGTCAGAGTCCTTCTCGTCCCAAGGAGGCATGGGAGAAATGATCCATGCATAGCCCACAGTCCTCTCACTTACTCACAGCTGTCATGGCTGCGGTTATCTTCCCTCAGTGTGACACATTTTCCCATAATGGTGGCTGCGAGGCCATCAGGAGGAAAGCTGGCTGTTGCTTCCCTCCAAACCTTTAAGTGAAGGGGACAAAGCAACCTTTTCCCTCTAGGTGTTGGCACATCTCTCTGGAACATTCCTCTATAGCTTGTGCTGGCTGCACAGGCAGTTTCTGCTGCTCTGTTCCTTGCTGCACTACTCTATATATAGGGATTTTTAAAAGATACCCATTAGTTAATCCCCCTTTAAAAACTACTGGTAGCTAGAGTTCTTGCAAAGAGACGAAGGTATTAAAAGCTGCAGGAGCCCCATTCTTTTTTTTTTCTTTTTCTTTATTCTGTTTCAGAAGGGACTCCTTAAAATTCTTAAAAGGTAACCAGGAAGCTAACCAGAGGCTCCCACGAGGTTGGATGGAGACTCAGGTTCTCCAGTGGCCTCCAGTCCAGGTGCCAGCTTCCCTAAGGGAAACCTGAGAAAGTCTTTCTCTTCCCCCAGCCTCACTTTCTTTGTCTGGACAATTCCGATCTCTCCTCCACATGGCTTCCAGAGGCTTTGTCTTTCAAACATTTGTTCAGAAGACCAATGCCCTTCTTCCCCTTCTGAGTGTTCCCACGGCACACACAACCCACTGCAGGGTACTGACCTTGATGGCAGACCCTTGGGAACTGGGCTCCAACTGATGTTCCTGTCTTATTTGGCACCTCACAAACGGCAGCACTCCGTGATACCCTCCATCCTAATACGCCCTGCTTCTTCATAGGTCAGCACCTCTACCTGCTGGGTCTTCTGTCTCACCGTTGCCTGTCCTCTCTCTCCAATTTGAAATACCTGACCTCCTTTTTCAGATTCCAGCTCACATGTCACTTCCTCCGGAAATCCTTCCTTCATTCTCCCAGGAAAAGGTGGTGCTTAACGTGTGTGCACGTGCGTCTGTGTGTGTGTTGAGCCAGGACATGGATGGAGAGAATGCACTGCAGGTGGAAGGAACAGAGAATACAAACATGAAAGAGGTTAGGGTACTTGGGGGACTGAAAAAAGCTAATATTGCTGCTATGTAGGGAGAATAGTAGGATATGAGTCTCCAAACTTAGGGTCTTGGGGGACATGCTCAGTATTTGGGGTTTTATTCTAAATATATTGGGAAGGTGTTGAGAGACGTCGTTACACTCTCCTTAGGACCATGTCTGGCTTCCCTATTAGACTGAATTCCTAGGGGCCAGCAAATGTCCTCAACTCCACATTCCTTACTCTATAACACGCTGGGTGTTTAGTAAATGTTTAGTATTTAGTAAAATACATACAAAGGAGAGAGGGATATGTAAATGAACCCAAACCTGCTAGAATTGCTTACATCTATCCTCCAGCTCATATTTTATTAACCATGTACCTTATTGGTCTAGGTTTGGCAGACAGAGTTTATGGGGAAAAGCAAGTTTTCATTTATTGTAGTTTACGTTTATTATATGTACTATATTCTCATTATTTTATGTGCAAAGACTGTTTCTTATTCAATACTCTTTGGGGAGATAATATGCAAAGAGATCTTCTATTTCATTTTTACTAACACCACTACAGTTTGCTAAATCATCACCTTCAAACCATGGTTTAATTTAATACACTTTATTGCTTTCCAAAGCATTTCCTGTGAGATTACATTTCCTGGGTTTTAAAAATAATTGACTCTAAATTATACACGTGAAGTTAAACAGGTGTTTTGTCCCTTTTGTTAAACAGGTGTTTCGTGCCTTTCGGTATCTGTGTGTCTGTCTCTCATACTTGAGTAATGGAAGTTCCTGACTTGAGAACAGGAAGATACTCAATGGAGACTTAAAACCATGTGCTCGAATGAATAGTCTGTGGGTGGGAATTAGGTGAATCTGGTTCTAACCTCCAGCTCCCTTACGAATTAACAGTGTAAAATCTTGAGTGAATTATTTACCATTTTAGAGCTTCACTTTCCACATTTGTAAGATGGGGATAATCAGACTTAGTTCATGTTGTGATTTTTAACATCAGTTTTTAAAAAGAAAATGTATAAAGTGGTTGGCAAAGTCCAAACACATAGCAAGTGCTAAAAAAAAAAAAATTAGTAGTTGTTATTGTGAATAGTTATAATGCTCCTTATTGCTGTGTGGCTTCAGTCAAGTTATTGAACTTTGTATGCCTCTATATCCCCATCTCTAAAATGGGGAGAATGGTAGCAGTCTACATAATAAGTTTGTTGTGTGGATCAAATGAGCCAATATTCATGAAATGCTTAGGAAGTGCCTGGCAAAGGTAAATCCTCCGTGACTATCAGCTTCTCTTATTACTAATATCAGTTATTATCACGTATTGTTGCCCCCTGCTTTCAAACACCGAATAAAAGTGAATTTTCAGACGCCATAAAGGCTAACTTTTGCCCAAGCTGAAAGGACTTTATCAGACAAGATGGATTCCTCACTTAACTGTGATGTGCCTGCAAGTCAGGAGTATTTTCAATTTCTAATTTATCTGAAGTATTGCCTTTGTGGTGGTCACTATACTAGTCTGGGATTTCCATTGTCAGTTAGCTTGGCTGACCCCATTCAAAAATACCCAATAACTCAAGTGACAAAAATTACCTGAATTAAACAGAATTGTCTAAATCAGGGTTGGGCTAAGCCTGAAAATTATTAAAGCCCTCTCATGAACAAAAGCTTCTCCTCATTTTGTTGTCTAAGACTTCATCAAATGATCGAATAATGTTTGCTCAGCTCCCTGGCTTGCCATGCACCCACCCACCCACCTCCCACCGTCACTGCCAAGCCACATGACAAACTAAGAAAGCAAAGAGAGATTTGCTAAGACCTGAGCTCAGCAACCTCAGCTCCAGCTCTGGGTATGGTGCCATGGGGAGCAGGACTTCACTGAGCTCCTGCAGATAAAAGTGGCCCCTGCTTAAACAGAGAGTGCGCACTCGTGTCAGAAATGCTTTTTTAAAAACAGCTCTGCAGAGGTATAATTGCTATCCATAAATTGCACGTATTCAAAATGTACAATTTGATCCATTTTGACATATGCATACACCTGTGAAACCATGACCACAATCAAGGTAACTAAACATCCATCGCTTCCAAAATTTCCTGGTCCTTGGTCGTCGCCCCCTCCTACCCTTTCCTCCTATTCTTCATCGTCAGGTCACAACTCGTCTGCTTTCTGTCACTGGAGATTAGCTTGCATTTCCTCCAATTTTATATCTATGACTTCATACAACATGGATCTTTATAGTTTTGGCCTGGCTTATTTGACTTGGCATCATTATGTGTTTCAGAGAAATCTGAAGCCGTCTTGCCCACCTCCATAGTTGTGCCCTTGGACTGTGCAGTTAGTGAGTGTGTGTGCTACTCCTGGGAACTCCCTGCACGCCCCTCTCTAGAGCCTCATGACAACCCCTGATGGCCGTTTCATGGCTGAGGAAACTGAAGCTGTTTGCACCAAGTCCCACATTTAAGAGACAGTCTGACTTAAAGTCCGTGTTCTTTGCATCTCACTGTTTGCACCTGGACTGGAGACAGTTCGAGCTCCGGTGACAGGCCTGGCTCTGATTTTAGAACTGGGTTCAGTCTCAGGCTGCAGCACCTCCAACAGCGAGACGTGGCACAAGTTCCCTAACTGCTTTCCGCCTTAGTTTCCTCACTGTAGAATGGGAACATGGACGTGTAAGTCCCACATGTTCTTGAAAGAAATAAGAAAGTGCATTTAAGAGCTCAGCCTTGCACACGTGAAGTACTCGATGAATGTTAGGTCTCTTTATTTCTGTTAATGTGTTGTGGCTCCTCCATAACCAAGGCCGAAAACATCCCCTTTAGTATTAAACAGACAACCTGTTAGCATCCGTGGACACCCTGTGTTGAGGCGTGTTCCAAAAGGTGAGAGCAAGAAAAAGGATAGGCTGGGATGCTAAACTTTATGTTCCTGCTTTAACCCTGTGGATTATTTCCTGGCTTGTACTAGTCTCAGGAGGTACTTGATGACTGAATCATGGGCAGATGAAGGAATGGGTGTGCTTTGACGCACGAGTGTGATTCTCACATAGAGAAGCCCAAATCTGGCAAGAGTATATTATGTCCCCACATGCCTTTGAAGGTAGAACATGGAAAGGTATTTTTTATCCATTAGCCATTTTCTATTTATTATCCGAAGACCTAACACCCAAATGTTGTTACACTTTTCACTGTCACTAGGTATCATATGTAGAAATAGGCACATGGATGATAACGAGCCATTTTGTCCTGCCATCTGTCTGTAGGCAAAGCCACTGGGTACTGTGTTGGTTGCATCCTAAATGGTAATTACTGGGGACATCCATGGTTGTGGCTGTGTTCCATCGTTTTCTGATGACTGGCTAGAGATATGCTTCCACCCCATTTCCCATGGAATTGGGTTCTCTGCATGGCTCACAACTGCTGCTAGCACACAGGCCAGTGGGTTTTAGATGGTATGAGAATGTGAATTTGGCACTGAGACTTGGAGGTATGCTAAAGGGGCTGGCTCAGTGAGAAGAAAGAATTGTGTACACCTAAAATGTTAGTGGATTTTTTTTTCCTTAATAAAGACCCAAAGAGGGAAAGGGGCTTTTGCAAAGCGACACATCATAAAAAGGAAGATCCATTTCTGGCCATCACAGGACAGGATTACTGTTTCCTCTTGCTTTAGTCATGAAAGCTTTTCCTTTTATCAATGTCTTTGAGGCATCCAGAAAAGCATCAAATAATAAAATACCCAGCACTTACTGAGTGTGCCAGAGGCTGTTCTAGGTACTTTACATGAAATAACTCATTTAACCCTCACAACCCTATGAACTAAGAATTACTATTGTACCTATTTTACAGATAAGGAAACAGAGGCAAAGAGAGGTTAAGTAACTTGACCAAGGCCATCTCACTAAGAACTGCTGAATCGAGGATTGGGACCATGGTCTGGTTCCAGCAATCCTGTTCTTACTCGACACTGTGGTGATTCCTATTCAAATGGACTTATTTGTAAAAATTGATTAACTCAATAAATAATTAAAAGGGGAAATTAAGAAATGTTTCTAAGGTCCATATAGGGAAAGTCAGTTGGCACTTTTAAAAATACACATGATGATGGAACGGTAAGGTTTGTATCAAGGGAGGGATACCCTGCCCACCTGCACAATCACGGACACTGCTGTGGCCCTCAGTGGGGAGGGGACAGGAAGGCACCCATAGAGCACCACCACAGTGCAGGTAGAGAACATGGGATGGCAGTGTGATAATAAGGAAGAGAATTGGCCACAGCGCCCATGATGGCAGTAGTGGCAGCTCCACATTACTGAGCCCTTACTAGGCATGTGCCAGCAACTGTCCTCCGTGTTTTAACTCACTTGATTTTCTTTCCCAGATGAGTAACCTGAGGTCTAGAGAAATGAAAATCCTTCCTCAAAGGCACACATCTAGTAAGTGAAAGGGGTCCGACGCCACAGATGCAGTTCCCGTGCCCATATTTTAACCGCTGCGCCCTTAGCCACCTGCCGCCCGACTTGTCTGACACTCAGAGCAGTTCTTAGTATTTATGGTTTTAAGTCTTGCAGTGCTGCACTGTCATTATAGTATTGTTTTCTGTTCAGTTTCACATCCATCCTATCTTTTCATTCTCACAACAACCCTGAGACCAGCAGGGTAGGCATTATGTGAATACATGTTACAGATGAGGAAACTGGCGCTCAGGGACCCAGGCAGAGGCATTACCCCGAGGACCAGGTGTCCTGTCCTCCTTCTCTGCACCAGTGGCCCAGGCACTGTGGTACACGCTCAGCCTTCCATAGGGGTGCTTCAACATTTTGACCAAGATAGAACATGCATTTCCCACCACGTTTTTGAGTGGTCTGTGGCACAGAACTTTGAGTGGAGTCCATTGAATGATGATTGTAAAGCACCATTTAACGTGCTGTGAGGAAGGGGGAAGAAGCAGAGGATGAGGTTAAACCATTAATTCGGAAGGAGGACATGGGTCTTAGAGCTTTGCCTCAGGAGCATCTGAGAGGACACAGACCGTCAGGGCGGTCCTTCAAAAAGAAACCAGACAGTGGTAAAGGAAGGGCTAATGAATGAGACCTCACATAGACTGTAGAGTGATCAGGCAGTAATTATTGCTGATTTGTTTTGTTTGGAGTTTTTAAATCCACTCAGGCATTCCCCACCAATGCTGAGATCTGGAGTGTGCCACAGTACCTGGAGATAGAACACGACCATACCTCGAGGTCTCACAGGAGCTGGCGTGTCCGCAGCTCAGATGATAAAACCACGGCCAGAAAGCCAATGGCTTTTCATAAATTGCAAAATCCTGAAGTAGGGAAGCCAGAGTCAGGTCCTCAATGAAGAATATCTTTTTTTACCCCCAAGTTCTTTTTCCATTAGCCTGCAGTGACAATACTTGTGTTTCCTATTACTGTGCATTGTTATGGCAGCTAACTACTCACCAAATACATAGACACACACACACACACACACACACACACACACACATATACATATACATACATATATATATATATATATATATATATATATAGTCGCATTATTTCACTTCATGTTCTCACGAGTCCTGTGAGGTAGAATAGCTGACATGAATAATTCCATTTTTCAGGTGAAGAAACTAAAACTCAGGGAAGTTAAGGAACTTGCCCATTGCCCTCTGGCAAAAAGTACTTATCTCCCTATTTGAACTCTCATCTTGAGATCAGATGCACAGTCCCTTGTACCAAAACAACGTGTAATTCTGAAGGGTCCCCAAATCTGCACTTAGACGAGTAAGTCCCGGAGTTCCTCGGGAGCTGCAATGCAGCATAGCACCAACAGAGAGCCCAGCTGTGAATTGTGTGTGGTTCTGCTTCTGTGTCCTCCCTTTGGGATGATTTCTGAGTGGTGGGTCCACCTTCCCCTGCTCGTTTCATCTTAGGGCTGCTGGATTTGGTCAGTAAAGACAGAATGGAGGTGGGCTGAATCGTTGCCTGTTGGAGGGAAGGTCTGAATAGGCATTTCACAGAAGACAGAGTAGTCTCAGGAGCAAATCGGTCTTCTGAGATTCACCCAGAGCTGGAGCCTTTTCTTGAGAACAAGTAGAGAAGTTTTAAGATCTTGAAGACCTGGATACTGCCGCTAGCTCTGCTTCTTTCTAGATGTGTGATCTCGACCAGGTCACTTCATCTCTGTGTACCTCAGTTTCCTCATCTATAGAATGGGGTTTATAAAGCCCACTTTTATACCCATCCTTATGGACCAGGAAGCAGTTTGCACATATTAGTTATACCTGATCCTGGCTTCTTCCCTAATTGTTTTACCTTCTTTTCTCTGAAGCAGTGGTTCTCAAAGTGTGGTCCCTCCCTGGACCAGCAGAGCAGCCTTACCCAGAAATTTGTTAGAAGCTCATTATCTCAGGCACCAAACCCAGACCTCCTGAATCAGGAGCTCTGGAGACGGAGTCAGGGATCTGTTCCTCACAGGCCCTCCAGGTGATCTTGGTATGCACTCAAGTTTGAGAACCACTACTCTAAAGTGACCTCCCATTTGGGGTGTGCTCTTATTTCCAGATGTTGAGCAGGTACAAGCCTTGATTTGAGCATAATGCCTCAGGCTCCAAGCCCTCCCCTTAACACTGAATTCTGCTCAGTTCTAGCATCAGCTGCTGTACACTCCTGGGCCTCCTACAGGATCCCTCGGGCCATCAAGGGCCATCAGTGGTTTTGTTTAGTTGTTTTTGTTTTTGGGTGTTTTTTTACCCTTTGCTATTCTCTACCAACAAATGTTGAAACACTTCTGAGAGCTGGCCAAGTACCCCCGTTTTGGACAAACCTCTTTGTCTTTTTAATTGATGTCCTGTTTACCTCCTTGGAATGCCCATGCACTTTCATCCAGTCCCCTCTCCAGATGGTGGGTGGATGGGCCTCATTCTCCCCATCAGTGACAATGTGGTGGCAACTTTGTATTTCCAGGCTCAACGTCACGACCTGCCTGCCCTTTTACTGTCAGAGATGACAGGGCTCAGGAGAGCAGGTGGCCAGGACGAGGGAGAATCTATTAGGGGTAGTGATTCCTGCAAAACCATTTGCTGCAGACAAGAGATTGCTTACAAATAACTGTCTCAACAAGCCAGGGTCTGTTATCCACTAATTATTTTTGGATTAGAAAGGGCTAACAGGACTTGACCTTGGAAGGTCAGAATAATTTGAGTAGATAACTAGGTTGCTGTGTTCCCTGGGGTAAAGAAAGATCTGTTGAGATCAAGGTTTCAGCATTTTCAAAGGAAACCATGTTCTTATTTTTTTCCTCTGATAAATATTGATAAAAGACTACATTTGTATTTCCCAAATGTCAACTCTTATGTCTTGTGGTCCAACCACGTGGAGTGATGGTCCTGTGACATGAGCCTCAAGGTTCTTATGGTAGAAAAAGTAGATCGCAAGGGGCAGGAGAGGAGGTGAAAACATTAATGAGTAGGAGGCGACTGTGGTCATCCAGACAAGAGGTAACGAGGGCCGTGATTGGGGCAGTAGAGTGAGATGTTCAAGTGGAGTCCAACAGATTGGGATGCAATTTCTGCCCTTCCCCCAACCTTCACCTCTCCTCTGAGCTGTGAAGCCATGGGCAAGTTACTTAACTTTTCTGAGGCTCTGCTTAGTGATTTCTAAACTGAGGGAAAATAAAGAACTATTCCTATGGCATCGTTAGGAAGATTAGGTGAGAAATGTTTTTTAAAAAAAACACTTTTATTTATTTTAAGTGTGTCTTTCCAGGATCCATCAGCTCCAAGTCAATTAGTTGTTTCCAGCTAGTTGTGGAGGGCACAGCTCACAGTGGCCCATGTGGGGATCGAACCGGCAACCTTGTTGTTAGAGCACTGCGCTCTAACCACCTGAGCTAACCAGCTGCCCTGAGAAATTGTTTAAGATGATCTAGTCTAGCAAAATACTGGTACCTACTAAATGCTCAACAAATGTTAACTCTATTTTTATTGAAGTAGTGGTGATAAGTTAAAGTGGTGGGTGAGGCGAAGAGTAAAGTCTGTGTGCCTGGATTCTTTCTCAAGTCCCTGGTTAATGGAACAGTTCTGGGTCATGAGAGAATCAAAACTGAAGAAAGCCCAAAGACCCGACAGGAACAAGGAGACGCTATGGAGATGTGATATAAAAGCCCTAGGACTTTGTTTCTCAGCAGGACACACACACACACACACACCCCTTCCTTGATGATGATATCAGAAGAATGAGGTGTGAGAATATCCAAATCGTAGCTCTCAGTGCCTTTTCTCAAGGTCATTATGAAACACGAAACATTCTCCAATTAGCTGTGAGCCAAATTCTGGACTTGCTTGTTTTCATTAGTCTAGGACACTTTCCCCCAAAAGCCCCATTTATAATGTCTTTGTCTCCCCCCTCCTCCTATAGATCACACACATTGAACCATTGTGACAGATGATGACTCATGATGACAGTTTCCAATTCAGAGCAGGAGTGGTCAATGCATTTCATTGGATGAGACCTCTGAATGAATTATGAAGTGGATTGTCAGTGAGATAGTTTGCCGGAGAGGTCCTAGCTCCCTACTCAGGCAGAGCACAGGGACACAGGCACACTTCCTTAAGACTTTGGTGGAAATAAGGCCAGCCTGCCTGGTTTGGCTCGGGCAACAGGACGGAGATTGCTGCATGCAAAGAATCCGAAGGGAATCTCAATCTCTCTGTCTCTCTGTGTCCATCTCTGTCCCTCTGTCTCTCTCTCTCTGTCTCTCTCTCTGCCTCTCTCTGTCTCTCTCTTGTCTCTCTCTGTCTCTCTGTCTCTCTGTCTCTCTGTCTCTCTCTCTCTCTCACACACACACACACACACACACACACACACACACACAATGGGAAGGAGTGACCCAGTCAGTGTGTGGTTTACAACTTAAGTGGATACAAAATAGTCTAGAAAATGAAGGGATAGTAGGTATTTTTCTAACTAGTCTAAATGCCCCTTCCTTTTCCCTCCTGTTGATGAAGAGCCAGACAGATACTTTGGATTGAATCCCAGCCTGCCTCTTATTGGGCAAGTAATTTGGGGCAAGTTACTTTCTTTTCTAGCCTTGGTTTTGTCTGTTGTAAAGTAAAGCTAAGAACATATATAAGTGCCACATATTTGCAAAGTCTTCCCTGACTCCCAAGCCTGGGTTCCATGCGCCTCCTCTGTGCTCCCACAGTACCCTGGACTTCCCTTTTCCATGGGTGTGTCATATTCACTGTTGACATGTCAGTCAGTATTACGTATCTATCTTGGGTACCACTGTATCCCCAGCTCCTTTCTAAGTGACCAGATGTAGTAGATGCTCAGTGAATATTGACTGAGGTGAATTGAATAGTATGTCTTTGAGAAATAGGTTTGCCCTTCCCCCAGCACATGCCTATTAATCATTTGCAACCCCAAGAAGTGCCCATGAAGAGATTCCTCCTCTACAAATTTTTTTCTGACAACAGTCCTTTGAATTCATTGACTACTTTGTTGTTCCCAATGCTTTTTCTTGTTTGGGACATCACGGGAAGGACGCAGGTCAGGGCTTATACAGCCGAAGGGGCAGAGTGAGGCTCAGTGATGAGGCATAGTCTATAATCACACAGTTAGTAGGGGGAGGAACCGCGATCTGAATGCACGCTGGCCTGACTCCACAGTTTATGTTCTTTGGACTCCGTGTTCCCTCTCCTGATTCCCCTTTCAGGGCTCACACTTAGATTCATCTCCATTGATTTTCCTGCCAATACTCTCTACCACTTCTGTATTGATTGCCCGGATCAAGTTGATGTAGTCACACGCGGTGTAGGGGTGCTTCTCAACCTAAGTAGGCAGCGTGCCCTCAGACGTAGACGTCAGGGAGACCCACCTCTTTCAGGAGAGATAAACATAATCAATGTGATACATTTGTTTTTTGTTTATTTGTTTGTTTGTTTTGGAAGTGGTTACTGATGTACCTGGGATAATTAAGAAGAACTTTTTCCTTTTCAAATACAGTTTTGTACTTCTAGCCCTTCCCCCAACGTGTTCAGAAATTAATTTAATGGTTTTATCCTCCACCGAATGTTCCTTGTGAGAGTTTATGGAGTACTCCCCTGTCTTAGGTTGGATATGTCAAAAGAAAAGAAAGCAAATAACTGAGGTCATTGTCTGCCTCCAGGGAGGTGCACTGTCCTAGCAGTGGCCATGTTCCCCAGATTTCCTAGGAAAGTTTTCAGTGTCCCGTTCTATGAGCTGATGAACATATTTACATCTTCTGTAGATACGTGTCTGAGAGTTAAGTTCGCAAACTCATCCTAGAAAATGTGCTACATGCCTCATTGCTGAATATCACTACGGTCACCTTCAAAGTATTCCCTTTGGGAGCTATGCACTGATGCCAGCACCTGGTCCACCCTTCAAAGCAATTTTGGAACTCTTTTTCTGGAATGGCCATCAGAGCTATCATTGTATTGTCCTTGATGTCCTGAATGTCATCCAAATGTCTTCCTTTCAATATTTCCTTTATCTTCGGGTAAAGAAAGAAGTCATTGGGGGCCAGATCAGATGAGTGGGGAGGGTGTTCCAATACAGTTATTTGTTTACTGGCTAAAAACTCCCTCACAGACAGTGCCATGTGAGCTGGTGCATTGTTGTGATTCAAGAGCCATGAATTGTTGGTGAAAAGTTCAGGTCATCTAACTTTTTCACGCAGCCTTTTCAGCACTTCCAAGTAGTAAACGTGGTTAACTGTTTGTCCAGTTGGTACAAATTCATAATGAATAATTCCTCTGATATCAAAAAAGGTTAGCAACAGCATTGCAACAAGTCACGAACTTAATTGTCAGAGCTCATGCACTTTCCAGAATCAAATGCAACTTGCTACATGAAATGTGATACCTGATAGTAAGATGTTGTGTGTGTTCTTTTTTTATTCCAACCTTGTTACAAAGATGATGTGAGGGACTTTATAGAGATGCCTATATTATAAGGAATTTTAGTTAGATAACTAAGATGAAAATAAGGAACTAGATGATAGGTAAAATTGTACAATAGGTCCTATAGTGTTTATTTAGTGTAGGCTTACAGATTCGGTTCTGACCTTCCTAGTGGACAAAGAAAAAAGACAAACAACCAGTGCAAACAAACAAGTTGGTCTGGGAAATCACAGAAGGTATGTGCTGCATTTAAAGTATATACATGTCTTAAAATTGTATGTGCAATACGAAGTTTTTATACCAGTCTAACTAAAAGAGGTAAATTTACATCCTGGGATTTTTCACATCACACCTTTTTGGGGGATGACAATAGCCGTCAATATTTGGCACCCTGGTTCAAAATGGGAACTACGCAGCCTTGAGCTAAGCTTCAGGAATTTTTCAGACCTCTTCAATTGACAGCCTGTTATTCAGCTGAAGAGCATATATTTCCTCTAATGTAATTGAAGCAGAGTAGTTAATTTCGCAGCAAAACATCTTAAGAATCCAGGATGTCTTTACTAACAAAATTTTGCTAGTTACAAAATTCTTGAAGTTGGGTGCTGGAAGAAAACTGTTTTGCACACATTACAAATAATATGCCTCTGCGGGGTGAATGCTGACTCGTGCATTTCAGGTTTTGGCTTATTTGGATATTCATAAGGGTCCCTCTTTGCGGATTGTGTCAGCACAGCCTCTTTATTGAATTATGGATTGGGTATTTAATCAAGGCCTGCGCCTTATCATTAGCTATGTAACATTCCATTGTTTCAGTGGAAAATGGAACATGTAAAATCCGATTTGCATGAAAATCTATTTGCCCACTAATAAATAATGTTTTACACTGGACTCTTTTATAGCCCCATAATCCTTATCTGCCAGAGAAGTGAGAATAAATAAGCACAAGTCATACTGATGGATTAGGGTAGTGCTTCCGTCAAGTGGTGGCCAGCTGGATATCCGGTGTGGGTTTTCATGAGTTTGCTTTTCCTGTATTAATCCTGGATTTGGGAGTTGGGGCTCTTATAGGAGAAACACTGTATGTATTGGAGAGAATGTGTATTCTAATGCAATCAACTCAGTGAGGAATTGGGATTTCGGCTAGTAATTCTGACCACTCGGTTGCACCATAAACGTACATAGAACCCTGAAATCGTCATTGCCTGGGCCCCACCTCCAGAAACTTGGATTCACCTGTACCAGGTGGCCCCAGGTGATACTGACATGCATCCAGGACTGAGGATCACTGAGTTGTGCTTTCAGGAGGATAAACTCTGTTTAATGGCTGTGAGCTATGACTCCCAGCTCCACACTAGGGTCTCTGAGGATAGAATTCTGCCACGGTTTCTCCTTCTGGAATCTCATACTCAGGGAGTCTGCTGAGGCTTTTATGGCACAGGAGAAAGGGCTTACTTTGGAGGCCTTGAAATACAGGTTTGTGTCCTGGTATTTCCTAGCTGGGAGACCCTGGGGAATCTGCCTCACTCTCTGGAGGAAAATCAGAAACCTAGTTTCATAGTGAATTTGGAATTGCTTACATGGGAGACAGCATCATAAGTTCAATGCCCAGGTACCAGCTTCTAGCTGTGTTAATATTAGTGAATGTAAGGTGACTCACTGCTAAGAAAGGATGATAATTGTTCCTTCCCAAGGCTGTTGTGCTAATTTAAGTAAGAGTGTGTTGTAAAGGGCCCGTCCTGTGGGAGGTTGTTCATAAAGGTTTATTCCCATTCTCAGTCCTTGCCTCCTCCAGGATACCTTCCTCTCATCTTTGTTTCTCTATCTTCTTCTCGTCTACCTCTTAAATATTTCCCCCAAGATTCTGTCCACCAAGTATTCCTTTCTCTGGGCCCAGGTGTCCACGTCAGAGGCATGTTAACTTAACATCCTCCAAATTCTGCCCTCCTCTGTCCATTGCCGACTTATAACTGGTCTCCAGACTTTCTGTTCTCCAGGTTCTCCTTTTGTAACCAGTGCTACAGTCCTAAAGTGAAGTTACAGAGTAGCATAAGTGCCAGAAGAGGAAATGCCCAGGGTGCTCTGGGAGGTTCCTAACTTAGTCTGGGATGGAAGCATTGAATCTCAGAAAAATTCCTGGAAAATATTCCATCTCAACTTAGTTCCGAAGGTTTCTTTGGAGTTAGACTGGCACACAGAGGAAGAAGGAGTGTTTGGGGCAGGAGAACAGTCTGAGCAGAGGTCCAGGAGTGAGGAAGAGCTTGGTGAGCTTGACAGGATTAAGACGGCAGGACCCTGGGGTGGGACAAGATGCTGGGACAGTCTCTGAAAGAGAACCGTCAGCTTGCACATGTTTATTTTTCCTGCTTACGAGGAGGTGTGATCAAACAATATGGTGACTGTTTAAATTTTAAAAAAATATATTACAGTAAAAGGCACATTGACATTAATCCTCCCCAGGTGCTCCCTCTCGCTTCGAACACACTTATCCCATGGTTCTTGCCACTTTCTGAAGCAGTTCGGGAAGTCCCCTTTCGTGAGTGTCTTTACTTCATCCTCCATCATGACAATGCTCCATATCACACATCGCTTCTGGTACAGGAATTTCTGTCAAATTCAAACATTACAGTGTGTCCTCATCCACCTTATTGACTGGGTCTGACACTGTACGACTTCAGGCTTTTCCCCAAAGTCAAAATGATTCAGGACATCGAGGCAGCCACGACAGCACAACTAAAGACACTCATAAAGAGGACTTCCAGAACTGCTTCAGAAAGTGTCAAGAACGATGGGATACATGTGTTTGAAGCGAGATGGAGTATTTTGAGGAAGATCAGTGGCAATATGTCTTTTATTGTAATAATTTATTTTTATTTAAACACAGTATTATTTGATCATACCTTGTATCTGTCTCTGTGCCATTGGTACCTGGTACATTCCACATGCTTAGTTTTAATGTTAGATTATTGCACTCTTGGAGCTCAGTGGATGAGAGCATAACTAGAAAAGATGGGGAGAAGAAGCTGTCCTTGAATGGGTGGTGTTTGAAATGGGCCATGAAGGGTGGGTGAGCTTTTAATGAACACAGGAGTGAGTGTGAGTGTGTGTTGGGGCGAGGCACCAGACACTGGAAGCACATCACAAGCCCAAGTGCCACCACAAGCCCAGGTCTAGTGGAACACACAATCCAGGTGTGGTGTGATTAGGCTGGATGGTAAATAACAAATGGGGGAGGTCCACCTCCAAAACAGCGAACTTCTGATGGTGGTGAAGAGACATGGAAATGCCCTCACCATGGAGAATCAGCTAGCCTCGCCTAGTGTATTTTTGGTAGCTTTGCATTCTTTACTATAAAACCTGTCATTCTAAGGGTTTGCAGTTTTATTCTATGGGAAACTATAGGAGGATTTAAAGCAAAGGGCAGGAATGGAGTGGCGGTGGCATTTCAACATGCTGTTCTAGCTGCAAAAAGGAGAATCAGAGGAGGGCAAGAGGGAGGTACGAGAATCTCTAACCTGTTTTCTCTCTCATCTCATTAGAGAAGTCCTTTTTCTCCAAAATGTGTTAACAAGATTCTTTCTACTTGAACCAAGCAATCATAATTTGCCCTGGCCTGAAACGCCTGTGGTTCACAAAGGGCTTTCACCCACATTCTCCTGTCTGAGGTGGGAGGGAACAATCTTTCCTAGTCCCGAGCCCCTTCTGTTATCCTAAGGGTGTGTCTGGATATGGGGAAGCAACATTTCTGGTACTTTCTCTACCTCTGTTTATGTGATGGGGTCTTAGCTCCTTTTGGAAAAGTTGTCTTGATTTTTTTTTTTTTTTAATAATGGCGAGAAAAAGAGGAGAGCAGCCAGGAAAATGGATCCATTCGTAGATAGATCCCCTCCCCACCATCACTCTTGTCTAACGATACCCTTTCAGGCCTTATGTCAATGGTGCCTCCACCATGAAACCTCCCTGCCGCCTGTCCTCACCCTCATCTACAATCTCCCCGCCCTTTGTTAATTTCCTCTTCAGTTCCAGATAGTGGCGTGGCGACCTTATGAAAGCACTATCTCTGTCCCCTAGAAATGATGAGTCCTCCAAGGAGAGGAATTACTCATTTTTCTAATTCTTTTCCTACACAGTAGAATGCTTGGTGCATGGAAAGTGTCTTGCTCCCGGTGAGCTGCTTTATAGCTCACAGGTTATAGTTTGATGTTCTGGCCTTGGGATTCCAGCACCCAACTGCCTAGCAGGCGTCTCCGTCAGAATGTACCACAGGAAAGAGGTAAACCTGACCAGAAATGAACTCATCAACTCTAGTACTCCCTTTCAAATCACTTCCTCCCTTCTCTGTTTCACATCCCAGGTGATGGGAACCTTATACATACATGTTTTTTTGGGGGTAGTGTTTCTTTTTGGAGTCTATAATCCTAGGAATTGTTGATTCTTCCCTCTCGCATTACACCCGATATCAGTTCTCTGGTTCCATCTCCTCCATATTTCTCCACCTGTTCCCACGTCTTCATCTCTAAAAGTCTTTGCACCAGTTTAACTGTCCGTGTTTCTCATACTATCTCAGTACTACTTTTCCCTCCTTGCCGTATAGTCTCCACCCTGCAGCAGGATGACCTTTCTAAAACCCAGACATGTTCATGTCACTCTTGGCTTAGAACCCTCCACAGCTCCCTGTCATTTTGGGATTCCTCATGATTAGACCCCGACCTCCCTCTCCAGCCTCTTCTGTTTGCACTCAAACTGTTTGCACTTTGTCACCCAACATTAAATACCTCTGGTGCTGTCCACAGAACTCTCAGGGATGATGGGAATGTTCTATATTCATGCTGTCCGACCTGGTAGCCAATAACCACGTGTGCTTGTTGAGAACTTGAAATGGGGGTGGTGCGACTGAAGAATCATATGTTTAATTTCATTTAAGTTTAAGTAATTTAAATTTAAATAGACATATGTGCTACTGGCTACCATACGAAACAGCACAGGTCTAGGCTCTGAAGACACCAAGCTATCCTGCACCTCTGTCTGTTGGCTTGCGTTTTTCTCTCTTTCTGGAATGCTCCTCCCTGAATTCTTTTCAGGAGACTCCCCACTGGTCCGGTAAGAATCAGCTCAGCTGCTCCGTCACCCCCTGAGACTGGATTTGGTGCTGCTTACCCGTTGTGCTCGTCTCCCCCGGGAACGCATTGTACGCTTTACTTTTACATTACGCCATCTCTTGCCTCTGTCTTTGTACTTCCCTTTCCCCCATTAGGAAGTAAGTTCCTTCAGAGGAGGGGCTAAATCTCTCTTCCTGGCCTCTCCAGAATACTACACAGTACCTGCTGGCCCCCCACACAGCGAGTGGTGATGATACAGGGTAAAGCAGGCAGACAGTTCTTCACTCGAGCCCCATTTCGGGTACCTACCAGCTCTGCAGCTTTGGCCAGGCCCACCCGGCTGAGCCTCAGCGTTTTCAGCTGTAGATGGAGTATTATCATTCTTTCCCTGTTCAAGAGGTTCTGAGGATTACTGATGCTCTACACCAAGTACCTGGGACACGGCAGGTGCTCAGTAATTGATAGCTGCTGTTATTGGATGTTCTGTAAATATCTGAGCCTTCGCCACTACAATTCCTCAAGTACTTGAATGCTAGTCAGTGTGGGAAATACTTGAGCAATGTAACCTTTCCTTTTTACAATAACTCCATCAGGCGGTTACTACTCTGTCTGTTTGATAGTTGACGTTATACTCCACAGCTAGGAAACAGCATAGCTGGGATTCAAATCCAAGTTTGCCGGAATCCAAAGCCCACGCTAGACTTCCTCACTGCTGCTCTTACACGCCTTTGTACTTAACTCAGGTAGCCGTGCACATGTTCAATTAACAAAGCAAATCATGAGCGGAAGTCATTTTAACACAGGCAACAGAATTTCCCTGAACTAGTTGATCTGGGAGATTGCAGCCCTTGTACAGTATTTCCATTCCCTGTTTGCAGCTTTTAGGTAAAGAGATAAGGAAACATTTAATCCATTCTCTCAATTAGATGGTGTAATAGATTGTCATGGGCCTTTCGAGATAAGTGTTCAATGATAGTGTCGTGAAGGGCATTGATCAGTTGCGTCCCTGAAGCTCATTGATTATCAGGTGTGTGTAAGGCAGAAAGGCGGTGAGGATGTGATCCTGGGAGGGCTCAGACTTCAGTGTTTGAAGGAAGCTCATAGGACCACGTCGGGCCTCCTCTGTACAATGAGCCTCGCCTTTGAAGAGACTCAACTGGGGCCTGTTTTTTGAGCCCTTTAAGGAATACCACTGGGTTCCTCCCCTGTAGCTTTTTTTTGATTTCTGAATGTCACTTCCCTATCTGCCACTTTTATTGAGTGTCTAGTACATGTAGGGCACTGCGTTACCTGCTCTGGAAAGGTACCTGTCACTGAGATAGGACTAGATATTTGACATTTGAATTGAGGACAAAGATAAAATATCCACACACAATAGAATGCACTAGGTACTGATATCTCCATTTTATAGTTGGGGAAACAGACACAGATTATGGAGCTTGCCCATGATCACACAGCCAATAAGTGTTAGAGCTAGGATTTGAACCCAGGCAGTTCAGCTTCAGAGTCGTTGCTCATAGCCACAGTGTTATACAGCATCTCCAATATCAGCTGATTGCAACAGGAGGCCAGATGGGATAAGTGGTGTGGGTGGTTCCCAAACTAGTCTGCCTCACAGTTACCCAAGAAGCTTCTTAATAAAGGCCAAGGCGGTACATCGCCCTGGACTTGCTGAGTCTGAATTCCTGAGAGCACCTAGAAAATTAGGTGCTTTAAAAAAAAAAAAAAAAAATTTCCAAATGATTTATTTATATGGGCAGCCAGGTTTGGGCATCGCTACCGTGAGAAAAGAATGCACCAAGTGATGTGACAGTGCGAATGAAGGCGTAAAAGAAAAGATAATTCTTCTGCAGAAAAATAGGATGGGGAAAGAGAAGGTCTTAAGAGGAGTTTTATTTGAACTGGGTGTTAAAAGCTGAACAGTGGTTAGTTAGCTTGGTGTCTTCCATGGGAATAAAGCTTTATCGTGGCTGGAGGGTAATAGGCTCTCTGAGGACTGGGGTTGGAGAGAGAGAGAGAGAGAGAGAGAGAGAGAGAGAGAGAGAGAGAGAGAGAGACCTATTAATTGACTTTCAGTGGAAGTGTATGTAGGAGCTTGGTGACGTAATTTATCATTGTTACCAAGGACCAAAATTAATGTAAAATTTGTCCTGTATGATGTGATTCCAGGGCCTCCACTAATTTGCTCCAGAAAAGCTTTGCCCACTTGTCCATAAACCTTGAAATCTCTCCGAGTTCTGTCTTTTGGTTTAAGCCATTGCTCGCAGCTGAAAAACAAAAAGTCCTGGATTGCTGACACATTGAAACATTAAACGTTAACATCAGCAGTGCAGCCATTTTAACCTTCAGGACATGTACCCCTAGGGACATATCAGAATTGCAGAATTGGGGTGGGGGGGGTGATGTAGAAATTGTTATTAGCCAACATAAGGTTTGGATCGTTGAGAAAATGGAGTGAGAAGGTCTTTTGGTTGGGGAAGGTGGAGTCTAGGGGCAGGAGGACGAAGGCACTGTCCGCTGGTCCCCTTTGCTGTGCTGTCACTTAAGGCTGGCCTTGTCTTTCTAAACCAGGTTCTCCAACAAAGTTGTTCTTGGAGTCGATGGGATGGGAGAGCAGAAGTAAAGCTCTCCGGCTGGTAGGAGTAACACTTCAGCAGGGTGTGACCAGCTCTCCTTAGAGAAGGAGCCTCCTGCAGGCTTGCAGTATTCTTTTCTTTCCTCGCCCATCCCCCCACCCCCCCACCCCCGCTGCAAATGGGATGAAACAAACAGAAAAGAAAGACTAATTCTAAAACACCAGAACTGGTTTGTGAAAACTGGAGTGCTGCTGTAATCCTCTGGATGACAGAGTAATACCTACGGGTCAGTGTTCACCATCTGTCCCAATTCTTTTCTTGTTTAAATAGGACTTTTCCTTACTACATGTAAAAACAAGCCATTGTAAGTTACTGTACACTTACAGGAAACTAAACATCACACTGCCTGCCTGCCTCCCCCAAAATAACGACAGGAAAAAAAAAAAACCACACAAAACATTTCAGTTTAATAGCTAATCATTGTCTCAAGTACACAAAAATGTTTCAAGTATGTATTTTCTTTAAAGAAGATTTCACCATTTCCCCCCCCTGGCTTTTAAAGCGGGTAGGATTGAGGATTCAAAGTGATTTATTTTTACTATTTCAGTAATAAAACTCAAGGGGAAAATTGGTTCATAGTGAACACAGCCACTTTTCATTAAATGCAGCGAAAGGCCCAAGAATGAGCCTGAAACAGAGACTAGATCTGCCATTGGAATCCGGGACAAACACACAATTTGCATCTGACATAAATTCTCACAGGGTCCTGTTAAGAATGCAGCAGGCCGGGAATGAGAATGAAACCGACGCCTCACCTATTGTTGTCCCTCCTGGAGCTCTGCTCCTCTGGAAGTCATTAGTGGCTGCAGGTACAAAGGACCAGATGCAGCCCTTTGAGGCTTCCAGTCGCTGAGATGTTTAGCAGATTGCTGCTTTAGGCCACCATCCCCATGCACCTGGGCCGCACTAGGATCCCCTTTAAATAAAAGCAGCAGGGGCCTCTGAGCGCCAGAGCCTGGAGGAGCAGCCCCCTGTCCTTAAACAGGTTGTCTAGGCCTCGCTTCTCGTCCTCCCCAAACCCCAGGTGCTGGTTTACTGCCTGGAGTCTGAATGTGGAATTTCTGGCTTTCTAAATGAGGTTGAACGCCGATGACACGCTCCTCCCCAAATTAGTAATAGTAATGATAACAATAATTTCTTTGTTAAAAGTAACCTAAGTAAGTTCATTGTTTTCAGTTAAAGAAAACTTTTAGAGTGTTATATTCTGTGCCTTATTCTTAGCCATCCTTTCATCTCTCAGAGGTGGAGAGAGGGCGGTGGGAGCTGCTCTCCTTTTTTGCACTCAGTAGGTATCACACACTAGGTTAGGTGTATGTTGCGCTTGCCTGTGAGGGCAGTTGCTACACTTCAGTCTCTTCCTAAAAGCCAAGGGGACATTAACCCCTCCGTAGGGCCCTACGTCCCTGTGTGGTATTTGTGACACGAGTGGGGAACAAAGTCCCGGCACAGAAGTTCAGATAGAGTGAGTAACACAGCTTCATTTGGGAACCAGTGTCCCTCCAGAGGCCAGTGCTCTGGTAAATACAGAAGGTTATACAGAATAGAATAGAATTTAATAACGAACCAAGTCCCAGAGTCAATCAAGATGGAAAAGGTCCCTGGTCGGGGAAAGGCGACTGGGCCCACGATGGGTCTGAGGTGAGCTGGTCTTGCCAGGAAGAACTTCGGAGAGTCCGGGAGTATCGTGATTTGCGCCGTGCAGAGGGTCTTAGCCGGAGCGCCCAGGCAGACTTCTCACAACATTGCTCTGGAGTTCTGCTTTTATCCTCTTTTCCTTGGACTTGTTTACCTTGTAGGTGATAACCAGAAGTTGTTTGCCAGGAGTTGTTTATCTCTTAGGTGATAACCAGAAGTTGTTTTGGTGAAGGTGTTTATCACTCAATTTTGCTATGCTCAATTTGACACAAAAACATGTTTTTTGCTTCCCTCTTATCAGTCTCACACATGTGCAGCCATAGTCCTGTGTCTACTAATAAACAACTTGTTTTGCAAACCTCAATCCAACATATATAATACATTTTATATGTTCTTTGCAGTGTATTATACTATATGTGATCGTATACCTTTCTTTTCCCCCAGTTCATATTGTGTAGTGTAATAAAGATACAGAAAATATAGTGAATTGAATAAAACATACATGGATAGCCTAATGAATGACTGTAAAATGAACACCCATAAAACACATACCCAAATCAAGACATTATAACAAAACTAGCACCCGAGAATTTCCCCACGTCCCTTCCCAGTCATAACTTCTCCCCTCTGACAGAAACTCTCCTGTCTTTCATATATTTACTTCCTTGTTTTTCTTCATAGCTTCATCCATAAATAAATCTGTAAATAGTTTCTCTTTTGCCCGATTTTGAGTTTCATGTAAATGCAAGCACACAGTGTGTATCTTATCCTGCTTATCTCCTTTTGCACCACTTACAATTCTATGATCTATCCACATTATTGCCTATAATGAAGTAATTTGTATAGTAGTTCATTTATTTTTATTGATATAGAGTATTTCATCACATGACTATGCCACAATTTAAGAAATCTTTTCTATAACACCTGAGTTTAGAACTCTTGGAACAGTGCTAGTATGACCATTTTTTTGCATGTATTCTGGGACACGTAAGCTTGCACGTAGGCGGATGGGACAGAGGGTGTGTACATGTTTAGCTTTGAGTCGGATATGAATATTTTCAGCTTTATTGTATAAAACCCAATTTTTCCAAATTGATTTCCAATCCTAGCAACAATGAGTTCATATGGCTCTGTGTCCTATCAACACTTTCTAATTTCAGACTTTTAATATTTTCCACCCATGATTATATTTATTCCTGTAATATTTTTCTACGGCAAATAAATAGTCAAAGCCCCATTTTACAAATGAGGAAGCCATATTTTGTTTGTAGAAAAAGACACCATAAAACCTGAAGGAAATATTAAAAGGACTGAGTCCATAACTGAATGGAAAGTCAAGGAATGGCAAATCCCTAAAGTTTAATTTCTATCTGTATTGTGATTTCAGGGAAGTATCTAATCTGTGGTACCCAAACATCTGATGATATCTTTTATTGCTTTGGAGGTAAACAGCCTTTGGGGGGAAAAAGAAAAATCTTAAAATGACGTGTCATTTGGTCAGGATAGGAAAATAAGCATTGAAAACAACAAACCTGACACAAAATAAAAATAATGATGATGATAATCCCTCTGCTTGCCTTTTCTTGAATACAGATTCTGGAGCAGATATTGGACTGAGCAGGTTCCATAAATTGTTACCAGGTCACTTTTCCGTGATTGTACTTTATTTTAGAGTTCTTGAGTGATGTGAGCGAAGGCAGACACTGCCTGGGTTTGCAGAGTCTTGGGTACATTTATTTTTGTTTCGGGGCCTGTGTGTCTACTGCCCAGTTCTAAATGGACACTGTGGACAAAGACCACATTAGAAAGATAACCTCCCTTTCCTCATCCTGCCCCCGTGAGCTTGTCATTTGTACGTGTTTGTCCTGGGAGGTCTCTTATCTTCTGTAGGTGAGCTCTTGAAAATATTTGCCCATAACCAGAAGGATCTAGATTTTACCAGACCTCCTGACACTCCATCCCTCCCCATGTCAGTGAAGTAGAAAATATAGTCCCAGTAATAAAGATTTTCTATATCACCTACCAAGGAAAGCATACACTACTTTGAAAGAAGATTCATATTATGGTGGAGGGCTTTTTGTTTAACACAGAAGGACTCTCTTCTCTAACGGTGGTGAATGCTGAAAGTAAAATGGCAGACCTCCAAGGGTATCCGAGAATACCTCTTCCATCACATGCATCCTCTTGTTCGACGCTCATAGCAATCCCAGGAAGTAAACACTACTATAACCACATTATCAATGGGGAAACATTGCCTCAGAAAGGTTAAGTAACTTGCCCCAAATCCCACAGCCTGAATGTAACAGTGCCTGATTTGAATCCAGGCCCGTCTATATTGCTCTTAACTGCCATGCTGTAATGCTTCCAATCACGTAGAAAAATTCAGGAAGGAAAATGCAGCCTATTCAGAATATCAGCCTGGAATCTGGCTTTTCTCGGACTTTCTTTCTCATGGGTTTTGAACTGAGTGTCCAGTATTTGATACTCTCTGTGTTGTCCAATAGCATTGAAGGGAATTCTGTTAGGAGAGTGCAAGCACCAGTCCCCCCTGGAATTTGTACAGGAAGACTATGATCTTTCTGAGAAATTCTTGAAGTTGAGCCATTGTTAAGCTATTTTGAGGCCCCATTCTTTCAGAGCGGATATGCTATATAAATGGTTAATATTTTCCTAGTGTTCACCAAAGAGCTAAAAGCAAAGGCTACAAGGGATGTAATTTTTTGTGATAATATAAATATGACTCTATTTGAAGTGAGTTGAATTAGAAAACTCATGAATAAATGCCTTGACAAAATCAGAATTATACTGCAAGGAATTGACCTACTTTGCAGGAAGACTTTCCCAGAGTTCCTTAGCTAATATAGGATGTTAACCCAATAGAGAAATCTTTCTGCTAATAGCACTTACCACAAAAGACTGGCACCAGTAGTTGGTCAGGTAATCCAAAAAAAAAAAATAAAAATTAAAGTCTGGAATCATAAAAAAAAGAAGTTCATGCCTTCATTTTAAATTTTAATTCAACTGAAAATATGTAATACATGTACATCAATTTGCAGATCTTTTGATGTCAGTATAATGACTTTTCTTGGCTTTGAAATACAGTTTTGTTCATTTGAATGCTGTGCACTCATAACAAAATCTACACCCATAAAACACATCTTCTGTGATTTCCAGCTTTGGGTGGCATAAAGATTTTAAAATACAATACTTGCCAAGTAACTGGAGTGTAGACTCCTTCCGGGTCCTTGTGTTTTTTTTCACTTAATTTGTTTTGTAGCACTTTCTTTTTACAACTTGCCCTTTTTGTTTATTCTAAATATTGAACTTCATTTTCATAGAAATAACAACTCCCTTTCTTTCTGTACTCATGTTTCACTGATATATGTAATATTTAATAATGATGTACTTATCATAACAGTCACAACTCTCATAAACAGGTTTGGGAACAGATGTAGGGGTTCCTTGGTAAACATCTAATGTAACGGACTCAAACAGAAATCAAGGAGCCTACATGCCATTGGTGTTCAAAGTGAAGCCAGCATCAGATAATGTGAAGAGTCGATCCAAAACGCCAGCTAGCTTAACAGAGCTCCCCCTGTACCTCTCCTACAGAGTCCTTCTGAGGATTTGAGATAAGGAAAAGTAAGGCATATAAATAAAGCAACTAGCATTAAAAGGGGTCGAGTACACAGTCAGAGCTCAGAAAATTGTCGCTTACATTTTTCCTCTTTTCTCACTTCCACCAATTCAATCAATATATTTTTTTTATTGGAAAATTATCATTGGCTTAAATCTCTCGTTTTTCTACTAGACTATGAGCCTGCTGGGGATAAACAACATGTCATACTCATTTCTCACTCTCCTATATTGCCCAGCATCTAATAGGCCTTCTGAAAATGTGTTTTAATTCACTGCAGTCAGATGAGGATGGGGTAACTCTGAGGGGAGGGCAAGAGAATCCTGGCCAAGAGGCCCGTGTCTGGGGTTAGGATGCCAAGAGCAGGTATTAGAAGGAGGGGTATGGAAAGGTGAGGATTAAGTGTGGAAATACCCGTAGGTACCAAGTCTAAAAGGCCAGTGACAGGATCCTGATGGTGGGGATTGTGGGGCCAAAACTTCTAAGTCAGACTAATTTTCTGCAGCACCCTTCAGGGAATCTCCTTCATTCTGTTTCAGTCCTCTCTGCTGCCAGCTGAAACCAATGTATGAAACTTCTCATGCAGACGTTTGCTACCAGACAAGAGGATGCTTGCAAAAGGAACCAAGCATGATACTAATCCTGGGAACTTTTTAAGGGCAGTGACCATATCCTACTCATTTTTAGATCTAAATCTACAAAAAAAAAAAAAAAAAAAAAGACAAATTAGAGATTTAATTTGGAACCTCCATGAAATTCTAGACTTTTGAATCAAGTTATCAAGCCCTCACAGGCCCCATCCTCCCATCCCCTTTCCGGATGGACTGAAATTATTGTAGTTCTTCCTTCCTGGTGAAAAAATGTACTCTCCAATTGTTGGCAACTCTGTTAAAAAGAATTAATATCCTCTTTATCGAAACCGTATCGAAACAGTAAAACGTTCTTTGGGCCCTGTGCCAAGTAACAAAGGAAAGAAATGAAATGGCCTTTATGAAATGTCGAGAGGAAGACCGTTTTTGCTTCAGCTTCCTTTAATTTGAGAAAACTCTCTGTAGTGCAAGCCCCAGAATGTATTCTCCTCTCTCATCTGTTTCTCTGTCTGGCAGTTAGACGCCCTCTCCACCTCGAGGCTGTTGCAGGCTTTAATAACCCCATGATTTGCTATTCACACTGCTTTGGGGGTTAGTGGCCGGACCTAGAGCTGCGTACTTTTGATCCCCGTACCTGTAACATACAGTTCTGCTTTTCTGATGCTTGGGGCTCATTATAAAGGACTGATACTTGGGATTAGTCATCAGTGGCCGCAGGCAGACCAGGTACCCGAGTGTTATACTATGGCCTTGATACCTCTGGCTGCAGGTTATCTAGCAGAAGGGGCACTGTATGAGTCATCAGACTCAGGTTTGGATGTTAGCTCTGTTCTTGCTACCTTTGCAGTTTGGCCAAATGGTTTCTCCTTACTGAGCCTCTCTTCATCAGTAGAAAGGGAAGCATAATGTCTTTTCTTTTTCTATGGAATTATTTTGAAGATTAAATGACCTAACATGGACAAAGCACCTGTATTATAGATTAAGTTGTGCCCCCCCAAAAAAAAAAAAAAAAGTTATGTTGAAGTCCTAAGTCCTGGCACCTCAGAACGTCACCCTACTTGGAAATAGGGTCGTTGCAGATATGGTGTCAGGATGAGGTCGTTAGGGTTGGCCCTAATCCAATGTTCGGTGTCCTTCCAAAAAGGGTTGACATCAGTACGTAGAGACAGACACACACAAAGAATGCCATATGCACATGATGGCAGAGATTGGAGTGATGCATTTTTAAGCCGAAGAACGCCAAAGATTGCCAGTGCACCACGAGAAGCTAGGTGAGAGACATGGGGCAGATTGTCTACCACCCTCAGAAGGCACCCACCCCTGAGGATACCTTGATCTTGGACTTCTAGCCTCCTGAGCTGTAAAGCAATACATGTCTGTTGTGTAAAAGCCGCAGAGTTTGTGGTACTTTGTTCCGACAGCCCCAGGACGCTAATACCCTCTTGTCACTAAGTTTTTGTTCTTTACCTTGCTTATCCCTGGTCCCTCCTCTCCCTTTAAATATATTCAAATAAGTGCGCTGCGGGGTCTCTGTGCAGGCGAGCACCGAGCTGGGCGTCTCATCCCACTTGTGATCTTCCAGATGGCACATAGAAGAGCTGTCCTCTTTTCCTATGATGTGTAATATGTATTTTTTAATCTTCTGGGTCGTGCCGGCAGTAATAGTCTTCAGACCACTAGAAGCTAGGCGAGAGACATGGGACAGATTGTCTTACCGCCCTCAGAAGGCACCCACATAGTCTGCACACACATCTTGCTGTGGAAGATTTGACAATAAGAATTGCCTCACGAGGCCGACCTCACAAGGAACAGCAGATAGAAACACGCTGCTGTTCTTGTCATTTTGCAGCAGCCTTTTTTAAGGCGTCTCAGAGAGTTGGGAAATGAGGGATTCTTTTCTTCCAGGCCTCCTGTTTCTCTTCTCCCAGGAAAAGCTATTGGCAGGCGCTGTGGAGACAGCAGGAGGGAACAAGAACAGCTTCCCGGAGAACACCCCGAGTGATTTGCGTCCTATTAAGTGAGCGCAAGCCGCCTCACTTTGTCATTCATATTAACTGAGCATTTTTAAAATTTAGAATGGAGTTCCACCTGGGTTCATGTTCAAGGCTGTGCTCCAGTGCTTCACTGGCATTTCCTTGAAATTGGCCCCATTTGGTTCAGCGTTGCTTTCCATTCGATGGTGTATGGAAAAACCTCTGCCTGGCTGGGCACTAAGATCAGTATCGCCACTCTCAGCAGCTGTGTTGTGAGGAGATTCAGACTCCAGGTACGAACAGCACCGATCCACTGACTCAGAGGAGAGTTTTCCAGCCACAACGGGAAGCACACGCTTCTCTTTCCTACCGAGCCATATCGAACCCTTCGCCTTGATCTGAGAACCTGGCATCTCAGCCCCTTCAAGTGTTCCACACCGCAGTGAAGGAGCCAGGATCCCACCGAGCGAGCGAGCCGCCTGCAGGCTGCAAAATTCCAGCAGAGAAAGGATTTTTGAAGTATCAAAAGCTTCACACCTGTGGGTGATTTCCATGCAGAGACTGAGAGCAAGAGTAGCCAACGTATGACCTCTCCAAAATACATCTGTACCAGCCCTTTGAGGAAAGAGCAATCTCTTTTGTTTTCCTGGATGTGGCAGGAAGACAAGGAAGATGAGGTGTGTATCGGCTCAGAAGAGGAGAGAGACGCTGGGCCTATATCAGAGGGCACTGGAGCTGGACTCAGAGACGTGCATTTCAGTCACACACCTGCTGAGTTACTAGGTGGGAAAACGTATCAAAATACCTTCACCTGCCAGAATCTCAGCTTCTTTGTTTGTAAAATAGGTTGATAATAAGTTCCTGACAGGTCTGTTGCCAGGACTTTGTGTAGGAGCACGTATATGGTCTGCACGTATGTGTGTATCTGTCAGCCTGTTTTCTCTCTCCCCGTCTATCGCCTATCACGTTTGTTGCATGATTACCACGTGTCAAGAACTTTGCTAAGTATATTATATCCATTAATTACATACCTAAAGGAGGCCTTATGTTGTTAAAGGTTAAAATTGTTAATGGTAAATAATGTTACTTGAGCACAAATGCCAGTTGTCTGTATAATCTTGGTCAAGTCCCTTTACCTCTGTAAGCCTTGGTTTCCTCAGCTGTAAAACGAGGGTAGTAACAGTGTCTGCGTGATAGGATTTTTGTGAGAAAAAAATGAGAAAATACTTGTAAAACATTTTTCCAAAGCTCGGCACATCGTAAGTGCTCAGTAAATATTAGTGAACATACGAACTTGTTGAAGATTGAGTGTGGGGCCAAACCCCAAAAAAAGCAGTTTCCAGGCTCTCGGCCTCACATAGACAAGTGCTGGCTCAGGTAGTAAATGGCCATCAACTGTGATTGGATGGCCATCAGCTGTGGCTAGTTGGCAGTCAGCTGTAACCAGTGAGCCATTGGCCACTAATATATAAAATAACTGCTGTGGCTGTGCTAGCAGAGAAGAGAGGAAAGAGAGAAAGAACGGGGGCTAGCAAGAAGATGGTGGCTGGGCTGGCAAGTGTGGATGGCGGTTTGCGGACAGTGTGAATCCAGCCTCCAGTGAGAGTATAGTGCCGCCAGAGAGAATATAGTGGTATGACTCCCCCATCTATGGCTCCGTGGGTGTTCCTTTTTGGCCTCACCATATCCTGCGTTCTTGTATGGGGAGCGGGAGCAGAGACCCCGCAGGCCACCCTGCACGACAAATGGCGCAGCGAGCAGGGTCTTCCGCACGACATTGAGTTTCTCTACAGGGACACACATCCCATTAAGTTTGTAGATGACTAGGTTTTAAGTGTGTTAGAAAATGTGTTTTGTAAACTGGTGGATCTCTGTGTGTTCCTATTTCATTTTATTTGTCATTGTTTCTGAAGAAACTTGTCAGTATGGACTAAAGACAAAGGGGCATTTGGTAATGTCCGGGAATGGAATTAGTAGCTCATGGGAGAGAGAGCAAAGGGAAAATATCATTTTGGAAGAAACTAAATGTATCCATTAAGAGAGAAGTGGGAGGCAAGACTCCCCAACATTTGGACTGATGGGCAGTAGGTGGAACAGGAAGGTGACAGCTACGCAAGTGGCCTGGCAGACGGGTAGCAGAAGCTCTTGTTTCCAAAAGGGAAAACAGTGCAGGAAAATGCACAGATGTGCAGACGTGTAAGGTGTATTCTGGGACCTGGGTTTTACTTGACTTCATGCGGCTGAAGCAAAGAGAATGTGTTGGGGAAATTAGGAGTGAGGAAGAAGAAATTCGTTTTTCTTTCCAATTGAAAAGACTGTGATCTTCATGAGGGCAGGGAATTTTTCTGTCAGCTTCACCTCTAGTCCCCCGGTGATTCACAAGTAGATGTATGATAAATAGTGGATTAAATACCGATTCCATGGATGAGAAATTTCTGTTTGATTTGGTTTGATGGGAAGTGGAACCACTGAGGACTTATAAATAATAGAATGACATAAGAATATCCTGTCTAAAGAGCAACCTTGTAGTTCTCTGTCAAGTGGACTGGAGTAGGGAGAAACTGCCAACAAGAAAACCAGTAGTCTATGGAATCATCAAGGTGAGATTGGAGGACCAGAATAAGTGTAGTGACAGCCAGGACATTTTAGGAATATTATGGATAACTCTTAAAACCTGTGTGAAAAACATGACAAGGAAAAGGGGAACTCACAAGTCTCTCTAAAATGGTTACCCTGGGTGAAGGGTACACTGCCCTTGGCATTTATTTATCTGACACATGTTACCTGCCTTGTGCTGGGCACTCTCCTAGATACTAAAGAGTCAACGATGAATCAGAATCACGATTGGTGTACCAGACCTACAAATAACCACACAGTGTGCTGGGTGCTGTTGTTAACATTGCCGTAAATGAATTGTTAGAGTCTAGTATTGTGACTATACTTTAACTGGGCCTGGTGAGGCTTCACGGGGGAGGACGGGGGTTGGGGTGGCAGTGGAACTGGGCATTGAGAGGGAAGAGCCTCTGTGAATAAAGGAGAAATTGGTCTTCTCAGTTCTGTACATATTGAATTGTGGTCCTTGTAAGAAATTCAGATGCGAGCATTTAGAAGGCAGATGGAAATGTGGGCAGCGAGCTCAGGAGAGGTATTGGAGCTGATTAGTTAACTACATGTCACCTTGGAAAGAGTGAGATTATCAAGTGAAAAAAAGAAGACCATGGATAGAACGTTACAGATTCCCTCCATTAAGGATCTGGAAAAAAAGGACACACAAGTCAGGAAAGAAGGAGTACGAGATAGTCACAGAAGCATAAGAGGAACCACTTTTTCAAGAAAGAGAAAGAGGGGCAATCAGAGGTCCATCTGTGTGGAGTAACCACAGAGAGTGAGCGTGGAGAAAGGACTGTTGCAGTAAATACTTCCTTGATGACTATCTTCACGAGAGCATGTCCTGTGGCATCAGCTGTCCACGGGGGCCTTTTGTTGTCGCTGTCTCATTTTCAGAGATTTTGGAACCACATTAGGCAGCTGGTGGACTGTCAAGACCTCGGTTGCTTTTGAGATTCTTCACTTCTCATTGATTCCTTTCCTAAAACGGGGGTAAAGACTCATGTTCCCGGCCGCAGTTCCCCTTACTACAACCAGGCTTACACACTTTCTCCTTAACACAACTCTGCCCATGTTATAATAATGCCCTTGAACAAAGACATCGTAGCACCCACAGAGAAAAATCTGTGCTGGCTTTCACCACCCTCCATAATCTGAGCCCAGACTGCACAGGTGGTGGAGTGTACTGGAAAGAGCGTGAACTTTGGCGTCAGACAAGCACGTGGGAATGCAGACCGCCCTATTCCTGGCTGTCTGACTTGGACAGCCCGTGCCACTCCTGCTTCACAGTTTCTTTTCTGCACAGAGGCACCATTCATAAGTGCCTCGTACCATTCCTGGCTCATGAGGGATGCCTGATAATGTGGAGCAGTTACTACTGGGCAGAGTTAGAGGAAGACTCATTTGCAGCAGCTTTTCTGAGCCTGCTCTTGTCTTTAACCCTGGCCCAGGGTGGTTGTCCATGCCCCCCACTTCATGTAAATTGGGCACATCATTTGAAACCTGGCTTCAGTCCCTCCTTTCCCGGAACACTTCCTCTTAGGATCTTGCTTCAGAGTCCTCTGTCTCCCCTCCAACCCCCTGGGACACTTCTCAGTGTAATATTTATGCTAGCTGTTCCTGGGCCAACCTAGGCCATGACTTCTGTTGTTCTTACCTTGTTTTTCTTTCTTGATTTCTTGTTTCAGTTTTCAGAGGTTTATGTATTACTTCCCTGACTTGATTGTAAATCCCTTGAGGGTAGAGAAAGGCCTTATAATTTATTGCACCTATAATCTTTTTTTCTTTTGTTGTCTTTCAATTCTTTGGAAGACATGGCCTAGTAGGGAAAATACATTATATAGAGTCAAAAAAAACACACCTGGGTTTGAAAAGCTTGGCAGGCAAATGAAGATTGTGTGACATGGAAACAGTCACCTATCCAGTGTGAACTCTACTTTCATCATCTCTAAAATTGGAAAAACAGTAATACCTGCCGCACAGGGTCATCGATGGCCTTAAACATTTCATAATCGATCCTCAATTATGATGTCTGTCACCATTCCCTGGGCCTTACTGGGTGGGTGTGCAATCGTGACTATTTCCATTGTGTCAGGATTCCTTTAAACGATGTGCTCTGCAGTCCTTTGCATCCCTTCGTCCCCCACTGAAATGCCACCCCATCTGTGTTGCCAGCTCTGGCCCATCCGTCAGAATGTGTGATCCTTCCCTGGTGCGCTTTTTGCACTTTGGCAGCACCTCTATTTGTTATATTTAATTCTGCCTTTCAGGGAACTGTGTTTCTTTCACTAGACCGGGACTTTTTAAAAGGAGTAATTCCGTTACTCATCTCAGGGAGACGACGTAGGTAGAGTGGAAAACACATAGAAATGTGGAAACAAACATAGCTGGAGTGAATCCTGGGTGAATCACGTCTCCTTGTTAGCTGTGGGAACTTTGGGCAGGTGTCTTGACTTCAAAAAGTCTGTTTTCTCATCTGCACAAAGTGAAATCAAAATACCACTTAGGGCTATAGTATGCGCTAAATGAAAAGCAATGTTTGTGAATATCCATCACTGTATCTGGAACCTAGTAGGTGTCTAATAAATGGTAGCCCCAGCCCCTGGCATGACCTCAGTCACGTAAGAGATACATAAGATGTTGCCTGAATTAAACTAAAAGGGATTTAATGCTTATTTCTGTTTTCTGTTGATCTGTTATATCCTACTATTGCTGACTATGAAAATGTGTCCCGTTTTCTGCCTGGCATTCACGACAGTGGTTTAAGAAGTGTTAAGATCATGCTTGCGACCATGTTGAGCGCTTTGACGGGGAGGTGCTTTTTGGAAACAGCAAGGCTCTGCAGATATTCACGATTTTGTTACCTGATCAAAAAGACCTATGTATTTTTCCTTGTTGGCAGAAAGGGGGCCAAAATAAGTTCTTTAGATTATTGGCTCTTTTATATTACATTCATTGAAAGCTAAGCCATCCTGGGAGATAAACTACAAAAATTAGACAGTGTGAGGCTTAAAATCTTAGTGATGAAAGCAGGGGAAAGATCATCTCAACCCCAATTCTTTCTCTTTTCATGTTTTATTAGCAGGTGAGAAACTAGGGAGAAAGAATCCGAGGTAAAACAACAGACATGGGGGCAGTGAACTGGGTGTGGCCGTCCATTGTGCTTCCCTTTAGCAAGCATTCAGTCTCCTTGCCACCCAGCAAGGGTGAGGGGCCAGAGAGACAGAAATGCATATCCATCATTAATGAAAGTTTTCTAGTTGGAAGTAGCAGAAGTCGTCTTGCATGGACTTAAATATAACAGAGGGGGACATATCGTAAGGACCCCGAGTTGTGTCGCAGAACTTAAGGAAGGGCATGTGTGAGCTGAGCCTCTGGAAAGATGACCAGTAATTTGGAATCAAGACCCCAACATTACTTTTCTCTCTGTGGTTACTTCTTCCAGGACACTATTTCCCTTTACTTTTTTCGTAAGACTGCCTTTCTCTTACCCAGGCCAATAGCAGGAAAGTGTGCCCTCACCCTCCAGAATTCTACAGTCCCGTGTTATGATTCTGATCACAAGGAGAGATTGACTCCTCGCTCTGCTTCAATCCTCAATTCCCAAGGATGGGGCTCTAATCAACACAACTTGGACCAGGTGTCATCATCTGGTTCAATCAAGAGAGGCCAGAGGGTGAGGTCATATTGTACAAACATGGCCACGGTGACAATACTGCTGCATAGGAAAGGGTGGTCAGCTGGGGTTTAATCATTGAGATCTGGGTCAATATAATAAAAAGGTCTACTCTTGATGAATGAGACAAGGTCCCAGCTCTCACACACTCAATGACATAGAAGCAATCAAAAAGCAAATAGCAAAAAAAGTGGTGTTTTTATATGCTGACATGCTAAGAAGCAGCCATGGTTTGTCAGCATTGACATAGTTCGATCTGAACTAGGTTGCTAAATTTAAACTGAAGGGAAAGGAACTCATATTTGTGAAGCACCTATGTACCAGACAGGCCCCTTTCTCCCATCTTTATTTCATGCACAAACTTCAAGGTAAGTCTTTTCTATTCCGTATTATAAATAAGGAATTTGCAGTGACTTAATGAGAACTGGAACCCTCCTGGCAGAGCAAGCGTTTGGAAGTTGTATCTCTCTGCCCCTGAATCCCACACTCTCCACCCAGCTGGAATTTGAAAGGCCTTGGATGAAACATTAAGTCACCAGAGTCCATTGTCTTTGTCTCCATCACTGAGTGGGATAACTTTGTATCAGGAAGTGACTGCCTTCCACTCAGGTCCTTCAGCTAGAACCCAGGAGTCATACTAGCTTCCTTCCATTTCCTGTTTCTTCCACAGACAATCTGTGACTAGGTCCTATCTGCTATTCGTCCAGTGTATATTTTGATTCAGCCCAGTTCTCTCCATCCACTGTCATCATCCTCGTCTCCTCTTTACCTGAATTAGTACAGTAACTCCTGCTTTGACTTTGCCCTTCTTTGGCCACAGAGCAGTCAGAGAAATCTTTACAAAATTTACAAAATGAGAGTCATGCACCTGCATAATGTCCGCCAATGGCTTTTCACTGCACCTGGAACCCAATCCACACTCCTTACCCTACTTCTAAAGCGGCACATGAAGGCGCCCTGCCTCCTTCTTTGCTGCCACTTCCCACCTCCTCCCCCTTGATTTTTCTGCTCTTATCACAATAGCTTCTCTCTGTTTTTTGGTAAACAGGCCAAACACATTCCCTCCTGGCATGACTGCCCTTTTCTTGTGTTTTCACCTCTCCTTTCACATGTCATTTCTACCAGCAATGCCTTCATGGGCCAGCCTGTCTAAATTAATTGTTCCCCACCCTGTCCCAGTCACTCTTCATTTCATCAAACTATTTTATCATCTTCATAACACTTATCACTATCTGGAACGATCTTGTTCATTATTTACTGACTGGCGTATTATCTTCCTTTCCTTTTAGATCAGCAGTGCTCTTTCTCTGTTATTCATGACTGTACCCTGGGACCTGGGCCAGGGCTACATAGTAGACTTTCCACACGTGTTTGTGGCATGCGTGACGATGAGGCTGACTGTTAGAAATCTAGGGGTGTCAGGGCTGGGCCTGAGCCCTGGCATTCATTACTAGCAATGTCGGGGGGCACTTAGTCACCGTCTCTTCCAGCCCCTTCCTCTTAAACCCTAGATCACTGAGATTTATCTCTGAGTTTAATCAAATCTAATTTATATCACAGCCTCCTCAGTAAATAATTGATTTGCCCTCTCTGTTGTCTTCATCACAAATACTTCTTTGTACTCTAAAGAAATAATGTAATCAGTCGATAGTATACACAGCTCTCTTGTTTAAAAGGCCGATGGAAGATAAAGCATGATTCTTGCTCAAACCGGAATATACCTGGACCAAAATAATCTCCCTTAAAAAATAGTCTGCAAACAAAATGGAAGCAGAGATACCCAGTTAAACCCTCTTGTTTCTTCGCCTGGAGATGTCTCCCTGAAAGTTGTAGCTGCCACGGAGCAAAGTTCTTGGCCAATTGCACCTGCATGTGAAAAGAGAAACCCTTGTTCATTTGTGGCTTCAATAACCTCTGTCTGGGTCTAAGCACAGGCTTTCAAATGTCCAGTGTCCACACACATTGGGTGAGAACTCCAAAAGGGGTTTGGCTGTTCTGTGCTACCCTGTGACCCCAGCTCACTGAGTACACCTGCTTCTCTTGCTTCTCTCGTCTTTGCTCAATCACCCGGCTTTCCTGGCCAACACATCGAGAGCATACAAGGTTCTTTTGTATCCGAATCATACAGTCATCCTCCCTTCAGCCTCAGGTGTTCCTTTTAAAGAAAGACATTGAAAGAAGGAAATTTTACAATTGGTTTTCACACAGTTGTCTATTCTGGGTCCACACTTTTCTGGAGTGGAAGGAGGGGAGGGGGGATAATGAAGTGTCACCGCTGATAAGTGTAGAAAGACTCCGTGTAGGCGTCCTCACAGGGAAAATCCATCTTTCTACTGTCTTTCAAAGGCAGTCTCAATATGGTCTTTCTCTGCACTGTTTTAACTGGAAACATCTTAACTGTTCAATAATAGGGGATTGATTAGATAAATTATGGTACATCTCATATATGATGGGATAGTACGCAGCCCCTAAGGATCATGTTACAAAAAATGCCAATATGGAAGAGAATCTATAATACACTGCCAAAAGAAAGAAGCAAGCTGTAGACTTATGGTATGAAAACATTGCTTTAAAATGTACGGTTGTGTGTGTTATACACTTAGAAAAAAGTTTGGCAGAGCACATACTCAAATACAACCATAGATATTCCGGGAAGGTATTAGGGGTGACTTTCCCCTTTTTATCTCCCCTGCATTTTCCAAATTTTGAGGTTCGAGCACATTTCGCTTTATACTTAGAAAGGGAAAAAAAGCAGTTGTTTTAAATAAATAAGAAAAGTTTTAAAAGGTCTCTGTTATTTTTTTCATTTTTCGAACAAGATTGTCTTCATTTGTCATCAGCTCCCAGGGCTTTGTAGATGCCCGGTGCCTGTCATCATTGCCTCTGCCAAAGGGAGACAGGTTGTGAACTTTAGAAAACACTGTACTTCCCACCCCTGGTGGAAGTGAGGGTGCCCTTAGATGGGTGATCACCCCGCTCGCTCCTGCAGACTTGGCTGCCCACGAAGCCTGGCAAACACTCAGTAGTTTTGCCAGGGGCCTCTGAGTTGCATTTGTTTGAGAGGATGTTAGCTCTGAATATACCTTCTTCATCAGGCTTAGCCTCTAGGAGTATCAGTATCAGTTTGCATTATTTGGGCTCTTGAGCTGCCTCTGAGCCCTGCTCCCATCTCTCTTAGATCATTGCAGCCACTTACTGGCTTCGCTGCTCCACATCAAGCCCCTCTCTTTCAGAACACTCTCCCTCAAATGCATTGATTTTGTACTGTCTTTGATTGAGTTCCCAGGAAACCAATGGCAGAGATAGAGATTTGCTATAGGAAGTTTCTCGGGGAAGTGCCCTCCAAATCAACCCCGATGGGGAGTGCAGGTGGCAGGCCTGGGCAGAGGGAGAAGCTGAATGGTGATGCAGGTACAACAAGGCCTCAGCTGACCTCACTGTTCCACGGGGAGCTCGTGAGTGGCCTTTCAGAATTGTCTCAGATTGAGGCTTGGGGCCTGGCCTGTACACCTAGCCCTATCTAAGCTACCAGTTATTGATTGGGTGTGAGCTACAGAGGGGAGAGAGAGTAAGACGAGGGGAACAGGGCCTTGGGTAAGATAATTCTCTTTGGTGGAGGGCAATTCCCTCAAAGAAACCCCCCTGCCGTGCCCCAAGAGCCTTCCTTGGCCAGCATTTCACTGGCTGGGGCGGGGGACGGGGGGTGGGGGGATGGGCTTCAGACCTGAAATCGAGTCTCGGAGGCATACTACATGTAGCCTGTAGTTCATGGGAAAGGAAGTGAAAAGATCGTCAACATATGGCACTGGCCAAGAGTTGCACTGCTGTGCTGAGTGCTTCCCACATATAATTGCCTACAGTTCTTGCAGTAATCCTGCAAGATGAGCATTATTATCCTCATTTACCGAGAGATGAAGTAACTTGCTCCATGCCAAGAAGCCCCGAAGTGGCAGTGGGCCGAGAATCTAGGCGGCTCCTGGACTCTGTTCTTTCCCATTCATCACCCCGCCCCCTCCCTTTCTTGGAGTGTAGGTCCGATTTTCCTCTTGTATTTTATATGTCATTCTGCCTCACCTTCATCCATGCAGCACTGCAACATAGTATGACCCTTTTGGTTGCAGGTGGCAGAAACAAAAATAATTGTGGTGACTGGATTCAGACCTGTCCTTCCCCTGCCTTCTGCAGTCCTATTTGGTACCCACCCTCCAGCTTCAGATTCTCTCCCTTAAAACTTCTTTTGGTTGATTCCATTTATTTTTCAGCAACCCTGGCTCTGCCTCTTCCTAGGTCTATGATCTTGGGCCAGTCTTGACCTCTTGGAGCCTCAATTTTCTCAGCTATAAGAAGGGACGAATAATGCCCACCCTGCTAGGTTGTTGACAGAATAACAGGACAATGGAGAACTTACACATTGTTCAAAGCCTGTTCTGTGCCCTACATTGTGGCATCAACATGACAAAGTATTACACACCTACTGCATTACCTTCCACTGAGCGGCAACACTCACTAGTTTTGCGCTCTTTGCCCCTTGGCCACCAGGAAACAGACACAAGCTCAGCCATAGAAAGACCGGGGGAGTAAATGGTGTGAGCCCTCCTCAGACTCTCAGTAAGCAAGCTTGTGCAAATCAAGATGCAGATTAGAAGCCAGACTGGTTAGTCCTTGATAGGCCCCAGTTGGCAGGCTATGCCAAGCTCCTTGGTCTTCCTGGAAGGACTCAGCCACAGAAGATTACTGATGTCTTTACAATCTTAAAACTGGGAGGTTTCTCCTTTTTTCCACCTCACTGCTTCTTCCTCATACATGAAGATATGGTTGGCCGTTTTTCCATTATGCCTGCCTCGTATTGGAAACAACGTACTGGGAGTTGCAGTGCCACTGACCCTGACGATTAGCCCCTGAGATGTTGGCACTAAAATTTAAACTTGGTTTTCCAAAGTTGTAAGATGCTGCGTCTGTGTGTTTTGGAGGAGGGATGTTGGAAACTGGGCAAAGAAAGTTAAAACAACTTCCCTTACTCTATATATTTGTTCAGCAAATATTTGTGAGTACTCACTGTGTGCCAAGCACTGTCCTAGTCATTTGGGACACGCAGGGAGCATATGTCAGCCCTCCAGGAGCCCACCGTCTAGCGAGGGGAGAGTCCCAGGCCCGGCTTCCCTGCCTGACCTGCTCTCGTGCATGGGGAGTCCCAGGATGCAGGTGAAGCATGCCCCAAATGTACTTGGCATGGTCATCTCTTTAGTTTTTCTTCAGAGAACCTGTACTGGCGTTTGAAGGAACACTGCAAAGAAATTGTTGGTCTAAGGATTTGCGGCCTATGATTGTTTGCTTTTGTTATAAAGAGTTTATTAATGATGCTATATAATTTTTACAATACATTGTTAAAATGAAAATTCCAAAAGACACAGCAGGAAAAAACAAAACAAGTAAATACTGGTAGACCTTTGTGAGGGAAATGAGAGCACCAATGATCAGAGTATAAGAATTATGTCACCTCCATGGGGTCACCAAAGGACCCTGCCTTATACTTCAGAGGTTCCTAATCCGGCTCTGCCTCAGAATCTGGAGTAAGCTTTGAGAATGCAGATTCCCAGGCCCTCCAATTAGCCCCTCTGGAATCTTAGCACTTGGCTTCACACAGAGAGGTGCCCGTGGATACCAGATGTCCTTTGTTCAGAGCTCTTTTCAGAAGCACCAGTGAAGAACATTTTTATAGAAAATGTGTCCATGAATCATAGGTTGGGTATGGTTTTAGCTCTTTAATTAGTTTACCTCTTAGCAATAATGACAGCAACCATGTTCATAAAAGCACATTTTAACAGCCCTCTAAGTGTGTCGTTCTCCTTATTCTGCTCACTACCCAGCTAGGTAATTACACCAAATCAGCATTCTCTCCTATGTAGCCAGCACACATAATTATTTGTCCATTGCAAATCAACACCTGGATAATTGCAAGTGAGAATTCTAAGGAAAGGAAGTTATCGCTGAGGCTGGGCCCTGGAATTCTCCTCATAATCTGTTCTTAAATTGGACAGCCTAATACACAGTAGGGCACGTTCACTGATGGACAGAATGATGTGGGGCATGCTGGGAAAAAAGAAACTCTTTAAAATGTCCTTATCATCAAGTTGGATGGCTTGGTGATTCAGATAGATATGCAGAAGGAGGGAGGATGTCTCAGTTTGGACACTGTGTTAACAAGTCATGAGGTTACCTTCTCCCTGTTCCCTTCATGGAAGGAACGTCCTGTTCCTAATTGCACCCCTATTCCCCGGCAACCAAAAAAAGAAACAAGAAAAATTCCCCAACAGCTGGAACCATTGCTTCCACTGCAGTATGCCTTTGCTATGGTTAGCTTTGGGCCACTGGTGCTTAATGTGAAATATATTATGTGGGGAGAAAGAAGGTTGTAAATATTTACTGAATGACTGCCACATACAGAGAGTGTGCTAAGAGCAAAATGTGTATCTTCTCTTATAATCCTTTTAGCTGCAAATAACTACAGTATTATGCAGTGGAGTGTCCAACACTGAGAAAAGTTAAATGACTTTCACGCGTACACAGGAAGTCACAGAACTACTGCAGTGCCTTCTGACTCCAAAGAGTCAGGCAACCATGCCCCCTCACCAGCAGTGTGGCCTGGTACCAGTGATCTCACTTCCTGTGCCTCAGTTCCCTTTTCTTTTGAATGGGTTGCAGCTTTGTCTCCAGGGTTGTTATGAAGCTTTAATAGGACAGTTTATGGAAATGGTGCAGGCATGGTCATTATCAGGTATCGCCCAGCTTTTGACCCTTCCCCCCTAATTCTAGCCCTCCCTGTTACGGACTGAATGCTTGTGTCACTCCCACCCCCCAAATTCATTTATTGAAGCCCTGCCCCCCAATGTGATGTATTGGAGGTGGGGCGTTTGGGAGGTTATTTGGTTTAGATGAGGTCATGAGGGTGGGTCCCTCGTGATGGGATTAGTGCCCTTATGAGAAGAGCAAGAAAGACCACAGCTCTCTCAAGGGCTCTGTCCCTGCCATGTGAGGAAACAGCCAGAGTACCGCCATCTGCAAGCCAGGAAGAGGGCCTTTACCCACAGCCAAATCTTCTCACACCTTGATCTTGAACTTCCCAGCCTTCAGAACTGGAAGACATAAATATCTGTTGTTTAAGCCACCCAGTCAATGGTGTTTTGTTCCCGTAACTGAGCTACCTCCTTAGTTGTTTAAGCATCTAAAACACTCAAGTGAATACTCAGCTCCATATAAGGTCTATGTTGACGTTGACCTGTACTAGATAGGGGCGTGCTGTAACGGTCAAAATTAAACGAATTCTCAGACAGACTGACCACATTGGAAAAAAACAAAACAACAAAAACACTTAATTTGGCTCTTATGTGGATTTCTGTGGCCATATTCATTATAATCTGTGAGGAGTGGGGAAATAAAAAAAGAGAACAATCTTGGGTGTGGAATGTCTTTTATTTGGTTGTTAACAGTCTTTAGCAAACAGCCTGGAATGAGAGGCCATTTATGACTGCAGTAGATTCCGTGGGCTCTGTGCCTCAGTGCCATAAAAAAAAAGCTAATTGCCTGCTTCCTTCAGACCCTGAATCCTGATAGAGGTGCTTGTTTTTGTTGAAGCTTCTGCAAGGTGAGACCTCCACATTGTCAGGGCCTTGGGCTCCAAGGCAGGGTCATGGTGTAATTCCTGACAGCATCCTTGAGGCCTGCTCAAAACAGGAAATTTATTCAGTGCCCTGAGGACTACCTCAATTTCAATTCAGAGGAGAGTCATTTCCAGGGTTATGAGGTGAGCAGGTTGAAATGAGGTTGAGAAACGTTTGTGGAATGGATTTGAAATAACGTCTGTCTGGAAGGGGTTTCTAAGTGACCCCTCACACTTTCCCACAGAGATCCTGACTCCTGGAGTCCACTCGCCTCTTTTGAATAAGTACAGAAATTCATTCATTTATTCAGTTATTCAGCAGAGCCGGGCACAGTGGGTCCACTCTGTGCCTGGCACCATGCTAGGTTCAGAGAAAACAGATGACTCGATCCCAGCCCTTGTTCTCATAGAGCTCGAGCGTAGAGAAGGAGATGCCCATGAAAACAGGAGGCCAGGGTGCTGTGGCAGATGCTGTGAGGGAAGAGAGTGAAAAATGTGTCTGTGTGTTAGGAAAATGCCAGGCTCTAAGGATACCTTGGTCAACCAAGCTGACATCGTTTGCACCTTTCTGGAGCTTCCAGACTAATGAGAAGGCTGGATATGAAGCAGATTATTACAGATGAGATCAATTCCTTGCACGAGTGCAGCACGATTATCAGGAGAATACTCTGGATGCATCTCAGAGGGGATCTACCAGATGGATCTCTGGGATCAGAGGACTCCCGGGCACATGACATTTTGCTGAGACCTCAGCTATGGAATGGGAGGGGATGGCAGGATGGGGGAAGATAGGGATGGGGGACACCTTCCAGGCCCAAAGGAGAACAGGTGCAAAACTGCAGAGCACGGCTTGTTGGAGGGTGAGTCAAGGCCACTATGGTGACAATGTGAGAAGTAAGGGGGGAAGGTGGTTCAAAATGAAGTTGATGATTTAAACAAGGACTAGATGCGGGGGGCCTTCCAGGATACATCAGGAGGTTACTTTTAATTTGCAAGGAGTAGAGGCTAGGGAGAAGTGCTTCCAAAACACCTTTATAAGAGAGTATACTTGATCTGAGGGAATACTTGAAATAAGTGTCAAGGACATAAAGCAAGTTAGAGAAAGGACAATAGCAAGGACATAAGGCACGGAGGAGCCTGGCCTCGTAGGACTGGAGCTTACAGGGTTTGCAACCCGGGGGCAGAAATGAAATAAGAGAGGGAGGACAGCATCCCGGGCCCATCACTGACTTTGTCTTCACAGGCATCTCCTTCTCTGTACCTGAGCTCCACGGGGCTGAGGACTGGGAGGGGCCTTCTGTGTCCTCGGAACCCAGCAAGGTGCATGTTATTACGAACAGGTTTTATCCTCCATTACTGGTCAAACGTTTTAAAGGTTATCATTTCACTTGGAATCCCCAAATCAAACCTTGTTTTGAAATTCTCATTCTGAGGACCCCAGTTTGAGAAACAGCACCTCACAGGAAATTGTCTACATAAGCAAGTTGCTATTCAACCCTTTGCTCATCTTGGAGGATTACCTACATGTGAATCAACCGAATCTACTGGGTCCTCCCACTAGACTCAGAATCTCAATGGGAGAGATTTAGGAATATACTTTGTTTGTTTGTTTGTTTGAGTTTGATTTTTACAGGTGATTCCCCATTATACTAGCATTAGAAAATGACTGCACTAATCTGTAGACTTGTTTATTGGCATGGAAGCTCCATGAGTGTAGCAATATTTATGTATTTTGTTCATTGCAGTGTCTCTAGCATCTTAGAACTTACAGAAGACACTCTTTATATATATATACATATATGTATATATATGTATATATATGTATATATATATATATATATATATATATATATATATATATATATATAGTGAATGAATGAATACATAAATAATCTATCAACCAATCAATCAATGAGAGCCTTACACTTCCCCTAATGTTGCCACAGCATTGTTTAAATCTAATCCACGCAACAGACCGGATCATTAATTGCTCTCATGGTGTAAAGAACAAGCCTAAAAGCTCAGGCGTGATTCCCAAAGCCCTCCGTGATTAGGCCCCTCCAGCTTTTGCCAGCATCACTCTAGTATCACCATGTCCTCTACCACAGTGCTTTCCAAGCACCTTGATTGGCTCAGGCTCAGCTCCCGCCAATCTAATCATAATTTGTGGGGTAGTATCTGGGACTCTGAAATGTAGCTAGGGTTGAGAAACACTCAGACTAACTGCACTACTCGCTGTTCTCTGTGTTCTCCGAATGTCATCGTACTTTGTGCCCTTCTGGAAAGCTGCTCCCTTGCTTCTTTACCTGTTGAACCCCTGCTTTCTCATCAAGCCTTCCTCAAATGTCATCTCACCTCTGCAGCTGTCCCTATTCCTCGCCCCACCAAAGGGAAACAATGTCTCCTCCCCTATATGACATTCACCGTCCTGGTCATATTTTGTAAAGATCTGTGTGTCCCCTTGTGAAATGTGGCTTCCTCCAGACAGGAGAGGAGACACTTTTCAGCCACCTAGGCACCACAGAAATCTAGCACAGTGCCTCCTAGCAGAAAGAACGCTCTGCAGCAGGGCAGTGTACAAATGATGATAGTATACTCAGGGCGGCCACATAATTTATCATCCAAACTCGGGTACTTCTGACAGTCATGAGGGGGCTAGTAATAATAGTGTCGGGAGAAAAGGTGCAAACGGACTATCTCAGACAAACTGGAAGTATGTTTACCCAGATAATCGTCCCTCCCCTACGTGCTGCCTATGTGTCATTCATTTGACCTACATCGTGACCCTCCCCCCCACCCCCACCCGCCATGGGAGCTACTGTTATTATCTGTACTTCACAGAGAAAGACACTGGAGCACACACGTAAAGGAACTTGCGTAAGGCAACACAATGAGGGGTGTGGGACTTGAACTCAGGTCCTCTGAATCCAGAGCTCCTCTGGGCCATTAAGCCCTCTTGCCTCCCAGTGGAAGACCTCAGGAGAAGGAGGATGAGGTTCTTGTCCCAGTTCAACCCGAAGTGACTTTAGCTAACCTATCTCTGGCTTTAGTTTCTTCATCCACAGAATGATGATAATGCCTGTTTCCAGTAACCCTGGAGGATTAAGTGAGATAAGGAATGAGAAGATCAGGCATCGTGTGTGTGCTTGCCACGTACTTGTCCTCTGCCATTTTACTGCAGCCTCCATAAGACAGCTGCTCACATAGTTGTGACACAAAGTAACAAGTGGTAAATGCTGTAACAGAGTAGCTCAGGAGGTCACCAGAGGCCCCATCTTCTAATGGATAAAGGCACGAAACTTTGCTTAACATTTAAGTTCAAATTCAGGCTGTGGGATTTGAGTAGACATTTCTCCAGAGAAGAGATGCAAGTGAACAATAAGCACAGGAAAAGATACTCAACATCCTTAGTCCTGAGGAAAATATGAAACAGAACCGTGATGAAATATCACTTAATAATCGCTAGAATGGCTAAAGCCAAGAAGACAGATGATAAGCGATGTTGGCATGAACATCCAGTAGAGAAACTGAAACCCTCCTACTTTGCAGGTGATGTTGTAAAGTGGCAGAGGCACTTTGGAAAAACAGTTTTACAGGTCCTCAAAAAGTTAAACATAGAGTTACCATATGACCCAGCAATTGCTCTTCTAGGTATAATACTAAGAATCGGAAAATATGCCCACACAAAAACTGAGACACATAATGTATAGCGGCATTATTCATAATAGCCCCCAAAATAAAAAATAAAAACAACCAAAATGTCCATCAACTGATGTGGTACACCCATACAATGAAATATTATTTAGGAAAAAAAAAAAGGACATGAGGTACTGATACATGCTATAACGTACAATAGCCTTGAAAACGTGATGCTAAGTGAAAGAAGCCAGTTACAGAGGGCCACCTATTATATGATCCTATTTATATGAAATATAATTTGCCTCCAGAATAAGCAAATCTATAGAGACAGAAAGCAGATTAGTGGTTGCTTAGGTCTGGTGGGTTTGGAGGAGACAGAGAGCGACTGCTAATGGGTACAGGGCTTCTTTTTGGGATGATGAAAATGTTATGACATTAGCTAGTGGTGATGGTTGTGTAACTCTATGAATGTACAAAAACCACTGAATTGTATATTTTAAAAGGGTGAATTGAATGGTATGAGAGTAATATATATATATTAATATATATATTATTAGTAATATATATATATTATATATATATGCATATATATGTATATATGTCCCAACAAAGCTGTTATTTAGAAAATCAGGCTCTACTGTTGATGTGAAGCATTGGTCTCATCTTCTATAATAAAGGGCTCATTACAGAGTCTAACTCAAGAGCAGGTGTAAGGATTAAATGAGAGATCATATGTAAAACTCTTGGCACAGCGACTGGTTGATAAATGCTTGATAATAGATAGTGAGGATGGTAATGTTTTTTATGAAATACGTGGCCTTTTCGCTTGTCCATCCTGAAGCACAGGGTCAGTGGTGCTTTCAGCAACAGAAGCTGGAGATTCATGATGACTTAGGATTCATGAAAACTGACCCTCTTTTGAAAATTGACACCCTCAAATGTATGTGCCTCTGATGGAACAGCCTTATGGCTCTGATATCTGTTATTTATTTCTTAACTAATATAACTGAGACCTTGCTCAAGATGTGCTCATGAAAAATTACCCTTTTAATGGTGGAGCATTTAATGAGAAACTGGATTATCTACTGCATAAGTGCCCTTCACACAAATTAGCTTGGCCCTGGGTCCTAATCTAAATTGGGCTCCCTACTTTCCTCTAAATGGCCTAATATTTTCTTATTAATCTCTGCCCTTGTTCACCTGATCTGGCTCTGCCTCCTCTTAGGGACTTTCCTCCTTGGCAGAGCTCCTCTGCCCTGACAAATGTTTCTTAAGGCTGTCTTTGTATCTGACTCATGGACATTTTTTAGACCTGACATGTAGGCTGGAAACTGTTCCATTTTCAAGCTGTCTCTCCAATGGAGTATTAATGCTGTCAGTGTATTGAGTATCAACAGATTGAGGACAGGTAAGAGATGGGGCTTTATAGGGAAGCTGAGTCCATGAGAAAAAATTATTCATAGCGGTGAAGAGAACAGGCGTGAAAACAGAACACAAGCAAACCGCATCAGGCAGATCTGTGTTTCAGTCCCACTCAGTGAATTTGGACGAGTTACTTGTCCTCTCCAACTTTCAACTTAGATCACTGTCTATAAAACCTGAGTGATAGTGCCACCTCTAAGATGTCTGGAACTAAACAAGTTGTTTTATGTAATATGCTTTGTGCAGGACATGATCTATGCTACCTGGTATTGCCGTTATAATTAAAGCTTGGAGGAAGTCCCAGAGAGTGAAAGGGATATTAGTAGTGACTGAAATAGTGTCATGTGTTCAACAGGCAGAAGTGGTATTTACTGTAGAGTGAGATGACCTTCCCAAAAACGGACCCAGCCATAAGCCACTCCTACCAAACAGTGTATAATGATGCAGAGCAAGGGGACCGGTAATATGGAGCCCTGCTGTTCTCTTTGTTCTTAGCTTGAGTCTCTCACGTCTGCCCTCACTGATCCCTGGAGGCTTAATTTTTACATTGATTACAGTTTCTTACTAATCATCCACGTGTTATATTTGTTTTATGGAATATTTTTCAAAGGCTTTAATATACTAGCAGTCAGCGAGGGGGCAGTGGGCAAAACAGCAACTGGGAGTTGGGGACCCCAAGTCCAGGCATGGGTCTGCAGACATTTCTGCTTTGCGCCCTCCCACCCTCAGCATTGTATCTTCCCCATGCTTTTCCTGGGCTGATAACCGTGGTGAAAGCCACAGCCACCATTTACAGAAAACTTACCATGTGAATACATGCTTTGCACATACTATCTCATTTAAGTTACTGTTCGTAATAACTCCGCAGTAGAGATTTAATCTTCATTCAACAGATAAGGAAACTGGGGCTCAGCAGATAGTTTTGTTGGTTTACAGGTGAGAGAGCCATAATTTGAAATGAGGATATCTGACTCTAAAGCTCCGCACAGCACGTTTTTATTTGCAGTCGCCAAAACCTTGAGCTTCTAGGGGCACAGACTCTATCTCATTTGGTTGTTGCCAGTGAGTTGTAGCATCAGGCAGAAAGGACATGCTCAGTAAGGGATGAATAAATGAATGAAATGCAAGTCACGTTTTGTCATCAAAAAGGATTACACAATGGTGAGCTATTGCTGTTGTCTTTCCTTTTTGTGTATTTTAAGCATTTCCTCAAGTAATTCTCAACACCACATTATTGAAAGTCCTTAGTTTGCACGTCAAACTATAGATCAAAATGGGCTGAGTTATACCTAATGTCCTCAGCTCTAAGTTTCTGATGAACAAGGGAAGGAGTGATAGAGGAGGTATCAGAAGTTGAAATGAATGTTGCCCCAGGAGAGGACTGTCAGAAGGCTAGGGTGTTCCAGGTTTTTTTCGTTTTTTCTGTTTGTTTGTTTTTTTTAATTTTATTTTATTAGTTTCAGGTGCACAAGACAAAGCAATACTTAGACTTGTATCATTTATATCCCTCACACTGTGTGATTCCCCCTCCCCCCATCCACTATCCCTCTGACATCGCACACAGCCATTACATTTCCATGTTCCAGGTTTTAAGAACCACATGTGCAGTGCCCCAACCTGTGACTAGTTTGATAAGGTTAGAAATTTGAATTTCTATGTATTCATATTTTTTTCTATATGAACTTGGACAAGCTGTTTGAATTCTGTGACCTTCACTTTCATCATCTGGAAAAAGGGTGTGTATGGTTGAGTTGTTATGAAGACTGGGGATAAAGTTTGTGAAACATTTCATAGGAAACACGTACTCAGGTCACAGTAACTTTACTGTCCATCTTTTATGTGGATGTGTTTGAACTTCTGCTTGATGTCTTAGCAAAACATTATGTTAATAATTACAGAGAAAGCCTGTTGCAAAGTATGAACGCCCCATACCAAGTAGGGTGGAAGGCTATTTCTGTATACACATGAGTTAGCAGAAGAGATATTGTAAAACCATTTTTTGATAATTGTCCCCGGGTCATTACTTGATACAGAGCAATTACTCTGGAGTCTCACTATAAAACAGCGCATGGAATTGGGTGGAAGGAGGGTCTTGGACCCCAGCCAAAGTCATATTAAATGCTAGGAATACCAAAGAGGCTCAGTGCTAATACCATTCTAATAAGAATATCAGGCATGAACTCTCAGTGGGTGATTATCATTTGTTGAATACCTAGTGTATATCAAACACTGCACTGGACGCTTGACACATGGTGTCTGATTTATTTATCTTAATGCCCCGTTGGGGTTAGTTGTTTTTAACTTTTTTTTTTGTCCTATACAGCACAGGTTCAGAGAGGAAAAGTAATTTGCCTCAGGATTTAAAAGGATAGAGACAGAATTTGCATCCAAGAGTATTACCATGATTTTCCTACTTGGTCCAATGACTTGACTTTCCTAGCATATAGAAACAGCACGAGAATAAATCTCAGCGCTGTGGATATTCAAAGCCAATGTGGCCCGAACACCAACATATCTGAATCCTGCTTTTCTCTGTTTGTAGGTCAGGATCGCAGCGAAGCCACTTTGATAAAGAGGTTTAAAGGTGAAGGCGTCCGGTACAAGGCCAAACTGATTGGGATTGATGAGGTTTCCGCAGCTCGGGGAGACAAGTTATGTCAAGATTCCATGATGAAACTCAAGGTGCTGTGTACACATTTTACTTTACATATCAGAGGTTCAATATGACTGGGAGAAAAAAATGATTGTATAATCATGATGAAAAAATTTTCTTTATTCAGTTATTGGTAAATTTCTTCGGTCACTGATTAATCACTTTACTTATCCATTGGGAAGAGATTTCATTCAACAAATGTTTATTGAGCACCTCCTAGGTGGAGGTATTTTATTAGGCTCTGTTTTATCATTTTTGAGTATCACATTTTATTTGATTTTTATCTTCATTGTGCAATGCCTGCAAAAATGCAAGTAATATCATTGAATTATATAGTCCCTTAGATTTTATGAATTTTCACCACTTAGTTATTTTTAAATAAATTTTGCATATTTCACCACATGATAAATGTGGTAAAAGACGCTATGTTAAGATAAAAGCTGATTTTATTCATTCTAAAGGAAAAATATTTTTTAAAGTAATATTTAACTAGATATTGAGATTTGGAGATATCACAGAGAGGTTTCTGATTTTAAATGCTTTAAAGAAGTCTTTTCATGGAGAAATCTAAGAAAGAAATTGGAAAAAATTTCCATATACAAAATAATAAAATTATGATATGAAATCACTATTAAAAACATACAAAAAAGAAAATTGTTTGTTCCTAGATTCTGGTCTCCATGTAGTCTGTGTTGTTCTTTTTTTATTTTTAAAAGAATTGATGTAAAATGTTGAAAGAAACCCAAATGATTTAGCATGAAGTCTACAAAATATTTTATGTATTTAAAACATATAATTTAATTATTTTACTGATTACAGAATTCACAAAGTGTTCATTGTAAAATATTTTGAAAATACAGAAAAGTACTAATGAGGAAAATTGAAATCATCTACAATCCCACCGCACAAAGAAAATTAGTGTCAGCGTTTTTAAAGTGTGTAATTTACAATCTCTTTGTGTTTCTATGTACGTTATATGAGTTATATACATATGTAATATAATTGGAGCTACTATTTATATAGTTTTATATCCTGTTTGTTCATAATAATATATTATGAACATTTTTTTTCATTATTTTTAAATAGTCACTGAGGATACAACTTGGTAGTGTAATTTTTTGAAATGTAAGCAGGCAGGAAGGAAAAAAAAACATGGCTGGCCAAATGCCTGAAAGTATTAAAAGAACAGTATCTGCAGAACACCTTCTACATTGCCTTTTCTTTAATATTTCCTTAATAAATCACAGCTATTAATTTTGTTTATACTGTACACATTTTCTCAGCAGTTGAACATGTATATTAGATGCTGAGGGTCAATATAGTATGACTGTGAATCTTCATTTTTAAAAACTCATAATTTTCTAAAATGTGTATCCATTATTTTTTTTAAAAATTTTTTAGCTGTCTCATAAGCAAATTTTATTTTAGTAGTTACGTATCTCTTATGGTATACTAGCAAACGTTATAAAAGACATCAAAATTGTGAATTCAAAATTTGATTATCACCTTGGAAGAAGCTAATGTATCCCTTTTTTATAATTAAGCAATGTTATGAAATTTTAGGGCAACCAAATAATGAGCCCTCTTCTTCTACCAAGTTCAAATCTGATTAACAAATGGACAAAGGAATTTGGCATGTCCTGCAGACCAGAATTTATGACTGATAAATTTTGGTCTGGAGGACATGATATAGATGCATGACCACAGTGGGTATCCTTGAAAACGACAGGCCGTTCCACTTGGTTTATAGGGTAGTTGGATAACCACAACCCTCCTTGTCCTCTCATCCCCGTCCCTGCCCCAGAGCAGGACCTTGAGTCACAAATGAGATCAGACCAGATTGCAGCCTCACTACCAATGGGCAGTTTGCATAGAGAGAATGCAGAAGAGACTGAGCCGTGTGTACTCAGTTCTCCCCAAACCCTAGGCGGATAGAGCCACGCCTGCTCCCCAAAGAGACCCTAATGAAGGATGGAGATAAAGGCCAGAATGTTGACTCTTGCTGAAGTCTCTCCTTGCTGAGTTTGAGGCCAGGTAAATGGAGATTTACTCCTGAGAAGTATTAATGAAAAGACATCAAGAAAATGCTCAATTACGTGATTCCCACCCAGAGAGCCAGAAGTCTGCTGAGGCGGAGAAAGGGGCTGATGCATTTTCCCCAGCATCCTAGTAGATAGCCATTCAGCTGACGTCTGTCGCAGAGTGCCTTGTTGGCCAGCTGCCTGCATGGAAGCACCAAGGTCAATGTGGATATGAGGCAGGAGTTGGCCTATGCTCCCTGAAGCCTCTCCCTCAGGATTAATGTTGAGCCGTGCTTGCTGGACCAGACCTGGTGATGACTGCCAACCTTGAATACGCACAGACTCACTCACACACACACACACACACACACACACACACACGCACGTGTGTGTGTGTGTGTGTCTGTGTGTGTGTGTGTTACCTGCAGTGAAGTGCCCCATCTGTCACTCCTCATAGCCGTGAGGTTCCCAACGCCCTGAGAGTCTGTTCTTCCATAACACAATTCTGTCAGATACCCTGAACTTGAGGGCTTTTGGTTCCCAGACAGTTGTGCTTCGTTATTTGCAAGTTGCCAAGAAGAATGTTGACATTTCCGCTCCCAGTGGTTTTTCTTTAGGAAACACAGAAACATAAATGATCGATTCTTCATCTGGCCACCTGCCCAGGAAACAGACAGAGAAGTACAAAGTGCCTCATAGCCTTGCAAAAAGGCCCACTTGTTCACGTTAGTCCATAGGAGACACACACAGAAAAATCTGTTTTTCTGTTTTTCTCTGCTGGACTCTCTGAAGCTGGTGCCTCTCCCTGTTTTAGAGAGTTGTTTTTTTTCTAGGATGGTAGACATTTGAGAGGGGATTCATTTTGTGAGTATGAGTGCACCATTTGCTGTCCACCCACAAAGCACTGTCATCATTGTATTTTTATTTAGAGTCAACAAAGTACTTTCACATGTATTATCATGTTTGATCTTGTGAGAGAGATATTACTTAGCCTCCCTATTTTGTAAAGAAGAAATTGGCGGTTCATAGAAGTTGTAGGATTTGCCCCAGAACCTTCATTTAGTCTGTAATAACCCAGAATTCAAACCTAGATCTCCGGAAGCCCAGTGTTTGATGAGACATAGTTTAGAGCTTAACAATATTCTGTTTGATCTGCATTTAATTTACCTTGGATCCCCAACTAGATTTTAAGCCCCTACCAAGAGGCTACTATTCGATAGGCACATATCATTGACTTCCAAAGTAGCCAACTTTCAGAGATGAGGTTGTGGGAGGGGATGAGATCTCCCAAAGGCAGTGCCTGGAGGGCTAATTACAGAGCCCTACATATGCCAGTCAGGGCCTTGGAAACAGAGCCCACCCCGCTGAGTCAGATGAAGACACGTCAATGAAGGAATTACTTACAGAGCAGACAAGGTTGGGGTAACAAACAAGGACTGATAAGTCACCCAGTAACTAGCCTCAGTGGGAAGCTGTTACTACCCTAGGAAGAAATGTATTTACTGGAACCCAGGGAGAAAGGGTGAAGGATGAAGTCCCCTCCCTCATCAAGCAAAAATACAGCTACTGCCAGAAATGTGGAATAAGGGCAGGAAGGAGATGGTATGAAATAGCCTAATTTCTCCTTCCATCCGCTCTTCTCCTGCCTGTGTCTGGGAACCCAACCGGAAGCTCCGGAGAACAGAGATGCAGTCCACAGTCTCTGGGCACAAAGCAGGGCAGAGGAACATATTTACATTCCTCTTTTTAACTGGGAAAAGTGAAACTTGCAATGAGTTTTTATCCAAAGAATTTACAGCTGGCAACTCATAGGGCTGAGATGGGAGACCAGGTTTACTTCATGGAGCTTTCTGGAATAGAATTCTTGGTTCTCAGCTGTTCATGCCTGAAGCCCGCTGTGCTTTCACACCTGCTCTGTGTGTTCCCTGGAGGTTGCAGTCATCCCGTCATATGTAATGCACCATGCTGGCTGAGGTTTCTCACAGCCCTTTCCTGGACGTCATCTCATAGGATTTTCACAGCAACCCTTGAGCTGGACAGGGCAGCCCATTAATGACCTGATGCCTTCTCTATATATAGATTCCTTCATCAAGATGCTGTGTATGTGTGACTCCCTTAGGAATGCCAGTTCACGCAGAGTCTAGCACATGGTATGGCTTAAAAATACTAATATTAGTACTAGTGCTGATGGTAATTGTTAGTTACTGAGCTGCCCCTGCATGCTACATACCCTGCTAAGTACAGTATGTGCGTAGTTTATTTAAATGTCCCAATATTCTTATGAGGGAAGATGTGCCATTATTCTCATTTTAGAGTTCTCCTTCACTATAGAGTTTAGGAGCTGGTGGTTCCACCTATCTGTTTTCAGAACTTTTTTTGACATATCTGTAGTATATTGTGTAGTCTTTCTTTCTTTCTTTCTTTCTTTCTTTCTTTCTTTCTTTCTTTCTTTCTCTCTCTCTCTCTCTCTTTCTTTCTTTCTTTCTTTCTTCTACGCTTCACCCAAAAGCTCTTACAGAGTGTTATAATAGAAGGAACGCCAACATTGGAATCTGAAAGATCAGTGTTTATATTTCTTCTATGTCTGACAAGTTCCTGGAGGTTTGGGGAGGTCACTTGACCCTCTGACCTATGTTTCCTTATATGTAAAATAAGGGAGATAATTCTTACTTCCCAGGATTGTGGTACAGGCTAAATTAGATGATATGTAAGAGAACTTCTAGGATATACCGTGTTTCCCAGGCCTAGCCGGGCCTTCAGCTCTAATGCGCCTTTTGGAGCAAAAATTAATATAAGACCTAATCTTATTTTAATATGAGACCGGGTCTAATAATATGATATGATATGATATGATATGATATGATGATATGATATGATATGATATATAATATAACATAATATAATACAATACAATATAATACTGGGTCTTGTATTAATTTTTGCTCCAAAAGATACATTAGAGCTGATGGTTGGGCTAGGTCTTATTTTCGGAGAAACACAAGTCATCCCTCAGTGAATTCATGGGAAAGCAAGAAGCACATTGAGGCATCTAGGGACCTTTGAATAGGATGGAGACAGAGGACTTAGCTTTGAGCGTGAGTCATTCTCTTTGTTTAGAGGGCAGTCACTGCAGGAAGGACCTTATTATGTAAATGTGTAGCCGTCCAGAAAGGCTAAAGAACTCCGGGTAAGGTTACAGGAGAATGATGTCGGCTTGCTAGAAAGACACAACATAAAGGAATAATAACTTCTCCTGGCACCTAGAGTCTGGAGAGCTGAGTTGTAGTCTCAGCATTTTTACCAATTCTGTGCCACCTTGGAACCTGTCCACCCAACTTTCCAGGCATCATTTTCTCATCTGTCAGTTGGGAAATTTGGACTGATTAAGGTTTTCTCTGGCTATAACGTCCTGCATGTCTGTGAGTGTGTAAGAGTCACGTAAGAAGGCATGGACAACTCGTGAGGGAGTGAATTTTTCTACTTGGAGGTACCCAAACAGGACCTGGAACACAAACTTTAAGAGGCAACCATCCATTTACTGGAAGTTAATTTTTATTGCATCCCTACAATGTACCAGACGTTGTGCTTGGTACTTTAAATAAATTTAATTCTCTCAACCATGTAAGAAAATTATTTACACTTGAGGAAGTAGAATTGAGAGATAAGTAATTTGTCCAAGATGATGGACAGCTAGGAGTATAATCCAGATATTCTGATTCCGCCGAGTATTTCCAATACCCAAAGTGAGGATAATCGAACAAGCTCCAGAGAATGAATGCCCCTTACTGCGTCTGCTGGTCATATCTATTGCTCTCTAACCCCAGTCATTCTCAGAGACTGATGGTGGGCACATGCTCTTCTGAGAACAGCACAAACAACTTTTATCTCCTGGAAACAGGAATGAGAATTGTTTTAGACTTTACTATTCCTAAAAGCCTAGAACCGTGCCTGCTGAGAGTTGGGCGTATTCTTACCCTCTGCAGAAGCTAATAGTGACGAAGGGACTAGAAGCCTCGGAACCCCTAATGCAGAGTCAGCAGCAGCTCTTCAGTGTAAAAACCCTTTGACATGTCCTTACCATCTGAGTTGTAGCCTCGTATGAAATCCATGGTCACCTGTAATTGACCACCACAGAGGCTAATTTTAAAAGGAAGTGTCTTTACTTTTAACTTGTATCCTATCAACTTTGGGGGATGCTGGATAGCGGGTTCATGTAACAATAATGTACTGAGAACCTCCTGCCCTCCAGGAACTCTCCTGGGCACTAGAGAGAGAGAGCAGTGAGCAGAGTAACATCTCTACCTTTTGTGACATTTACCTTCTGATTGACTCACATATGTATCTTCAGTTTATAAGAAGTGTGGAAAAGTAGGGAAACAGATGTACTGATAAACAGAAAGCACTTGGTAGTACTTTTTGTGAAAGCGCAGGAAGGATAGGGAAAGGGGTAGGGGAAAATGCAAAGTGTCTGTGGGTAAAAATTACAAACCATAGGCATAAACTGTGATCATCATATTTTTCCAAACAAAAATTGAAACGTGCAGTCTGACAATAGTTCTTATTTTATTTTTGATCTCTCAATTGATTCACATGAAAACTTTTTCCAGAAGCATAAAAATAAGATCACATTTAGGAATCTATTCCACGACTTGTCTTTATTTAAAAGATTAAAACCACATCCGATTCAGAACCCGGCAAAGATAAGAGGACCATATTGTGTTTATTTTGGGATCTCAAATTCTGAGCCAAGTGTCTAGGCATTCTATAAATCTTGGTTAGTCAAATGAATCAGTGTTCATATATCTATTTATATCATGTTAGAACAGCCAGGATAAGTATTCCCCTAAAACATCAAGAAGAGGCAAGCACATCAGGTAGAGAAGCCTGGAAGGAGCAAAGAGAAAGGAGTGTGTGTGATAGGTGGTATTGGTTGATGGTATCTGACATGCCGCTGGGACTGGAGGGAATTTTCAAATGAAAACACTAAAGTAAAAACCATGTCTTGCCTTTCAACAGGGCGTTGTTGCTGGCGCTCGTTCCAAAGGAGAACACAAACAGAAAATCTTTTTAACCATCTCCTTTGGAGGAATCAAAATCTTTGATGAGAAGACAGGGGTAAGTAAAAGAATCACATGGTATCATGAAATTGAATCCATTGACAGATGTGCCCTTAAAAGCCTCTACTCAGTGGGCAGGAATATCAAACAAGCATAAAAACATTTAAAGCAACTGACAAACTTGATCAACTGTGATCGTCCATCAAAGAGAGGCTCTCTCCCCTGACTTGGCCACAGTGTGATTGCGCCCTGTTTCTTATAGTGTAATTGTGATAAAAGTGTCACACAGTCTGGTAATCTAATGGGAGATTGATGAGCTTTGAAGAGCGGGGGGTAATGTGACAGTTTAAGTTAAATTTCTTTGTGTGTTGGCAACTTTAATGACACGCGCCCTAGAGGTGGAGGTACGTGGTGGTCTTTTACCTCGGTCAAAGCATCCGGACTCTCTTGAGTTTAACCTGTGGAACCTTGTAGTTGCTGTAATCAAAAAGAATAAATGGAGTTTTCAATCTTAAAAAAAAAAAAAAAAAAAAAATTATCCCTGCATGACCGGGAAATGTAAGGGCTGATATGTTTTGTTGAATGAACCAAAGAAGTGATTTGTGTTTTCATCAACCTCCCAGGCAATTAGCTCCCAGATTTGTCCCCAGGGCTGGCCTGACATTGTGGTCCTGTTCATTGACCATAAGGGAAAAACAGAAAAATACCCTGTGATCTGTTTTGTTGAGAAGGTGAGAGTCAAATGGGCATGTTTTTTCCTTTTATTCATTTATTCACCTCCACATGTATCACCTCCTTTGAACTTCACAAGATTAATTTATCAAGCTCTGTATAAACAATACTAGCCAAGTTAATTAACCTTAGTCATTTTGCATTATTATTTTCTCCCCTTTGTTCTGACTCAGGATAAGATACATGCAGTAGGATGATATTTTAACAGTAAAACGGGGTTTCCTTGAAGAAAAGTTACCCCTGAATAACTAGTAATGGGGATCAAGCCTAATGATATACCCCAATCTTCAGTCTTTTCTCCCTTCCATCCCTGCCCATCACCATGACAACTGGCATGGGACCAAAGGGACTGGAGTGAGGCAGAGTATCAGACGCTTTATCTCATTCCAGGGGCCATGGTTTTGGGCTTTGCTGTTCCATCATGTACCCCACCATCAAATAGGCTGTGCCCAGATAATTAAAGTCCTAATCACTGAATTTTAACTAAGAGGAGAGGTAGTTTATATTCTTTACTTTTATCTAAATCCTCACGCAGAGATATCTATGCTGGCCCCAAATAAAGATAACCACCGAACCTGGTAACGCTATTTTGATTCTTAAGCTGGACCCAGAGAAAACAACAATAAAATCATTATTTCAGCCCAAAGCCATTTGGCTTTGTGGAAAAGGTATCAGATTCCTAGTGGAGAATCAGGATGAAGGCAGAGTTCAATACTTTCTGTCTGGCTTCATCTACTCCGCTGCTGTTTGAGTAACGAGCGTTAGGCCTGTGGAGTGCCACTTCTGCACGCTTCCCTTGTTAATATGCCTGCCCACAGAACTGGTGGAGAGAACTGAACATGTTTAAGCCTGAGGTAGAGACGGTAGGGGGCAGGGCACCCCATATTAATAGCATTCATCTCTCCAAAGAGTTGTGGAGTATAGAAGGTGCTGATTTGTTCTGTGTGACTCAAGGAATAGAACCAACATCAGGTGATAGAAGCTTCTAGGAAGCAGTTTCAGTTTATGTGTAAGAAAAATTTTCTACCAGTCAGAGCCGTTCACCCGTTAGGTGGGCCACCTTCTGTGCAGGTGAGTTCACCATCCCTGGGAGTATTCAAGCAACAGCCATGTGATGGGGAAATTGTGGAAGGGAGTCAAGTAGAAATGAGGTGTTGAACAAAGTCATATCTAAGATGATAACCGAGATTATTTTTAAGATCCTGTGTCTCCCTTAAAAAGTCATCCCTATCGATATGATGTGTCTTCCGATAAATTGAGATTTTTCAAAGCCTTCACTGGAGAGCATGAGCAAGAACAATTTACTAAACTTTTGCCCTTGCCCAGCAGGTGACCGGCTGAATTGTACAGGATAAGAGTCTAAGTGAAGTATTTTGTCCTAACTATCAAAGAAATGGAAAACTGGGTCTTTGTCATTTGGAATGACCAATATTAGTTGTTTATCATGTCTAAAGTTGTTTACCATTCCTGCTCAAGCTTGACTGCACTTCTTTTTTAAAAAAAACCAAGAAAAGAAACATTTGCAAAACGTGACAGTAGCTAGAATTTTAAAATCCAAAAGCTGTCAAAAATGTTTTGATCCCAATTAAAAAGACCCTTTGCAGTAGTTTACACCTTGTCTTGAATTTTGAAGGGTTTTTTATCTCAGTCCTTATATAAGTAAATTTTGTTTTATTATTAGCATATTGCAGGGAATAAATCAATATCGAAAGCTGTTCATATTTTCAGATGCCTAGGTATTAGTAATACGCCAAAGAAATCAGTGAGAATGCCGAAAATGTCGTATATAAACTCATCATGATTAGTAATAGAAGGAGCAGTAGCAAATCTGCAGTAGACATTGTTTCATAGCAGTATGTTAGTAGGTCCTCAAGACCAGCGGACCCCAAGGCTCAGGTGATGTCATCTTCATTTTGCAGATAAGGAAAAGGGTGTTGGGAATGACCCCAAATTGGCTATAGGCTCAGAACAGAGCTTCCAAATCCAAATCCTGTGCTTTTCCAGGAAAACTCATTGACTCTCTTCTCTCCTTATTTATACCTTTATTCCATAGAATTATTATAATTTTATACCATAAAAAAAATCATAAATATTGCAGGACCCTAGAGGCACGTCTGTTCCTCAGAATAGAGGGCAGTGGTCTGCATCAGCCTTTCACAATAAGGCAACATCTTGTTGCCACAGTCGCATATGAACTTTGGTTTAGCCATGATGGATTTGGCACTACTATATGGACCATTCTAGGTACATTGCAACAGTCCTGTGAAGTAGCTGCTATTATTATCACCATTTTACAGATAAGAAAACTGAGGTCTAAGTAGTTTAAGTCACCAGATAATAAAAGGCAAAGCTGAGATTCAAACCCAGGTAGTCCGGTCCGGAATACTTGATGCTAGTAAGGTATTACTAATAATAACATACCTGTCTTAGTCTGTTTGGGCTGCTGTAACAAAAATACCACAAACTATGATAGGTAGCGTAGAAACAACAAACATTTATTTCTCACAGTTCTGAAGGCAACAAAGTCCAAGATCATGGCCCCTGCAGATTCGGTGTCTTGTGAGAGCCCACTTCCTCACAGATGGCACCTTTTGGCCTCCCTCGCATGGTGGAAGGGGCAAGGATGCTTTCTAGGGCAGTATCTTTTATAAGGGCAGTGATCCCATTCATGAGGGCTCCACCCTCATGACCAAATTATCTCCCAAAGGTCCCAGCTCCTAGTACCACCATCCTGAGGGTTAGAATTTCAAACACATGAATTTAGGTGGGGGGATAAACCTGCAGACCATAGCAGTAACAAATTTTATAAATGATTTCTATATGTGTACATACACACATGAACAGATTCAATATTATCCCTGCTTTATTGTCACCATTATTCCTTTCATGGTGATGAGCTTTCCTGTGTGAAGGTGAAAGGGGTGGAGTTACTGCTAGACAGAGCGTTGGCAGTAGAACCAGTACATGGTTAGGCAGAGCATCCAATGCTCTGTTTTCTGGGGAATCAAAGATGTATATAATATGTGGTCCTTGCCCCTGAAGTGTTGTTCACAGTCCGGTGGTGAGACCAGACTCACCAAGTGAACTGACAGCTGCGAAGACACAGGTGTGAACTGTGTTGTCAGTACTCAGGACATCGAGACTGAGCTTTGCCTAGCATATTCAGGAAGGTTTTCACTGACTCGACAGTGGACGAGTGACTTGGAGAGGACCAGATAAGCAAGTCAAGAGAAAACAGTATTTCTAAATGCACAAATGTCTAAAAGAGAAAGATGTGTGCTCATCCATTCTTCCCTTCAGGAAATATTCACTGAACACCTCTATAAACGCACAGATGAATAAGCCGTATCTTTTTGTTCATCACTGTTATCTAGTTAACACAGCGACTCCCACATAGTAGGTGCTCAGTGATACTGCACAAAAAATAAATTGACTTAGTGATTGAAAATCTGCAAAGGTACACAGAAGACTTAGGGCATAGAGGGCAGAGGTGGAGAGTGGCCCAGGATTGAATGTTGTCCATCATAGTAGAAGCGTAATGGCGTTTTAAATGCAATGGCTGCACTAAATTTCAGGGCTGATTTAATAATTTATTCTTCAGTGAAAACTAGATGTCACTTTATCTGTGTGTCATCAAAAACAAGACTGTTTTTCCTTCAGTTCTAACTGGATGTTTTGAGTGGTGTCTGGGGAGAGCGGCTGGGGAAGATGAAACAAAACTGGTCCTAGGGAGGGAAGGAGGGAGGATAATGGAGGGGCCGTAGAGCAGGATGCTGGGGCCTGGGGGTCTGTGGGCCGTCCCTGCCATCCTGGGTGCTGTGGAAACAGTACACAGGACTCACACACATGATGGGTCGTGGGGGTGCATCTATCTTTTCAAATTAGTGTTTTGGATTTCTCCAGATAAATAACCAGAAGTAGAATTGTTGGGTTGTATGGCAGCTCTATTTGTATTTTTTTGAGGAAACTCTATACTGTTTTGCATGGTGGGTTCACTAATTTACAATCCCACCAACAGTGCACTAGGACTCCCTTTTCTCCATATCCTCACCAGCACTTGTTATTTACCGATTTTCTTGATGATAGCCATTCTGATAGGTGTGAGGCGATATCTCATTGTGGTTTCAATTTGCATTTCCTTGCTGATTAGTGATGTTAAGCATCTTTTCATGTCTGTTGGCCAGCTGTGTGTCTTGTTTGGAGAAATGTCTATTTAGGTCCTCTGCCCTTTTTTTTTTTTTTAATGAAAGTTTATTGGGGTGACAGTTGTTAGTAAAGTTACATAGATTTCAGGTGTACAATTCTGCAATACGTTATCTATATATCACATTGTATGTTCACCACCCAGAGTCAGTTCTCTTCCCATCATCATATATTAGATCCTGTTTACCCTCTTCTAGAGCCACCCCCCTTCTCCCTTACGCTCTGGTAACCCCTAAACTATTGTCTATGTCTAGGAGTTTTTGTTCCTTCATTTGTTTGTCTTGTTCTTTTGTTGTTTTCAGTTTTATATACCACATGTCAGCGAAATCATGTGGTTCTCTACTTTTTCTGTCTGATTTATTTTGCTTAGCATAATAATCTCAAGATTCATCCATGTTGTCACAAATGGTACTATTTCATCTTTTCTTACCTCCAAATAGTATTCCATTGTTATATATACCACAACCTCTTTATCCATTCATCTATTGAAGGACATTTTGGTTGTTTCCATGTCTTGGCCACCGTAAGTAAAGTTGCAATGCACATTGGAGCACACATGTACCCAATACCCAGGAGAGGGATTGCTGGGTCATACGGTAATTCTGTTCTTATTTTTTGAGGAACCTCCACACAAGGTATCAATAAGCAAAACAGCATGGGATTGGCAGAAAAACAGACACACAGACCAATGGAATAGAATTGAGAACCCAGAAATAAACCCACATAAACATGGACAGATAATTTTTGAGAAAGTAGCAAAAAACATACAATGGAGAATAGACAGCCTCTGCCCATTTTTTAATCAGATTTTTTTTTTGGTGTTAAGTTATATGAGATCCTAATATATTTTGGATATTAACCCCTTATTGGATGTATCATTTGCAAATATCTTCTCCCATTCAGTAGATTGTCTTTTCATTTTGTTGATAGTTTACTTCACTATGCAAAAAGTTTTTTAGTTTAATGTAGTTTCATTTGTTTATTTTGTCTTTTGTTGTCCTTGCCCGAGGAGACATACCCAAAAAGATATTAAAATTGATGTCAAAGTGATCACTGCCTATATTTTCTTCTAGGAGTTTTATGGTTTCAGGTCATACATTTTAAGTCTTTAATCCATTTTGAGTTTATTTTTGCGTATGGTATAAGCAGGAGGTCCAATTTCATTTTTTTTGCAAGTATCTATTCAGTTTTCCCAATACCACTTATTGAAGAGACTGTCTTTACCTCATTGTATGTTCTTGCCTCCTTTGTCATATGTAGATTAATTGACCATATGAGTGAGGATTTATTTCTGGGCTCTCTATTCTCTTCCAGTGATCTATATATCTCTTTTAATGCCAGTGCCATAATGTTTTGATCATTGTAGCTTTGATCATTGTAGTTTGAAATTGGGGAGCCTGGTATCTCCCACTTTGTTCTTCCTCGTGGTTTCTTTGGCTATTTGGAGTCTTTTATGGTTTCATATAAACTCTTTCATCTACATGAATGTCTGGTAAGACATTGGAGTCACATAGCACAGGATACTGTTTTGTTGTGAGTCACTGGATAAGCGGCTTGCCCATGCCTGCTATGTGTAGCAGGAACTGAGTTCAAATTCACATTTTATAACTCCTAAGCTTGTTTTGTTTCTTTTACTCCAGAGTTTCTTCACTTGACCACTTCTGTCCCCATAGGAAGTGTTTTTGGAAATTTATGTAGGCAGTTTGGGTGGTTGCAACTTTTGGAGGAAAGAGTATTAATGCAGGAATTTATTAGGTGACCGGGTGCTAAACATTCTGCAATGTACAGGACAGTCACATGCAACAAAAAAGTATTGTGTGCTACGTGACTCAAATGTCTTACCAGATATTCATGCAGATGAAAAAATCTGTTTATAATGAGCTGAATCGAAAACTTAACTCTATTTTACATGTATTTTTATACTATATCTGTAATACTGTATTTTCCAGAAATGCAACTAAACTGAAAGATGTGCTTGGTTGTGTTTGACCTTTATTATGTGTTGTTCATCCTTCTAGAAACCACACCACTGTGATATTCTTCATATTTGAGTTACCGACATACACAGTTTCATGTGTAGCTGTCATGTTCACCACAACTCAGAAAGAACCCCTCTCTAGACCATGCCGCCATTTTCATTGGTTCATTCACTTCATTCATTCATTCATTCACCTCATTCATTCATTCATTCATTCATTCATTCAGTCATTCATTCATTCCACAAATGCTTACTGAGTGAAAAGAGCACTGTACTTGGTGGATAAGGGTGAGCCAGCCTGAAACCTTTGCTTTGCATAACTTAGAAGAGATAAGACTTATATAAGTAACTAAATCCAAAGCAAGAATAATGACTATAATAAGAGAAAGATAATAAAATTATCATGAGAGTTCAAAAGAAGAGATGATTTCCTTTATCTGAAAAAATATGGACTGATTTAGGAAGAAAGGGCTGAACCTTGAAAAAATGGGCAGGGTTTGAAGTTAGAGAGATGAGGACCAGTATCCAGGCAAAAGGAATCCCAGGCAGTGTTTACTAAGGCTCCAGAATGGGAAAGTCATGAAGGAGGCAGGCATGGGGAACCTGAGATGCCACTGGTTTTGTGTAGGGAGATGTGTGATTGCTGTTAGTGAAAGATAAAACGGAGCAGGGAGGCAGGGGCCAGACTGTTAGGCCTGGAATGTCAAACCAAAGATTTTTGATAGAATCATCTTTATTACATCCCCAGTTATTATTCAGTGTACTCTGTCGCCCGGAAGCGGCACTAGATATACAGAGAGATAGGAGCAGTGACCGTAAGGCCACCCTTAGCTTTTAAGATGCCTTTGTGTAAATCAGGAAAAGGTTCCTTTCTTTAGGACTCATTGCTATTTGCTGGGAAACTGTTGCAGGAACAATACACATTTTTGGTGACTGTACTAGGACTAGATCCCCGTAGAGCCATGCGGTGCACACCTACCCAGCTGTACGTAGCAGATCTGGGAGTATCATCAAAGGATGAGTAGAAAGCAGGGCGTAAGGTCTTGCTGTTTCCTGCACACACCATTCACTGCCCAGCTTTCATAATTGGCTCAAGATGACCCCCTCCACTTTGAATGCCCTCTGCCCTTGTTACCCAGTTAAACATGTCCTCATTTCTCAGGGTTCAGTAATGTGAACAACGGCAGTACAGCAAAACGATTATCATTTATCAAGCACTTTCTCTGGGCCAGCTGCTTTATTAACTGAGCGTTACACACTTCATCCTTTGAGCCTGAATCATACGAGGTCTGTCTGAATCCACAGCCCACACTCCTTGCCAGTATAGTACTGGCACCAGACAGTGGACGTAGTGCAAGGAACATGGGTTCAAGATCCAGACTGCCTCAGATCTCCCCGACCAGCTGTGTGGTCATAAAACGATTTTTCTTAATGACTTTGTGCCTCTTTTACTCATCTGTAAGATGGGGATAATAAAAGTACCTCTGTTTAGGGTTAGTGCAAGGCTAAATGAGTATTTAGCCCCTTAAGACTGGTATAATACAAAGCTGTAGGTGTTCAGTAATATTCTATTATTAGCGGTATTGCCTTCTCTCTGTACACTTTCTCAGCAGAATTAAGAAATCCTTCTATAATGCTCCTAAGGGGAGCGTCGTCTGCTCACCTTCATCCTGGCACGTGACCATCGGTATCGTAATGACTTGACTCCACACTCCCATCAGCCTCCGTGCTCCAGGAGGCACGTTGTCCCATCCATTGCTGTATCTGTAGAGTATCGCAGAGGCCCTGTCATGTGACACTGATGCTAATTGGACACTGAGGGAAGCAGGGAAGGCAGTCAGGGAGGGATGGAACAAAAAAGTGGGAAGGAAGAAATAAGGAAATAATAAGTCAACTTATTATCGAAATGCTAATTGTCTGGGCCAGATATTGGAGCCCAAGATGCTACATACCAAAGATGCTAATTTTGCCATACAGGCAGTGAGTACAGAATGAATAATGTACATGATTCAGAGGTACCCAGTCCTAGGATGTCAGGGTGGAAGGTCCCTTGGGCATCCACTAACCCACTCATGTGTGAAGGAAGAAACCTAGAACCCGAGAAATGCCGCCCAAGGTAACCCCCCTCCTCTGTCCCCAGCAAATTATATGAAACATGCCTCGGCTTGAACATCTTTCTCTGATTCTCACAAAACAGGAAGCAGGACGTGTCTTCCTTCTTCCCTCTCCATCCTTATTTTGCCTTTCTCTGCTCTGCACCATCTTTTCCCTCTATCCCATCTCTATACTCTTTGTTCCTTCTCTTCAGTGTGCAAGCTCCCACAGGCCTGACAGCAACCCCAACTCCATTTTAATATCAAAGAGACGGAACATCTAAGGGGAAAAATTGGGTCTCTGTATGTTTAGTGTCTTGTTGTATGATATTGGATTTTAATTTATCACAATAAAAAATCAATTTATAGCTCAAAACCAACATATTTTCAGAAATTGGAGCTGTCAGGAAGCTGCCTCTGTATGATCATTTAGACAGGGGATAGATAATTCATGACAGGGGGAAAAGGATGGTCTTATTACCCTGGAAAGTGAGACCACGAAAGGTTTCAAGCAGATTTGGTAAACTCAGAAATGTAATGTCTTTCTCTTTATGAATGATTTTATTAATTTTGATCTTCAAGGTGGTAAAGAGATAATCATTTCTGTGCTAGCTGCTTTCACATGCTCGGCCTCACTTAACCCAATGCCCTAAGAACGCAGCTAAGAAAGTATTATTATTCCCCTTAAACAGATGAGGAAACTAAGACCCAGAGAGGTTAAGGGACTTGCACAAGACCAAATATCCAACAAATTGCAGAGCTGGGAATGGACTTCAGTAGGCACAGTGGTTAGGCCCATGTTCTCTCCAGTTCCAGGTGGTGGTCTCTCTCCCCTTCAAGGGCGTCGTTAGGACCTCTGGCAAACAAGGGACCATTCATTTGCTCTTCAGGGAAAATGTCAAACTGCCCTTAGGGTTGTCATCATGCAGACTGGCCCTGTGACTGAAGGTTTATCAGCTACTCTCTGGGCCTCTGAAGGCATGTGTGAGCCAGTGGCCTCAGAGTTAGAGAGCTTAAATATGCAGTGAGACCTTGGGTATGGCTCATCTGCTTGTTCTCTGGGACTTTTTCTTAAAGGCCCAGATTGTATACATGGTGGGCCATGTGGTCTCCTGCAGCTATTTAGTTTTGTCATTGTGGTGTGAAAGCCACCATAGACAATTATGCAAACAAATGAGTTTGGCTGAGTTCCAATAAAACTTTGTTTATAAATACAAGTACTTGGCCCACGGTCTGTATTTTGCTGGCTCTGTCCTGGATGGTCATTAAGGAGTCTTCTAACTTTCTCATTCTGGCCCCATGATGAGTCCTGTGGGAGAAGAGGGTGAGCACCAGCTGCAGATCTCTGATTCTTCATCTCCCGGCCCTTTGTTCACTGCTGTTCGGTGGCTGACTTTTGGGATGAGTAGAGAAGTACTTTTTATAAACCTTGAAAATAAGTGTTCAGCTCTAAAGAATTGTATCCGTTATTGTACCATTTGTTGAGCACTAAATGCCAGCTGCTGTGCTAAGTACTTCACATATATTTTTGTCATTGAACTCTTGTAATCTATCTATCAGTTATATATTACTATCCCCATTTTACAGATTAGGTGACTGAGACTCAGGGAAATTAGGTCACTTGCCAGGACTACTCTTAACATTTTTATCCATTTGTTCATTCAACAGATATTCATTGAGTACCTATTATGTGTCAAGGAATGGTCTCAGGGATATGTACGCACTGATGAATAAAAAGAAGGTCCTTCCCTACCTGGTAGAGTTTACATTCTAATATGGGGAGACATAGAAAGAATAATAGACATACATAGCCAGTAAACTCTGTTAGAAAGTAACAGTGCTCTGGAAAAAAAAGAAAAATGAATCAAGGTCATGGCATTTTTCCACTGTGCTTTCTCTGTCCTTGCAAAAGGGCCTGTGACATACATGCATTGTAAATCACAAATATTAACATGCTCTGGGAGCATCCTGTAGTTTTGAGGGTCAACTGAGTAATGGAAAAAGACACTTCTGAAAATTCTCATCCAAATTCTAGAAGCCGTTACACTTGATAAATCAGAGCTGTCCGTTTGGGTGTCTCTGCTTTTATTTAGATGACAGATTGCTTTATATGAAGTCTGCTGTTTATTGTTTCTCTATCTCGTGCATTTATTTTAAATTTTAATTTAGAACTCATTTCCCACTACTGTGCCTCGGTTATTTAATAGGTGCTTCTGTTTTTACAAAGACACTCCTTAGCAGAGCTGTTTGTATTGAAATGGTGGCACTGTAATTAGGTGGGACACTGGTATGACGGCTCTGTGGACCTCTCAAGTACTTCTCAGTGGCAGCCTGAGGTAGAGCGGCATTAATAGTTCTGGGTACAATAAAGGAATGTGTGTCATAGAAAGAGAGAGATTGGGTCAAGGTGAGAGCCTGGGAAAATTTGCGTCTCCACCAACAGAGTTCTGTCTGGGGACATGTTCATAGTGGAGCCTGTTGCCGAGATAACCAGCGTCATGGAAAGAGGTCTGGGTTTGCTGTCCGGGGCCTGGTCTTGAATTGTCACTCAGTTACAAAAAGGACAGGTCGAACTATAATGATGAAAACAATGACAATAATAGTGACTGCTTTCCCAGCTTGTAAGTGCTTTACCTACATCTCATTTCATACTTTGTATAAGTCACTGAACCGCTTTAGTGGCTCAGTGTTCTCCTTGGGAATAGGAGACTAGTAACTACCCAATTTTTAGAACAATCTTGCGAAATAGAGGTATTATCTCTGTTTTGTACAAGATAACACTGAGGTTCAGAGAGGGGCAGTGAATTGACACAGTGTCTCCGTAAGAGTTGCCCCATCCTCTGCATTACTTCATACCACCCGTCTGCCGGCCATAACAAGGAAACTAGTGTGTGAGTATGTCTTGCGTCGATTGCTAGATGTTACCTAGAGCAAAGCATGTCAGTGATTTCCTGGTTTACTTTTTCAACATTTCTTCTTTTGTGCTACACTTACTGATTATATATATTTTAATTCTCACATTAACAATGAGATGAATCTAATGCACTTACAGTTTTATATATTATACTCATACTCCTTCTTTCTTGTATTAACATGCTTGTCCCACTTTCTAGAGTGAGGACCATTTGCATGCCCTGATTACTTGCAAATAGGAAAAGTGGGGAGAATTGCACAAAGAAACAAACAAAAATGCTAGGCTAATTTGAAGGCAGGGTCCAGGATTTAGTCATTCTTGTATCTCCCATCTTCTGGCGTGTGGTAAGCTCCTAGTAGCTATTTGTAGAATTGCACTGAATTCCTCACTGCAGAAGTCAAGCAGCCTCTGACTTGTCCAGTTGTGTTCACCTAGAACCTTTGGCCGTTGTGAATGGCATCTCAGTTCTATCAACGGTCATCTCCTTGAGAAAGAAAATGGCAGCTGCATTCCGTTTGCTGGTGGCTTTCGTTGATGCAACCCATTTACTTCAGCCTTATCTGTCCTTCACAGGGTTCCGTTAACCTCTAGATGGATAGAAGGTTGTATAAAATGTATTAAACATCATATGTACTCATATGTATTAAACCTCACATTCCAGTGTTATTAATAACATTAATGCATAGATAACTCATTTTCTCCCATTTTCCTTTCTTTTTCCCCATTTTATCTATCTTGCTTTTTTCTTTTTCAGCATCCCTTTTCTCCTACTCATATGCCCGTAGATATACTCACCCTTTTTTTCTTATGTATTGCTTATGTATTTTCCAAAGACATTATCAAGTACTTGCTATGTATAAGGTATAAAGTATAGCCTGCTATAAAAGAAGTATAATATATTATGCAAATTCAGGGGGAGGTAGGATCTAACTGAGGGGAAGGAAAGGAACTAATATTTATTGAGCACCTACTATGTGTTGAGCACTATACTATTAAGTTCCTAGAGGACAGAAACTCCTGCTTTCTTCTATCCATCCTGTGACCCGCCTGCTACAGCAGGAAGCCCCCACCGCAGGGGGTCCTTAGGGACCTATGGGGGCTGCATCTCAAAATTTTGATGCCTGGGCACCCTGAGTCCTGGAGCATGTGCAAGCATGTTTTGATCCAAAAGATGAGAGAGAAGTTAGCTTAGCAGAGCTGGTGAGGTGGTGAGGGGTGGCCTGGGAGTGTTACATCCACATTGCTCAGTGATCACACACACACTGTCTCATTAGGCCCTTGCAACCACACTGTGGACTAGGTGTTAGCCCAGTCTGCTGGACGAAGCCATGAACGTGCTGCTCGGAGGAGAACAGAGATGCTCTAGGCACTAAGGACAAGAGGCCAGTACCTTGACTCAAGCCCAGGACCTCACTGTCTGTGTGATGAGCCCAACGTCAGATGCAGTGTACAGCTCTGTCAGGTGTAGGCAGCTCCTCTGCCCATGGCTTCAGCCAAGTATTTCTACTGGGATCAGCCCAGTACTCACCCTTCCTCCAGCTGCCTCAGTCACATAGCTCGGGGATTTGCCTGCCGGAATGGATTTGACTTCTTACACTATTTAGAAAATCAGGAGATTTCATGTCTGTAAGAAATTTACCAGGGAAGCACATTTTGTATTTAAAATACAAAATGCTGCACCTCCAGAGACTGATATCTGAATTTTTCATGAGGTCTAAGAGATGTGCAGACTATTTTGAAATTAGATATTTAAAATTTTGAAAATAAAGATTGCACAGCCAATTGTCTCAACTCAAGATAGTCATAACCTCACTTTTGAGGAGAAGAGACTTCATCTTCAATATAAATGGGTCCAAGGAGAGTGTCTGAGACTCAGATATGGAGATGTATCATCTCGTGACTCTGTGCAGGATGATATATTCACCCATGTGAATAGATGTGCATATTCTTGCATGTTTATTTCTGCACTGTCCTAGTCTGTGCTTATGTGGGTTTTTCTTTCTTTCTTTCTTTCTTTTTTTTTTGGCTTAGTAGTAGCTTATGGTACAACTACCCTAACCCTTAACAAAACCTTCTTCATCTGATACAATGATAAAAACGATTTTTTATGTTTAAGAATCTCTTTGTAGTCTTTTTTTACTTTTTTTCTTACAACTGATTTTACATTAATCTTCCAAGATTTGTATTATACTTGGAGTACTACTGCTGATCGAGCTGGAGCTCAGAGAGGCTAATTGTCAGCCCAAAGTCACACAGGGATAATTAATGGAGCCTAATCATTATTTATATTTGATGTCTTTCTATTTATGAAAGTATGTCTACTATGGAAAATTTACAAAGTATAGACAAGTCATAAAGAAGAAATACACGTTATCTGAAATGTCACCACTTAGACATGAACCCAATCAAAATTTTGGTGTATAAACCACCAGTCTTCTTTATGGAACCATATTTTTTTTTTTTCCAAAATTGAAATGATACTATACATGCTGTTTTGTAACACCCTTTTTTGGTCATCCACGTTTTTTCTCTTATTAAATATTTTCCTATAATGTCATTTTCAATCACTGTAAAGCATTTTAGCATATGAGTGAAATATAATAAACGCCATATTGCTAGCATCTGCATCTTTGGGCATGTCTTATACCCATCTATGATTATTTCCTTCAGTTACATTCCAGAATTACAGAGTCAACACCTGTGTATATTTTAAAGCTTTTAAGTTTTGTTTTTTGTGTTTTCTTTTTAATTTTGGTCAAACTGTGTTCTAGAAAGTTTTACTTCCAGACATACCAATACTGTCTGTTTCACTATACGTACATGTCAGCATGGAGTATTACCATTTCTTTTAAAAAAATAAAAGTTTACACTTATTGATGCTGAACTTTAGTTTTAATGCCTCCGTCTTAATTTCATTATCTGCTCATAGTAGTCATTATAGGGCAGCAATATAACTGCAGAATCTTTTATATTGATGAGAATAATCGTTCTTTGGCTTTAGCTACAGATCTGAATGATGCCACAGGGCATTGAGAATTGGCTGAAATTGGATTTCCCGTAGAGCTTGACTTACCGATTCTCCAGGTGTTGGCTGTCTGCACCACCATTTCACCCACTACACTTGCTCTGGCCTGTGTTTAGGGCAATATTATCACTTCTCCATGTGTGCATCGATGTCACCAAGAGGAGAAAACGTGACAGTCTTTATTAGTAGAACTTAAGATTTCTGATCTTTGACTTTTAAGCAGAATACAATCTATTTATATATTCATTCCTATACAGAAAGCTCTACAGTCGTAGGCAGGTCATTTCACTCTGAACCTACATTTTCCCAGTTACGAGATGGACATTGGCACCATGTTTGCGTTCTTCAGACATCTGTTGCAATCATTCCGGGAGAGAGAATGCGTGTTCAAGTTCTTTACAGATGAGTGCTCCTTGGTGAGGTATTTTGTTTTTGTCACAAGAGAAGATAAAGTTCATTCAGCAAATGTTTATGAGTGAATCAGCTCCTGCTTGATGTGCTTTATTATAGGAATCACTTTGTAGAACTTCTGGAGACCAGGTTTCTTGAGCAAAGGAATACAGCCTAGGTTCTGTTCAAATTCCGAATTAGTGGGATCTGAAATGACGAGCTTTGACCGTAGCCTCCTTCAGGAGGGTCATCAGTTTGCTTTCTTGCCCACAGCGCCTGTCTTCCTGCTGCTTGGGTAAGGTCTTCCGGAGAACGAGGTGCACCTTAAACCTCTTGAGGCCATTTCTCTAGCCTCAGCGAACTTTCTGCACAAATCTGCCGTGGCTTTTATTTCTTTTTATGAAACTACATGAATATCATTGGGAAAGTTCAAGTTAACTCTTCCATGGAGTGCAAAATTCCATCCTTACGGACCAGAGCTCCCGTTAGCAGCCGGTAGAAGTCCCTTGTTTTTCCTTTCCTGAAACTCTCATCGGTAAAATTAAATTCTTCTATCAAACATTTACCAAGCACTGACTGTGTACCAGGCCCTGGGATACAAGGAATAATCAGAGAAACCCCCTTCTTGCCCAGGACTCATGAGCTAGCAGCCGAGTAAACAAGCAGTTATGCGACAGTGGGGTAGGCAAGATCATGGCGTGGTGGCCTCACTTCAAGTGTGTACACGTGTGCTTCTGTGTTAATGACCTGAAAAGGAAAGCAAACAGAAGCATTCTAATTAAGCGAGCAGATAATGTTTAATTGATTCATACAGGAATGTCGGTGAAATAGAGGTATAATACAGAGATATGGCACAGAGAACAGAATTACATAACTGAGCTCCGAAAGGGGAGTCAGGATGGAAACCCAGATGTTGTCAACCCCCATCCAAAAACATTCTTTTCTTTCTGCCAGCCTTTATTTGTTGTCACTTTTTACACATAGTTAGGTAAAACCAGAAAAGGTAGAGGCAGATAAATGAAACTGAAATGCCATGTTTTAAATTAAAAATGATTTTAGAAGACTGAAAAGAGGGTGGAAAAGGAAGGGGAGAAAACAAGGCTGATCTAAGACTTCCCCTGGGATAGTCACTTTTCATTTGCTTTTTATTTTTCCCAACCTCTTGCCATGTAACCAAAAGAATTGGAACGGGAGATTGATTGGGCAATCAGTGCTTTCCCAGGGGCTGTAAGGGAATCTCTTAGGTAATTTAACCTGGAAGGGGGTTTTGCTATAGGGACCGGCCCACATGGTTGCAGATAGACAAGATGATTTAATAAGGCTCTTCCTGCTGTAATTGCTAATCTTCCTGGTGGGAACCCCCTTCTCGTGCACATTAAAGACTCCATTAATTTGTTTATATATAAATTCAAGCTACTTCGGTTCTGTCACACGTCTAAGAGGCTCCCATTCAAGAATCCCTGTCTTATTCCACCCATTAGGATTTACCAATAAGAAAGATGTGTTATACGTTTTATTACCTTGTCTATGAAGCACACGTGACAACCAGGAAGAACATTCATGTGTAGTATGAATAACTGTCAGGGTAATTGATAAAGTCGTCTGTAATAAATGGAGCTAGAATGGCATTCCTGGATGCTGAGGTCTCTAAGTGCTCAAGAGGAGAGGGGAAAGGCACTAAATAAATCCAGTCTTTCCAGAAATTGCTGGCATTCAAGAAAAAAAAAAAATCGCCAACCAGAATCCTTAGGCCTGCATTTCACTTTCAAGTGTAATTCTTTTACGTTGCAATTCATATCTGCTGACACGTTGGAATCAACTCAAATAAAGAAATGCCATAAATCTTGCGTTGTTTATGTGAAGCACGTGTTGGCCCTGGAAGAAGTCTGGCAGGAGGCTGCCCTTGTGTGTAAATAGTTTAAGAGAACCAAGTGGCTGGAAAAGATGTAGATCCAGTCAAGACAAATGGTCCACCAGAAGCTACCTAGCCTGTTTAAAATACCCTCAGAAGTGAGAGGCTCAGTACTTTATCCTCGTAGGTGAATTGTAGCTGGCCATTATAATAATATGAATAACAATTGTAGCTGATATTATCACTATTGGACTTCTACTAAGTGCCAGCTACCTAAATACACTAGCTTTTTATCCTGAAAACAATCCCACATGGGAGGTATTACCAGCTGTGTTGTCTAGAGCATGTTATTGAACTTCTCTCTAACGTAGATTCTTCATTTGGAAATGCAAATAATGATATTAGGTTGGTACAAAAGTAATTGCGGTTTTTGCAATTATCTTTAACCTTTTAAACTGCAATTACTTTTGCACCAACCTAATAACAACCCTAACGGGGTGGTTGAGAGGATTAAATTAAGTCATATATGTCACGTGCCTAGGGCAGTGCCTGACACACAGTAAGTGCTCAGAAGTATGAGCTGACGTACCATTTTTCACTTTAAAGATAAAGAAACGAGTCACAGAGAAATTAAGAACCTTGCCCAAGGTGACGGATGGAAGATGTGAACGTGAGTCTTTTTAATTCCAAAGCCGGAATTCATTCTGCTCTTGCTGCCTGTCGGCTAACATGTTCTCCACGCTAATGTCACACCTGGGTCCTTTTTCTGAATTTTGAGCCTGGAAGGTGGGAGCTTTGTCTTCTCTACATCCCTAGTCTGCCTCCCACTCTTCAAAGCTGACGGAGTGGATGGAGCAACCTTCCTTGGTAGGATTTTTCACCTTCAACTGGAATTTGCTATTACCTGAGTACATGTTGCATCTTGTCCAAATGTGAATTAACGTGACCCTTCAGACTGCTAATCTTTTTTGCAATACAGTCTGCACCTCCTTTGCCCCATGAAAAAGTGTTGGACATTGTTATAGCAGCTCTCTGCACTCTTACTAGAGAGTCTGTTTGAATGATGCCTAGCCAGTGTTGCCCCCAGCCACGGCTGTATTTTTCTTCTCCAGCTGTTTTGCAGCTTAGACTGGTCTCGTGAGCTGCACAAAATACTAGAGAAGGAGTCAGATCCAGGATATAGACATCCCCCCAACCCCCTAATATTTCTTTACCTATATCCTTTGCTGTAAAAGATAAATGCCAGCTCTTCCTCTGACTATGCTGTGTTTCCTCCAAAGTCACTGGGATCCAGTTTCCCCAATTGTGTCATGCTGTACCCTCATCTCTGATTGCACATCTGTCAAGCCAACTGTAGGTCACAGAGTAATGCTCTGCGGCCATGTCCGGACTGGCCTGTCAGCACCCCCGCTCCCCACACTGCCTTGAAAATCCAGCCATCTTCATGAAACTTTTATAACTAGGGCTGGCAAGGAAGTGAACTTCAACATTTGACAAGGATTTTTGGTATGCGTGCACAAATAAAACAGCTTAGAAACAGACCCAGTACCTGGAACCAATAAAGGGTCAGTGGAGAAAATACAAATGTGATTCTAATTCCCCTTGTATTATCTTGGCCGGTTATACAAATACTCTGGAACTCCATTTCTTCATTTGTAAATAATAATATACACTGCACTGTGCATTGAATTATACTAGACATGTCAGAAATGCCTTGAAAACTGCAAAATGCCCTGCAAAATGTTAATTGCTGCCAAAATGGAAAGAGAGCGACATTTAAAACCAAAGTTAGAAGTGGTGAGGCTCTGCAGCTGTGAACTTGGCCACTTGACCTCTCTGAGCCACATTTTCTTAATCTGTAAAAATGGGCAAAATAATCTTCATACTCCACGCATGTTTCACAGAGTGGTTGTCAGGCTCCAATATGATGTAAATGAAAGTGTTTGTATAAAAATTGAATTCTGAAGTATTCTGCAGCTATTAGGCACCATGTTTATTATCGGGATGGCCAGCCAGTGGAGCGTCTCATCTTTGTTTTTGCAAGTCCATAGGGCACCTTTGTAAATGCAGTCAATTTCCCATGGAGAAACCCTTACTTTTCACTGCAAGAAGGTTTCCAGCTTTCTCAGCCAAATGATTCTTCCTTAATTGGGCAGAGAATAGAGAGGAAACAGAAGTCAGAGCCAGGAGTTGGGCTTTTTCCATGTAGGTACGGATTAAAGAGCTGTGACTGTCTTTGCCTCTCTTTTTTGCTGTCTGCCGGACAACGTTTTCACAGTCCTGGGATGAAGTATTAATAACTAAGATCCCTATTAAGGATAAATGCTAGTTCTGCTTTGTACCAAAAGATATATGCCAGGACATAAAAAGAATTCTCTCCATGGTGCTCCTATTAATTCATAGTAGTTTAGAGAGTTGTAAAAAGCCACCTAATTACTTCTGCCTGCTGTGTATTTCAAAGATGGCAGGTATCTTAGTAGATTCAAGGTAAGTCTGGCATTGAAGTCACTGGGCTACAATCTTTTTTCACCCCCTCTTGGAACCATCAGTTCAGTCTGTGAGAGAATATTGGCTCCAAGAACCATTTGCATCCTTGGGCTCCCTTTGTCCTTGTATGAGTGGTGAGACGCTGAGTTGTCCCCTTTGCCTCTGCTGGCATCCGTTTGGCCTCTTGGAAAATGAGGGCAATCATTGTCATTCATGTATGTGATAGGACTGAAGGACCCTGTGAAGGTCCCAACCTGCCTTCTGAGCTAATCTGTGTACAAGTGACCAGCCCTCCAAGATGAGAACCATGTCACTAAATGGTGCCTGAGCACAGTCTGCTGAGCTGTGGAAACAGTAGTTACACGTCATTGGCAGGTTCAGGATACATTAGGTCGTGGATGAAGTGAAGGGATATGCGCTAGAATTCTCATGCAACAGCTGAGCTGTGGAGGCAGGAACCCCTGTTTCCACACCACCTTTCCCTGCTGAACAACATTCCCCGTGGCCTAGCGGGGTTCCCTCAGGAGCTTGGTACTCATCCTCTTTGAAAAGAGGCTCCGGCCCAGCCCAACGTCACATCCCTTCCTTACAAGAACCCTATCTCCTTATAAACAGAGCATTCCCTCATCACCAAAAGCAAAGCCAGGCCTTCCACAAGTCAGACTCTGTTCACCTTTTAAGTGACGAGCTCAGAGAAGACCCCTAGCCCCGGCCTTTCCTCCTCAGCACAACTGACCCCCCACCCCCACCCCCTTTGCTTCCTGAAGACCTAGAAGCTCCAGGTCATCCTTCTAGAACTGTGCTGTCCAGTTTAGTAGCCTCTAGCCACATGTGGCTATTTAGATTTAAATTTAAATTAATTATATTACTCAGCCATAAAAAAGAATGAAATTTTGCCGTCTACAACAACATGGATGGACCTAACGTGTATTATGCTGTGTAGAGTAAGTCAGACAGAGAAAGACAAATGCCATATGATTTCACTTATATGTGGAATCTAAAGAACAAGATAAAGGAACAAATAAAACAGAAACAAACTCATAAATACAGAGAACATTTTAAGGGTTGCCAGATAGGAGGGGGTTGGAGGATGGGTGAAAAAAGGGGAAGGAATTAAGAAGTACAAATTGGTAGTTACAAAAGTAGTTATGGGGATGTAAAGTATAGCATAGGGAATATAGTCAATATTATTGTAATAACTATGTATGGTGTCAGATGGGTACTAGATTTATTGGCGTGATCACCTCATAAGTTACATAAATGTCTAATCACTATGTTGTACACCTAAAATTAATATAATATTGTATGTCAACTGTAATTGAAAAATTGAAACAAAGTTATTTTAAAAACTAAATTTAAATTAATTAAAATTTAATATAATTTAGGAACTCAGTACCTCAGTCATACCAGGCATATTTCAAGTGCTCAAAAGCCACATAAGCTTAGTGGCTACCTGTGAAATAATGGGAGAAATATACAGAGGGTGCCAAAAAAATGTATACACATTTTAAGAAAGGAAAAAACTGTATTAAAATTGTGATACTCAATGTATGATATGTGACAATTAAGTTCGCGAACTTGTTGCACGGATGTTGCTAACCTTTTCTGATATCAGAGGGATTATTCATTATGAGCTTGTACCAACTGGACAGTTCACCAAGTTTACTATTTGGAAATGCTGAAAAGGCTGCGTGAAAAAGTTAGACGACCTGAACTTTTTGCCAGCAATTCATGGCTCTTGCATCACGACAATGCACCAGCTCACATGGCACCGTCTGTGAGGGAGTTTTTAGCCAGTAAACAAATAACTGTATTGGAACACCCTCCCTACTCACCTGGTCTGGCCCCCAATGACTTCTTTCTTTACATGAAGATAAAGGAAATATTGAAAGGAAGACATTTTGATGACATTCAGGACATCAAGGGTAATATGATGACAGCTCTGATGGCCGTTCCAGAAAAAGAGTTCTAACATTGCTTTGAAGCGTGGACTAGGTGCTGGTATCAGTGCAAACCTTCCCAAGGGGAGTACTTTGAAGGTGACCATAGTGATATCCAGCAATGAGCTATGTAGCACTTTTTCTAGGATGAGTTTGCAAACTTGTCGGACCTTCATATAATACCAATAACAAAAGATGAATACAAGTCATGTTTGACTTCTGCAATTACAAGCGGTGCTCAAAGTGGTAACCATCAGTGTAATTTTAATATAGTTTTTTTTCTGTCTTAAAAGGTGTGCACATTTTTTTTTTGGCACCCTCTGTATTTATATTGGTCTCTGCCCCGGCACACAGCTTTTTAAACCCTTGGAATGTCCTGGGTGATGGCGTGTCTTTTGTGCTAATGAGGAGACTCTGGGTGGGCTCCTGGATCGCTTCAGGATGGGGTTTAGTCACTGGCATGATCAAACCATGATTAGAAGCTTGGAAGTTTAAGCCCCACCCCCCTTTTCTGAGACTGGGAGAGGGGCTGGAGACTGAGTTAATGATTTCTCATGCCTATAAGGACGCTTCCATAAAAATAAAAATCATGAGGTTCAGAGAGCTTCCGGATGGTGAACATGTGGAGGTCCAGGGAGAGGAGCTCGCACAAAGAGGACATAGGAGCCATGTGCCCCCTTCCCACATACCTTGACCTATCATCTCTTCTATCTGGTTGTTTCTGAATTATCCTTTTATATCCTTTATATCCTATTGTATCCTTGTATAATAAATTAGTAATGTCGTAAGTAGACTGTTTTTCTGAGTTCTGTGAGCTACTCTAGCAAATTAATCAAACCTCAGGAGGCAGTCATGGGAACATCTGATTTGTAGGCAACCTGTCAGAAGCACAGGTAACGTGGAATTGGCAATTGGCATCAAAGTTCAGGGGGCAATCTTACGGGACTGAGTCCTTAACCTGTGAGATCTGCTGCCATTGTCAGGCGTATGTGTCAGGATTGAGGGAAACTGTAGGACACTGAGCTGGTATCACAGAGAATTGCTTGGTGTATGTGGGGGGGGGGCGGAGGGACCCACACATTTGGTGTCAGAAGTGTTGTGAGTGTGCTAGTAGTTTGAGAGTCAAGGAGAAACACATGGGAGGTGTGTTCCCTGCACACTACCTTATTGTACAGTACAGATATAAAATACCCCTCCACCATAGAAAGTTCTGTCAAACAGGGCTGTTCTAGAGTATATATCATTCTGCCCTGTGCTGAAAATGCCCACCTCTGACTGAGTTCCTTCTCTATGCCAGCTTCACGCTAAGTACTTTATAATCCCCAAAACAGTTTTAAAATTCAGTATGACTTAACACACGAGAAACCTAAGGATTAGTGGTGTTGACCTGCCCATGGCTGAGCTAGGACTGGACCCTGGGTCTGTCTGCTCTGAAACCTACTCATTGAACTACTGTTCTGCTCTGTCGATGCCTGCGTACTGCAGTAGATATGCTGTCTCCTGTGTTAGTTCCTGTGCGGCATCTTCCGTGAGCTGGTGAGGGGACGGTGAGCTGCCCAATGAGGCTGGGCTGATGCAGGCACTAGGGTCTGCATGCGTTTTCTTGTGAGGCACAGTGCCGAACACTTTCCGTCATGCATCATGTTTAGTTCTCCTAATAACCCCATCAGGTAGATACTTTTATTATCACTACTGAATACATGAAAAAAATTTCCACTTAAAAAGTTAAGCAATGTGGTGGTCGGTAAATGGCAGAGCCTGAAATGGGACCCCGATGGTCTGGTCTCAAAAGCCCCTGCCGTGTCCATTGGGTCTCTCTGCTTTCACTCACCTCAGTGTGATGATTTTAGGCTCACTCCCAACAGAAGGGTTCTCGGCCTCTTCTCAAACCTGGAGGACCTCAGTGAATCTTCTGCTTGCTTTGGGAGAGTAAACAGAGCAAAACGTCTGAGTGAAGTGGATGCTTCTGAGTGCAGGGGCTTATCTAGTCCCTGGAGAGCTGGCTGTGGGTAAAGGCTGGCCCTTTCCCTCCGCTACTGAAGTGCTAATCGATGCAGCAAATACATCTGATTGACTTCTTGTCAGAGCCCCATTTTGCAACAATGGACAACATCTTCTGTAATTTGAAAACTGATTACAGAGCTGCAATCCTGGTTTGCTGTGTGTGGTTTGTTTTTTTTTTTTTCCTTTTACATAAATGGAATTTCTCTTTAGGAGAGAGAGCAAAAGCTTTTCTGGTTGATTCCAATCCATTTCCAAGGAGGTTTCTTTGCCCACCTCTTTTTTTTTTTTTTTTTTTAGTTAATGTATTAAATAACGGTAACAAAACTTGAAGGTACAGCAAAGGAGAAAACATAGTACCATCTGCACTCCATTTTCATTCGTTAAGAACTCTGAACCTAATAAAAAAGATGAACTTCATAAACAGTGCTTATTCCATTTTCTTGTATATCTATAGTGACCTGTTAACAAGTACGTTGTATGTGTAAACTTGGTGTATGTATCTGAAATCCCAAATTCAAAATGGTTAGGAGGATAGATGAGAACATAGTGAGTAGTCCCCAGCTCTACATTCATAGTTTGGTCAGAGAGGGGAATTTAAGCAAAGATCACCAAGGCAGGGGGGCCAGGTCAGTTTCCATAGAAACTAGTTCATACGGTGACTCTAAGGCATCACCAGCAGCAGCAGGGAAGTGTAGCAGCCTCCAGTTGAATTCCACTAGAGCGTGTGTGTGTTCTGAATTCGTTACCATCCTCCTCGGATACTTCTCAAGAGTAGGAACATTTATGAGAAAGCGTATGTGTTCTGGACGGAAGGGGGTTTGGATTTGAGTCCAGGCTGTATACCTAATCGTGAAGAGAACAGGCTTTAAAATCAAACTGAATGGGATCTAGAGCCAGAGGCAGCACTGCCATGGCGTGCAGGCTCAGTCCAGCCCACCACCTATTTTTGTCCAGCCACAAGCTAAAAAGAGCTTTTACATTTTTTAATGGTTGAAAGAAATCAAAAGAAAAATAACATTTTATGATGGGTAAAAAAGTATGTGAAATTTTAATTCCATTGTCCATAAATAAAAGTTCTTTGCCCCACAAAGAACTTTGTGGGTTGGCATGTTGTCTGTGGTGCTTTCGCACTGAGGCAAAGTTGTGTAGTTACAGCAGACAGTATGGCCTGCAAAGCCAAAGGTTTTGACTGTCTGGCCCTTTATAGAAGATGTTTGCTGAACCCTACCCCAGAATCTAGACCCCGGATCTAAAAGGGAAGGCTATTTAACTTCTTTGTACTGCAATTTCCTCACCTGAAAGGTAGGGTTAGTGACAGCAGTCACATCATCAGGTGGCTGTGTGAACTGAATGCGATGGCACAGATGACTCATTTAGCACAACTCTTGCACACGGTAGACGTACAATAAACCCCAGCTGATGACCACGTGATTTTTGGTCAAGTTACTCAAACTCTCTGAGCTTCAACGATCTCATCTGTAAAACAGAGATAATAATAGATCCTTACAGGATTTTTTAAAGGATTAATGAGGTAGCTTATCAATAACGTAATGGCCAATTTTTATTTAACACTTACTTGACAGATATGAAAAATGAGACAAAAAAATCACTAAGTGACTTGCGTTACCCACCCAGACAGTGGGGTTATGAAACAGGCCGTCCCCAGAGCCCACTGTTCTGCCTAAATAACTGTCCTCTGACCTCGGTGCCTGACAGGGAGTGAGGCTATATCCGTCCTTTCCTCCTCCTCCTGCTACTACAGTGGTACCTTCCACGTGCCTGTTTGTCACTCTGTCATTCTACCTGTAATGTACTTCTTCACGTTTCTGTCTCAAGCATTTATTTATAACTGTCTTATCATTGGTCACATGTGTTTTTGCCATCCTTCCTGGAACATGATTTTCTTGAACTTGGGAACCATATCTTATCATCCTGTGACCCTAATGTCTAGCATGGTACCTGGTCCATTGTGAGGGCTGAGTTCGTGTTTGCTAATTGTCTGAAGAAACAAATTAATGAGCAACAATATGAAGTTGTCAATACTGTTTGTGAATTTTCTTACACTAATCCTATTGAGCTTCTTTGGGTGATGTGTATTGTTCCAGAACATTTGGTGTATAGCTGGTGTGAGAGCGCATGTGCAAAGGAACCGTTACATAGTAAGAGCCTATATGTGTGATGGGACCCTTGCACTTACAAGGAATTGAAGAAAACATATTTGCCTTCTCATTGAAAAAGTCATTTGCAGCTTGCCTTCTGTCTCTGCTTGGCAGTTCCATTCATACTTGCAAGATTTCTCAGGTAGAAGATGGTGGAAGGGCCTGCTAGGCCAGGAATCAGACCATCCCATCTTGGTGATGATTCCCCTTGGGGATGCAATATGAGACCTTCATAGAGCACGGCTGACCTTGCTTATGTGTCCTCCTCAGGCCTGGAGATTCACAGCGGGGGTGAATGCAGCCCTTACTCAGAAGTATGCTTTTGTCCTCTGTCTGAACACAGTTCTCTGAGGCCATTCTATGCTCTTAATCTGCGAGACTGGAAGCAGACTTCTAGGCAGGCAGAGAGGAAGGCTGAAATTAAACAGATAATTTGACTTTCCAGGTTAGACCCTAGAATAAAAGAAAGTGCGACCGCAAGACTGTCATAATGACCTCACAGACTCTTATGTGTTGGAATTTTTTAATTGATCCATAACTGTTTAATGGGAACATTATTACTCTTACTTAGTAGACATGGAAACTGGGGTTTCAGAGGTCGAGGTTGTACATGTAGAGCCTTTCAGAGCCTGGAGCAGAATTTAAATCTTTTGACTGCTAATCACCTAACCCAACCACACCACAGATGCATCCTAAACTCAGGGCCCAGATTATTCTGTCACTTACGTAATAAGCATCAAGGATTCAGCACTGAGCGAGCAAGACAGATGAGGCCACAACACTTATTCCCCTCTATTTTATTGAGAGTCAGACAATAATCATGTAAGTAAATAAATAATTTCTGATAGCGATAAGTACTCCTTTGTTTGTTTGTTTGTTTGTTTGTTTGTTTGTTTGTTTGAGTCAAGGTGATGTGATATAGAATAACTGGCAGGGATTACAAAATGAGATAGGAGAAGTCAGAGACAGCATCTCTGATGAGGGGACACTTAAGCCAATACTTGAACAATGTAGAAGAAAGCATGAATGAAAACACGGGAAGAAAGAGTGTTGCGGGTGGATGAGTGAGAGCAGCTATTTTTGCTCACATGTCTAAACTGATGTAGGTAAAACCGGTGGTCTTTTCCTTGCTGGGGAATGTGTCCCAGCCGTGGTGGTTACAAGGACTATATCATCAGCTCCTGAGGGGCTCAGGGTTCAGATTGGTCAACTTTCCATTCCTCCTGCTGACAATTTCCTTTCTCTCCATCTCCCACATCCAAAGCCCACCCATCCTCAGGCCTGGGTCAGACAGCTTCTCTCTCGGAAACCTTCGCTGGTTCCAGGCCCCACTGGGGAGTATTCCTTCCCCTAAGCCTTTTGTCTTTACTCCTCTGTTTTTATTCTAAGCATCTTCTTCTCTGTGTTGTACATATTTCTGTCCACACATCAAGACTGGAGTATAGCACAGTCATCAAGACCGTGACACTGGAGGTAGGACAGGCTGTAGGTTTGGGTCCCAGCTTTCTCATGTGTGATTTGAGGAAATTGCTTAATCTCCCTAGACCTCAGTTTCGTTATCCAGAAGCGAGCTTAATTGCAATGCCTATAGAATAGGGTTATTCAGAGGCAAAAATGAAATGACTCCCATAAAGAACTTAGTTCATAGTAAGCACCCCATAGGTATAAATAATTGTTGTAGTTATTGTTACTGCATGCCTCACAGCCCATGGTTCACTCTCCTCTGGGTTTGAGAGCAGGGATTGTATATCATAAACGTTTGTATCTGTGTGTTCTAACCGAGTTCCCGGACCATAAGCAGTGCTCAGTAAATATTCTGAGTGAATGAATGAAATCTTCCTTTCTCTATAGATGTAAACACTACCACATTATAGAATTCCAGAACTGAAATGAACCTTAGCCGTCACTGAATTAATTCAACTCCTTAATTTAAACAAAAGGAAATGGAGGCCAACAGACGTTAAAGAGTTAAGCCCAAAGTTACCATGGGTGGCAGATCTGAAAACAGTGTCTGTTTCCTCTCAGAACAGCAGTTTACATAGAAGTAGGTTATAGAGAGCTCCGAGAGTAACAGCTCTGGTTCTCCACGATGAGCCCAAATTTAGAATATTTTTTTCTCATTAGAACACTGCCTCTCTTGAACATTTGGCCTAATTTTTTTTTTTTTTTTTTATAATTTGGAAATGGTGGCAGAGACTGGCCTTGTTTATTTTTTTATCCCTAGGAGAGCTCAGACCCTTGGACAGAACAGATGCTCTATAAACACGTGATGAATTAATGGACATGTGGCCACACCACTTATAGCTCAGTAATGTACAAGTATTCATGTACAAAGGAATCTAGAGGTTGGCCTAAACACAGAATTTGGAGTTATGCTCCCCGTGTTACAGAGTAACTTTTATAATCTCAGGCCTCGCCCTTTCCCCGTGGCCCATCTGATGACAGAAGCATCCCTGGGAGGTGATATACATTGATTCATCCATGATTTGAAGGTTTGTGAGCATTTAAATGACACCTGGGGTGATTGATTTCAGAAGCAGAGCAGATTGTGTTTAGAAATCATTTAATGGGCTAGAATTCATGTAATCATTCAACAAGCATAGAAGAACACCCTACTATGTGCCAGGTCCTTTTTCCTGTCCTCATGAGGAATGTGGGGGAAAAGAATCATGCCTCCCTCATACGGTTGCTTTGAGGAGAGTTAAATGAGAACAATACATGTAGAACCCCAAACACCATGCCCAGCATGTATTAATTCCTCAAAATATTTGCTCGTATTTATAAAATAGGTATATGTTCGTCAAATTATGACAATAATTGAATAATGAGGAAAAGCAAAGTGACTACGATATACTTTGAATTTTCTCATTGCAGAGATGCTTTTCTTCCTTATTTTTTTTAACTCACCTCATTAAATTACTTTACCTATAAATCCAGCGATATCAGGTAAAATAATGCCTGAAACCCTTTCTAGCCTCATGATACCCTAAGCACTTCTAGGTAGATAGAGGCCCGCGTCCCTGAGACCCTAGCAGAATTGGCCATTCTCCCTCTGTTCTATCTCTTACTTTGTATCTGTTTTTATTTATATTTTATAACGCACATCCTTCCTGGTTTTGTCTCTCTATCAACCTGCGAATCTTGAGAGTAAGGACAGGATGCTATTCATCTTGGTTTCTACCAAGTTTCACACCTAGAAGGTGTTCAGGTAATGAAGGGTGAGTGAATACGGCTCCTTTTGTCCTTTATCAACTTTCTGCCTTTCAACGTACCTCCCTTTTTCTGCCATTCAGTCAAAAGGAAGTCACTCTGTATGTCTCACACACTTTCATATCTTTGAAGTCCTCATACTACATAAGGGAAAATTCACATTTTTATGATCTCTAATCCTTCATGGCCCTCCCTTGACAAGGCACAGAGCGGAAGCTCCACCCCACCAACTGGCTCGCTTTGGGACTGCTCTGGGCCCTCATACACCAAAGACGGGTTTGCCCGTTGTTTGTAAAAGAGCTGTGCCCCCTGCAGAACACGAGACATGACCTACATTTTTGATGAAGCATTTAAATTGGGCGAACAGAACACTTGCCCCTCCCACCCCCTGTGTAGAGATGGACTTAATGAGCCTGTGTCTTGTTGAGATTAAAGGAACTAAAAAGTCCACTACCTCCCCACCCCTAAAACGTTCAGTGCAAAGAGAGAATGGGAGGGGGGGAATAAATGAACAGGAAGAGAGATTTCAAAACATTAAACTAAATAACAGGAGCTCTATGTGTCATTTAAGATCTCAGTTCTGCCAGAGGGTAAGGGGGGTGGGGGGTGGGGGGTGGGAGATGAGGGTAAGGGGGATCAAATATATGGTGATGGAAGGAGAACTGACTCTGGGTGATGAACACACAATAGGATTTATAGATGATGTAATACAGAATTGTACACCTGAAATCTATGTAATTTTACTAACAATTGTCACCCCAATAAATTTAATTAAAAAAAAAAAAAAAAAAAAAAAGATCTCAGTTCTGTTTTAGGAAAGGTTAACCCAGCGTAATTATTGTTGCCTAAGAGAAGGGGAAAGAAAATAATAAGAGCTGGGCACCTACGAGGGGCCTCATAAGACATGACAAGCCAGCAAGGCAGGTTTTAGTCTGCATTTGACAAATGGGATACGGAAGCTCACAGAGGTTAAGAGACCTGCCGGAAGTCATCCCAAATAGGAATCACCTAAGTCTGGGTTCAGAATCTGGGCTCCCAGCTCTATGCCCTTGCTCTTTCCTTCTACGCCAGTCCAAAGGAGTATTAGGAAGAAGACCCAAGCCTGCCTGGCTCCAAATACCACGTATGCCCTAGAAGGAAATGACATTGCTCCTGCAATTAGAATATGAAAACAGAAAAAGAACAGGAAAGAAAGTTTAAGGAAAATCAAAGTGGCGCAGTGAAATCACGCTGGGTTTTGGAGGCTGTCTTTGCAGACTGTTTAATTGGCGTATTTTGAGGGTTAGATTAGAGGAAGAAGAAAAAAGACAGTGTTCAACATGATTTACATGAAAATGAGAAGAAGGGGAGAACGTGGGGTATTAAAATGTGTGAGTTGAATCCTTAGATGTCTGCCTCGTGAGTGGTGCACGGCAGAACTTTTAAATTGGCTACATTGCTTTAATTGAAATATAGAAATGTAATAACACAATGTGACAGGTACCTATGGAGGGGGATAGCGGCTGCTCCCACCTCTCCCTCAAGCAGCAAACAACAGGGGGATGGAAGAAAAAAAATACACACCGAGAGAAGCACTTGAAAGGGCTTTGTTCTTTTCCAGGCTCTTTGAGGTTTGTTTTTTGAAAAATGCATCTTTTTTTCCTCATTCGCTCCAGGGTCCAATTAATCCACACCACACCACCCCCATTCCCAGCATGTTCTTGCCATAGAGGTATTTTGCATCAATTAGGGTGTTTGTTGTATATTAGATGGAGGAAAAAGAATTTGTAAAATATCCAGATTTGCCTACAAAGATCGCAAATCTGTTGATACCGTGTTTCCCCGAAAATAAGACTGGGTCTTATATTAAGTTTTGCTCTGAAAGACGCATTAGGGCTTATGTTCAGGGGATGTCATCCTGAAAAATCCTGCTAGGGCTTCTTTTCCGGTTAGGTCTTATTTTCGGGGAAACACGGTAGTCTGAACCCAATTGGTGAGTTGGACGGCAATCTCATTTCCCCCTGTGGCTTCCCTTCGGTCTCTGCTGGGCTGTCATCATTTTCAAGTGTACACAAATGTTGAAGTTTATTGCAAGGGTACTTGACCAAGAGGCAACATTGGGAGATGGGTTCAGGCCTCGAAGACACATGTTTATGAGGGGAGGCAGTGAAGTGATCGAGGACTGGAGGGCGGATCACCAGTCTTCTCTCTGAGCTGGTTACCCCAAGTCCCAGCCCACCCTTCCCTGCAGGATTTGTGCTCTGGTTATGACCATACCAGGCAGCCTACTTCCCCAGCCCTCGTCCAACATTTTCTCTTAATACCCGTTCATGATCTCACAATCTCAGTCCTCTCCTGCTCCCATTTCCTCACCTGTATTGCCACCAAAATCCATCAAATCAAGGTTGTCTTGGTGCAGCCATCACCAGGCCCATCCTACAGGTACACGAGGTGCTGGCAGCACATTAGCTCTGTTCTTCTCACTTCATCTTTCCCCATCCAGGTTATGCCTGAAACATCCAGTTCCCCTGAAATACAGAGCTTTATTTAACCACACGGCATAGATCCAAATAGCAGGCTGTTATTTAAATCCGTTTAAGCCTAATCCCTGCCTAATTCCCAGCACACCTTCTCTTAATGTCAGCCCACTTTAGTGTTAAAATCAGCAACAGTTAATTGGGAAAACAAATTGTCAGGCTTAGATTAAAGTGGTGTTTCTCTTTAAACTATTTGTGGTGAAGGACTAGTTATTTTCTTTTCCTACCCACCAAGGAGCAAGACTGCATGCTTTGTGCCCTGTGTGACTCACCCTGTGGGCTCCACGGTGACCCGCTCACCCCTTCCCTGCTGTGACAGGTCCACTGAGCACACATTGGATGCTGCAGCAACACAGCTTTAGCAGTTTCTAAACTACTATTTTCGTACTTCTTCTGTCACAGATTAGTAACAGTTTACAGACTAGTCCTAGTCTGCAGACCACAAAATGTGCGCTCAGGACATTATCCACTTCTCATTCCCCAAAGCACGTAGTGTCCAGACGTGGAAGAGACTGGTACCCGCCAGGACCCCCTGCCTCTGGCACCACCGTTCATCCAGTTGCACAAGTCAGACAGGATCCCCACGGCTAACTGTAATATCTCGTTGGATTTGACACTTAACCAATCTCTCCAATGCACCCACCTTTGCTCATCTCACTTACCTTGACTATGATCTCAGTTCCCACCACCTCACCTGGATTGCTGCACGGACCTCCTACCTGGTGTATCTGTAGTCCTTATGACCATATCAATCCATTCTGCAAAACCAAGCCACAGCAACCTCTTTAAAATATACACAGAGCATGTGGCTTCTTATGCTTTTTTGCTAAACATCACAGCACTTGACGTGGCCTGGAAGGAGGAGGGTAGGAGGGGCACCTGTTCGCTTCCCTGGGACGCCTGTCCGCACTCTTCTCAGGCTGTCTGGACTTCATTCAGTTCCTCAGAAATCCTCTGCCTCCCCAGCCAAAACCCCTTCAGGGCCCTTGCTGCTGCTTTTCCTGTGGATTAGAATATCTCCCTACACTCCCAGGATGTATAGCTACTCCAGACCAGGGCTCTATTCTAGATAGTTTGTAAAGTGTGATCTCATGTAATCTTCGCCTCTATAAGATAGGATTAATCCTATTTTTAAATGAGAAAACCGAAGCTCAGAGAGGTTAAGCAGCTTGCCTCTGGTGGGACAAACAGCTAATGAGTGAGACCCACACCCAGCCTGCATGATCCTGGGACCTCAATAGGCCTTGGCCCAGCTGTCTCATCCACTGTTGGGCCTGAAGCAGCCTCAGTGTGCTGAAATGCAGGGGCTGTGACAGCCTTCTGCCTGCCCCCTCACCACCGTGAGACCAGCCCTCCTGTGCTTCCCTGATTTTTGCTTCTTACCATTCCCTCCTTCCAGCTGACCCTTCTTTCGTTTTAGTGTCTCATCTCATTGACGAGATAATGCTACAACCCAGCTGTTGGCACCCAGGGGGTCCCGATTAGGCAGAGCCTGAAGAACAGCTAAAACTAGCCCCATTTTGTCCATTTTCTCCGGAAAAGCCTGGGTTTGTGGGTTTCTGAGACCCAGTCATAATGGCGGTGACCTTCGCCTCCCCTATTTGGGCCCTGCCATTTTGAGGAGAGAGCCGCCTTCCTCACATCTAGGGCTTGGTCATTTTCTGCTTCCTGATAAGAGCCTCCTTGGGCACCAGACAGAAAGCTACTGAGCTGACAATTTCCAGGAGGCCCCCAGCATATTCTGGCCTCTTAACACCTGGCAATATGCAGTGAGAAGTCCATTTACATGAGTAAATGAACTTATTCAGGAGACGAAGAACATTTTTTTCCCCTCACTTAAAATAGGAGAAAGAGCATCCCCTGAACTTTGCAACTTTATGATATCTTATACTTTGTGTCATCAGTCTCCACAGGAAGCAAGAAAAGCTCTGAAAAGAGAGGAGCATAAAAGCCGCCTCAATGAAAATAATTGAACAGGTACTGGCAATGAGAAAAAAGAAAAAAATCATATGCTGTAATTATAGATTTTTGTTTGCTTTAAATCCTGGCGCTCAATCTGTGAACTGTGTTTAATAATGAAATAGAATCATATATGCAAGTGCAAATTTGGTATATGTCAGTTGATTCCAAACACTATTTACAGAATGGAATCATTACAGTGCGTTAATATAATGAAGACGGCACTGTAGCCTATTTCAGTATAATATCCTTACAACATCATCACAATGGCTATAGCCCTTCTCAAGAGTTTAAGCTTATCTCGAACCATCTTAACATCGTTTGAGCTTTGTTACTGAAATAATGCAGCTTAGGTTCTGCTGTTAGTATTGTGTATGACGGTTGTTTGTGATGAGAGAGAGAGAGAATGAATCCCTGAAGGGCAGATCCTCTGGCCACAGTTTTCTATAAACATGCTTTTGCCACTGCAGAGATACACTGCGTTGGTATTTGATTGCTTCCATGTCTGTTGCCTCACCAGATGGGGAGCTCATTGAGAGCAGGGGCCCTTGTTTATTTATCTCTGAAATACTAGACAATATGGCATAGTGCTTAAAAGCACTGGCTCTGCAGCCAGACAGCCTGGATTCAAACATCAGCTCCACCAACGTACTAGCTCGGTGGCTTTGCATAGGTAATTAACTTCTCTGTGCCTCAGTTGCCTATCTCATAGAGTTGTTATAGAGATTAAGTAGGTAGAACCCGAGAAAGATGACTGACACATAGAAAAATGCTCACTCAATGTCAGCTGTTATTCTCATCTCTGGACCCCTAGCGCCCTGTATGATTACAGGTGTAGACTAGATGACCAATCAATGTGTGAGGGGTGGAAAGATGAATGGGTGGATGGGTGAATAAACAGCATCGCTATAACACATGGCATGCTTTGCTTATCTGAATCTATAGCGTTCTTTGTATTTCAATGGCTCTGCCAGAATCCAGGCCTCTTCTTTGTTGGAACTTGAGGCTGCACGGAGATGATTGGACTTGGTTCAGATAGCTATCGGGAGAGACAAAGAGGTTTGCACATCAGGGACTGAAGTTGAGCCTTCCGCGAATGTGCAAAACTGAGAATTGATGCAGAAGTCATTATTAACTCACACATTTAACAGGATGTTTGCCTTTCAACAAAGAGCGACTAATTAATGTAACAGTTGATTATGTGGCTCCCTTAATTTGTTACTGGTTTTCAAACACCAGAGTAATTACATCACTAAAGGACAGTTGCTAGAAAGTCAGTGTACAAAAGAGATGCACAAAGGATTGACTCTGTTGGTTCTACATCCTATTTGGACGTAGCCCTGTGTTTGAGACTGACTTGGCAGCAATTTACAAGTTCCCAGTAGAAGTCAGTCCCTGTGCCCTGGCAGGATAAGAATGAGAGTCTGGAATGGTGAGTAGGTCTGTGGAGGGGCAGTGGACTCGGCGGCCTGTGTTCAAATTCTGGCTCTACTGCTGACCAACAGTATTTACAGTGCTCACCTTTGGAAATGGTGTTACTAATAGTATCTCCCTCATGGGGAAGTTGGAAGGATTAAGAAGCTTAACAGTGTACGGCATATGATCAGCGGTTAAAAATATTTACCTTATGCTTTTGATCTACCTTATGCTTTTCCCTCTAGCCTCATGTCCCAGCATTGTCCCCCATCTTATTTCCCAAATGCCCCCTGCCCCTAGTGACCCGTGCCCACTCATATTGTTCCCTGGGTCTCAGAGATTCAGTAGCCTCCTGCCCCAACTCACTCACTCACCCCCCCCACCCACCCTCACCCCCACCCCAGCTTGGCAAGCTCCTATTCAGCCTGCAGATCTTAGCCTAACTGAATCTTTCAAGCACGCGTGCCTCAGCCAGGCAGAATTGGGTACTCCTTTCCCTGTGCTGCTTTACCTCTTGAATATATTACGTGTCAATGATTTTAAGATACTTTTTTTTCCTTACATTTTAACATCTCTGCAATAAGGATTTGGCTTACGGTCTATAGCATCCTAGATTCAGTGCAATACAGCACCTGCATTATAGCTCGTCCCACATCTAGTATCATTATTTGTGTGTCTGAGCAACCCGAGGGTGGAGACTATGATGTATTATCTTTGTATTCCCCAGCGCCTAGAGTAAGCACTCAGTCAGTGCTGCTAAACAAATAGGAGGATAAATGAGCAAACAATAGAGCTGGGTGGCAGATTCTGTGGGGTAGCACATTCTCTTTGGATAAAGGCAAACATCTGAAAAGTAACAATAACAGCAACAATATAGTACTTCGTATGTGCCAGGAACCATTCAAAGCAGTTGCATGTATTAATTTATTCACTTCATCTTTGTGATAACCTGATGAGGTAGATTCAAGTTCATCTTCATTTCACAGATGAGGACACTGAGATTCAGGAAGGTTAAGAAAACACGCCTACAATCCTATAGCTTATAATGATGGAGCTAAGGTTGTAACCGTGTAAATCGTCCTCTTACCCACTGCTCTTGTATTGAGTGTGTCTCCTTAATCTCCTTAATCAAAGTCTTTCTTAGGCTATCACTCACTGTCTGCCTGGACAACCGGTATACCCCAGCCAACACGCCCTGGTCTCACTTCCTCAGTCAAGACAGGTGCCGTTCTCTATATTCTGTTAATATCATGTCTTTGCCTGAAATTGTATCTGCTTTCCCTTTACCATCAATTCATAATATAGAATGGGCTTCAAAGCCCATCCCAATCCAACCTCCCATAATGTCTTCAGAACCTACGCCACCCTACAGGGAAGTCCCTTTTCTTGTAACTCACTGGCTATCGTAACCTTTGAAAATTACATATGTGCCATTTTATGTATCTATAATGAATCCGTGTCAGAGATTATGTTGTATTGGCTTTTGCTCACCCCGTTTCCACCTTAGACTGCCAGCTACTTGAGGGTATGGGTAGATCTTAAATATTGTGAGTGTGCCCCAAAATCCTTCCTATTTCAGAGCCCCAGAAGTAGGAAGGACAAAATAAATACACGTTGATAGATGGATTTCTTATAAGAAACTACATCTGTATTACACAACCTACTGTATTAACATTTTATTCATTTATCATTCAACAATGTTTAGTGTTTGAGTACCCGTGCTGTTCTAGGAACTGAGCTAATTACTGTTACCCCTACAGCTACTATTACTACTAATAATAACAGCTGACATCTATTGAGCACTTGCTTTTTCTCAGACATTGTGCCAAGCGGCATATGCATCATTTTTTAAAATCCCTTACAAGGACCCTATTGCCTTCAATTTACAGATAATGAAACTGAGGCTTGGAGAAATTAAATATTATGTCTTATAAACACCGTGAGCACAGAGACTAAGTTTACTTTTGCTCAATTTTGTATCCGCCCACAGTTTCTGCCTCTTATTAGGTCCTCCATGTATATCTATCGATTGAGTAAATAGATGAACCAATGAGTCCATTTTTAAAATGGCAGTCTGTCCCCAGAGTCGTCAGTCATAATTATTATGCTCTCTTGACTCTCTCTCAACCCTATTTTACAGATGAGGATACTTAGACTATGAGAAATAAAGTAATTGACCCCGTTCACGCAACTCAGAAATAGCAGAGGTGAGAAACTGACTATCCTTGAACAACAATGTTTAGCCCAAAGATAATTTTACCACGTCAACTGTCTATAAGGTAGAGTTACCTGTCTATAATTTGTCCTTTTTTTCTTTCTCAAAGACCCCCAGGGCAGTCGACATTAAATATATTTAGTATATAAGCCTAAGCATTGCCCCAATTTTTGTTGATTATTATTTCAGTTTTCTAAACGGGCTTCATGATTGCTCATAGATATTCTGATAGAACATCAATCCTTAAGTTATAATCCTCCATTTTTCTTCTCACATCTTTAAACAAAGAACAAGCCATAATTTATGCATGATAAATTGGATACTTTTATAGGGTGCAGTTTGATTTTTTTCTTTTTTTATCCCACTGGGGCTTACAAAATGCTTTCATAGGATGTTAGAGGGCAAAGGAACAGCAGAAAGAATCAGTCTCAGCTGTTCCCTGTCTCGGTCCTCCAGAAACCCTGGACTCCAGTTACATGATCCTGGGTCTGTGAGCTGTTTTCAGATAGACGTAAGATCATATTCCAGTAGAATCCTTATGATTTGTGTGAACTTGGCCAAGACTCTTCGTTCCTCTGAGCCTTAGTTTCCTCATTTTTGAAATTGGAATTAACATATAGTATTCTCTTACATGGTTGTTGTAAAAATTAGATATTACATAAATAAAGGACCGACCACACTGGGACCAAGTAGACAGTAAATAAATGGGAGCTATTATTTCAAAAAGCCTAAAGAAGCTATTTTTTGCTTTTAGTAAAGTTGTAAAGAATAAGGAAAATGGACTTTTTTCTACCTTAGGTTGGAGTCATATCAACTCTATGAAGTCACACTCTACAGCTTATTGAAGAAAAGTAAAGCCCCAATTGGTATTTAACCTTCCCCTTTGATAAATAAAAATTAGACAGTTATGAAGTAATATTTAAAGTAGCATGGCTGACAGTTCTCAAAACCTGGAATACACTGAAGCATTAGTACTTGGCATGTCCTTTGGGAGTTCTTTGATCCCCAAGTATTGTGTTTCCCCGAAAATAAGACATAGTCGGACAGTCAGCTCTAATGAGTCTTTTGGAGCAAAAATTAATATAAGACCCGATCTTATTTTACTATAATATAAGACCAGGTCTTATACAATTAATATAATATAATATAGTACTGGGTCTTATATTAATTTTTGCTCCAAAAGATGCATTAGAGCTGATTGTCCAGCTAGGTCTTATTTTGGGGAAACACGGCATAGAAGAGACTTTGCTTCCCTCCTCTTAGCCATGGCTCCTCCATGTTCTCCTACAGTTAGAATCCATGTGACTAATCGGGCTGTGAGCTGATGTGACATACATTGCTCCTAGTCCAGGCTCGTGTACACTGGATGCGACCCTCTAGCTCCTTCTTCTCCTGCCTTGACAACCATGAGGCCCTGGGCTGTGATGTGGCAGCTCCATCAGCCGACGCCGAGTCTGAGTGTGCGTCAGAGGCCCTGCCGACCCCGGTTGGCATGTAGCTCGAGTGAAAGATGAACCTTTGATGTAACAAATCATTGAGATGTAATGGTTAACCTAGCCTATCTTAATACATTAAGCCATAGGGCTTTGAGGATACGGTATATCAGGCAGTGTTTGTAAACTTTAATTTCCACAACTCAAAAAAAGTTATTGTCCATATATTCTTTACTTCCTTTGCTAATTTATCCATCCATGCATTCATCAGCCTAGATATTCAACAGACATTTTTCTAACACCTCGTCGCCAGATAAAAGTCTGGACAGTGAGGATATAATAACCAAAAGTCCCCATCACCCCTACCCTCTTGTGGCCATAATCTAGCAGGAGAAACACACAGGACACATCTATGTTGATGATATAATATGATAATGGCTGTGATAGGTAAGGGGAGTGATATGGGAACCCAGAAAAAGGGACACTGATTCCAGCTTGGGGGTGCGAGTGTGGGGAGGACCTATGATCTGAGCCTTGGTGGATAAAAAAGAATTTTACTTGTTCAACAAATGTTTATTGAGCAGCTACTATATGGCAGGTTGTAGGCACTGGGGATGTAGTGATAAGCAAAGCAGGCAAGATAATAAATACAGACACAAGTGAACAAATTAATTTCAGAGTAATAAATAGTATGAAGCCCATGATAAAGGGAGACATGATATGGATTAACTGAGGGGAGACTTCAGCTTGGGTGGTCAGGGAGGGCTTCTGTGAGGAGGTGACCTGGGAGCTGAGTTTGCTAGGGCCCAAGGGGTTCAAGGCCCTGAGGAGACATGGTGGGAAATGAAGCTCTCAGGGGAAACAGGTTCGTGGAGCAGAACATACAGGCTCAATTTTATGTCAGATATTGCTGGGACACTCAATTTTTCTTATGCTGAATTTAGTGTGTTTTTTAAGTTCCTTTGCTTGAAATGGAGAGTTTAGACACATCTCTTGCGGTAGAGGTATCTATTATTGGACTCGTGTGTTTTTATTTTAGGCATCTCAGAAAGCAGTACTCCGAGAGGAGCCAGGAGAGAATGAGCAGTAAGCTTTTAAGCAAAAAAGTTGAAATAGAAAATTGGTGTCCTTTGTGGATTTGGAAAACCCACAGGCTCAGGGGTTAGAAAGACCTGGGTGTGAGCCCCAGCTCCACTGCTTTTCCAGCTGACAAAGCTTGGACCAAGGACAATCTCTCTCTGTTTCAATGTCCCCATCAATTAACTGGAGATAATAATAGCATCCCTCCCATAGCTGGTTATGAGGCTCAAATGAGACAGTGCCTGAAAGTTCTAAGTGTGGTGACTGGCAAGAAGAAAACACTCGCTCAACAGTGTTTTTATCGCTGTGATCGCCATCATTCTCAGCTCTGTCTTTACTGTCAACATCATCACTCCATCTGTTTTGGTGGGGAGGATTTTTCCTCCTGTATTTGCAATGATTTTTTTTCTTTTAAGGAGGGCTTTGCTTTCATTTATTTAACAAGTTACATTAGACTGTCCCTGGTATATTAAGCCTCAAAGTCTCATCCGGGCATTTGAGGCCCTCTTTCATTTTGTTTTTAACCAGAGGGGTTCCACCTCACCTCCCACTATTATGAACCCGACTCACCCTCACACCCCGAGTTCGGTCGTCAGAATCAGTCTCCATACTTTCAAGTCTATTCCCACCGAACATGGAACACCCTCTTTTTTTTTTCATCAAAAGCTGACGTACTACTTTATTAAACTATCAAATGTTATTAGTGATTTTGAGCCCCAATCCACCTCTTTCTTAGCTGTAATCAAATATGTTGAGTCTCTGTTCTGTACCAGCCATTGGGGTGGTCACTTAACATACGTGATGTCATTAATTGTCACCTCTAAAAAGCAACTGAGACTCAGAGAGGTGAAGTTCTTGGCAAATCCAGGTAGCTAGGAAGTAGTGGAGGAGGATTGGTGAGAACTACGCAGATCCACTCCGTCCTGTAAGGTAGGACCAGAGAATTACTTTCTCCACCTGTCTGATCCACGTAGGGTGTGCACAGCCTCAGTCGGCCTCGGTCCATGTTGTCCAATGTAGGAAGATAGACCTAAGGGCAGAGGGACAAACCAGCAGGGCACTCTAAAGAGACAAAGACTCTTGCTTCAGTGAGTCCCACCCACTGTGAGGAGCCATTGGAGGTTATCCCTGAATTTTCTCAGCTCTATGTCCTGTCCTATGTCCTTGCCTTGCTGAAACATCCAGGATGAACTCAGTGACGGGTCCAAGAGTGTTCTCCGAGCCAACAGAGTCAATTCTGCCTGAAAAAGAGTATACATTTTAGTAGATGGAGAAATTATAGGTCAGTCTTGGAAAGCAGTAGCCAGAGAAGGCCTTTTAACAGGAAGCCATCCATAGGTCAAAAGCAAGGAAAATTAGGGTGAGTGAGGATGCAGAGCACAAATAGTTCAGGGCAAGAGATTGAGGTAGAAGCTGTGAACACACAGCACCAGCCAAAGGGGTTAGGAGACACTTTTCTGTGGCATAGAAGTAGGACAGGCCAGGTGACGTTAGCCATCAGTTACTGTCCAGACACCGAATCCACAAAGCCCCCTCTCCTGGCTTCCAACCAGCCTGGCTTCCTGGTGATTTGCAGCCAACAATCCTGGTGGGATCTGGGGATGAGAGACAAGATTGAGCATAAGCAGTGATGAGGTCCTTCAGGAGATGAACAAAGAGGTCTACCCACAGGAGATGTTCTCTGTCAACCATTTCAAAATAATTTTAGGAGACACTAAAAAAAAAGTGATCACACTGAAATCCTGCTCATCGTAAGGAAGTGACTGGTAACTTAGGGCTGGGATTGGCTGATTCCACCATGACTGCGTCCAAAGTCCCCCTGCTTCTCTCCTACTCCGACCTTGGTAGATCATTAACCAAGAAGGTGCCTCTAGGAACCCAATCTCTGTGTATGTACAGGAAAGTGAAAAAGAAGTTTGGATTTTGCTGCTAGAATTGCTCAGATTTGTGAAGAAAGGAGAATGTTGTGAAGGTTTACAAGCTGACGTTGGGCCCTGTGCTTTCCTTTGAAAATAGCTGTAGAAGAGGAGATGCAGATGGCCTAAGCTGCCCTACTATGTGCCTGCTTGATAGCGGGACTCAATAAATATTATGGAAGGAGTGAAAAATTAAGAAACAAGTGAAAGACGGAAACTACACTCAGTTGAATCAGAAAAGAAAAGGAAAAATTGAAGATTTCAGTTTCAAGATTCTTGGCATTTGAGCCCATCAGACATCCTGGGCCCTCTTCTGGGAGTTTACAGAAGTCATTTCATTTAACTCACAACTTTATGATGTGCAGTTTATTATCCCCATTTTACAGATCGGGAAACGCAGGAACCTAGACGTACAATTATACTGGTTATTTGAAGACTGGGATTCACTCACCACCACCATTTATAGGCAACTTATTGTGACCCTGATAATGTGCTCTATGTGCAATATCCATTTTATTCCATTCAGTCACCCTGCAAGGAAAGTGTTTTATTATCCCCATTTTGTAGATGAGAAAATGAAAGCTAGTTCTCACATTAGATGAGTAGAGATTGATCCACTGATGGCACAAAATCAATTCAAGGCCTGCATTAGAGTGACTGCGTTATGTGGTGATATGTGTTGTTTCTAGTGCTGAGAAGGCTCAAGACCAACAAAGGACACCACCTTTTGACCAGCAAGACAGCTCTCTCCACAAAGCGCCCCGACGGGAAACTTGGGCACACCTCCGTGACACAAAGAGGGAAGGAAAGGGGAGTCACCTACCTCTACCTGAACTTACGTCTCACTTATGTCATCTGTGCTGCTTTTCAGCAGCTTTGAGAGTAAGGCAGAGAAATAACAACGTAGCTAGTAAATGGAAGAGCCAGTATTTGAACCCAGGCAGTCTGGTTCCACGGTTCATATTCTTCACCTCTGTATTGCTTCTATCAAGATGATACAGAAGGAGCTAAGACTTAGGACTCGCAAGGTCCTCCAGGGTGCTGATTTCACACCTGCTGCTTACTAGCTGTGACTTTGGGCAGATCCTCAGCCTCTCTGGGCTAAGTAGCTTCCTCCTTTTATCATGGGGACAATAACAGGAGATAATAAATTAGACAGAGTGTTTAAATCTATAAAGCTCTCTGCACATATAAGTATGAAGTTCATATTGACTGTCAGGTGCCACAGAGCCTTGAACGATATAACGAGGTGCTTGCCGTGTGTGCTGTGGGCCTACAAAAGCAGTTTTGTTCTCTTTAATCAAAATGGGAGGGAGGGAGGGAGGAAAAACAAAGGTTGGTGGATGGATAGACGGATGGATGTAGAGATGGTTTGTGAGTATTTTAGGAGACATACGTACTTCCAGCAGAAGACACATAAGAAAGGAAATGTGTAAGAAGCAGTATATTCTCATGCTCTTGGATTTGGTAGTTAGACATTTGGGGTGGGGGTAGGGGTCCAGTTCCAGGTCTTCGAGTTTCTAGCTGTGTGAACTTAGACCTGCCACTTCTCTCTAAGCCTCAATGTCCTCTGTCAAATAAGTGATAATAAAACCTTCCTCATTGGCTTATAATGAGCATTGAATTTGATCGCGTAAGACGAGCATCGGGCATGTAGGAGGGGCTCCAAAATGTCCGCTCCACCACTGGCTGAGTCCTTTGCTGTTTCCCATTGTATCCAAATGATAAAAACTTGCTAGATGCCCATTTATTGGAACTAATGCCCTGAAGTGGGGAGCGGGCATTCAGAAAACACACCCTGGTTTTCCTCCTTGTGCCTGCAAGTGCAACTGGCACAGGAAACATTTGCTTCAGCAGAGGTCTTTGTTCTGCTGCAATTCTAGGCACCCAGCTAATCCTTCTGCTTCCCAGATGCTCTCAGAGCTGCTGTATTTTTAGCTCATCTCTTTTATGTGCCTCACTCCACAGACATCTTATTATTCATTTCAAAACTTGACAACTCCTAGCACGTTGTCCCCTTATTCCATTCTGACACACAAAGGAAGAAGGGAACGAAGCAGGCTCCAGCCAAGTTTTGTTTCTGCTTAGTTGAGTCCAGAGTCTCAAGGATTTCTGGCCGCGTCCACTTACGACTCCACTCCGGGTGTCACGAGGACTCACTCACACCCTCATCTGCCTCATATTATAGAAGTGCAATTATATGCTGTGTGGAGCTGCACTAGAAGATGCCACAGGTGTCCTGTATAGACACCCAGCGGTCACAGCACAGCTCCAGGACAAGACTAAAAAGCCTTGGAATGAATAACAGAGCAAGGATACCCATTTCTAACATTAAGTCATTTGCTCAGCAAAATATTTGTTTGATGTTGACTGTGGTCCAGGATGTGTGCCAGGTGAGGGCATATACTTTGCAGACACAGGAAAGCTATTCCCTGACGGGGTAGCTTTTGCATGACTTTGAAATAGCAATATCACATGTAGTAAGCACTTCCTACATTCTAGGGACCGTGCTCAGCATGTCATGTGTATTTATTCATATAATTCTCATAACAGCTCTTGTGAGACGCACTAATTATTCCCATTATGCAGGTGAGAAAGCAAAGTCACAGAAGGTGAGTGACGAGCCCAGTTGTCACAGCTTGTGAATAGACCTTTCGCTCCTGAGCCTGTGCTCTTAAATACTGTGCCATAGTCTCTCCATTCTCCCCCCAGACTGCCCCCAGTGCTAGGGTCATAATAAATGAGAGTGTACATATAGTGCACTTAGCCCACAGGCCGGGCCGCATGCTAGTGGGGATTGTATCTCCAGTGTGCCCTCAAAGATAAACACAGATGGACATTAAAGTGGTGAAAACAGATTTTATTCAGGAACTATTAACAGTAGGGGAAAGAGCTGACCTCCATTCTGACTTATGCAGAGGCGACTAGGCATTTTAAAGGCAAAATGAGGGAGGGAGATGAGCAGGGGCTAAGAGTCAGCCCAGGGAAGTTTCAAAAAATTACAAAAGGGGGGCAGGTGAGATTAGTCCACATGAAACCCATCTGGGTTTACTGACTGGCGCTTACCCAACCTCAGGCTCCTCCCCTCCCACAGACACTGGGAGACAGAGGCCCAATCTTCAGGTATTGGCTGGAACAGACCGTAAATTCTTTTGGCAGCCTTGAGTTTTCTCAGGCAGGCACTTTAAGGGGGGCTAAGGTCATCCTCGTGATGTGACCTTGAGCTGTTAGAAACTGTGTTAGTGTTTGTTCGAGTCTTCACAGGCCAGGTTGCGGCCTGATAGAGAAAAGGGCTCAGAGCAGCCTGGCGAGGGCTTGGTCAAGGAGCGTCTTCTCAGTGGTGTGTTCTACTTCCCATGCCGGTCTATGGGATCCTCACACCAGCTGTGCTGAGTGAGCAAGCCACTGCCATGTGTGTGCGGATTCATGAATGGACACCCAGACAGGTGAGACAGGTGTCTAGATCATAGGTGATTGCGAATCAGAATGTTACGTGTTCTGAGCCCAGCAACCGAGGCAAGAGGCTCAGGGAGCACAGAGGGGGAGATAGCTACCCCAGCTGGGAAAGGAAACCCTTTCAGGAGTTCCTGGGAGCTAGTCCTTCAGTGGCTCAGCCCTGAAATTTCAATAGAATCCTCGCAATGACAGGGCAGGCCTCCACGTTTTGGCCCTGGTGTATGTGTCCTTTAGCTCGCACTGTAAAAGTCGCTGTGGCAGGGGCACACGGAAAGGCCTGCCGATGACCTCACATCTACAGCTTCCGAACACCCAACCCTAGAATTCCCAGAATTCCCGAGGCCACCTCTTCTGCTCTGGCATTTGCACGTGCCGCTGCCTGTGCATTGGAGTGCCCTTGTCCTCCTTTCTGTGCTGTAGCTCCTTACATTTTGTGAATTGGCCTGAATGCCTCCTCTTCCTGGCAGCCCGCCCCAGCAGGGTTAACTGCCCCTATTATGTTCCTCAGCCCAGTCCAGCACGTCGCTCTGTCTGAGAACTTACCACATCCCATTGCAATGGTCCAGGCGCCTGGGCGTGTCCTACAGACGGTTCCCGGAGGGCAGGGGCTGCCTCTGGTCCTGTGCATCTCAGATGACCTGTGCCTCCAGAGCATCCACCCCATAGCAGCCCTCAGTGAGTACTCTCTGAAAGGACAGCCGGTGCAGGATTCCAGGTTATTTAGCTCTGTGTCCAGGGTGCTTTCTGGCCCTCCCGGGGCCCCTGTAACTTACATCTGCTAAGAACCTGACAACTGACCAGTCTTCACGGTGGCCCTCTGAGACAGCATCTCACCGACGGGCACACCAAGGCCACTACATGTCTGTGACTTCCCTAGGGTCATACAATGGAGAAGAAAGGGGCAGAGCCAAGGAATGACCCAGACCCATCTGGCACACAGACCATGCTTACTCATAGATAAGGTGACCTAAAGCTTTATGCTTTGAGGTAGGAAACATACCCAGTTGTTTCCAAAAGCTCCAGTGCAGCTATTTAAACCACGAGGTGCACCGCCATCTTGGCTGCCACGACCAGCAAGGCCATTCAGGTTTTTTCATGATACAGACCCCCGTCTTCTGTTGCCAGAGAACTTTAACAAACTTCTGTGGGTCATAGATTGTGTGTCAGGAAGCAGGGGTGAAGGAAGGTAGGATTCATCTTCTGCTTACAAACATTTTGCCAGACTGTCCCCAGACCAGAGAGTCTGCCCGGGGCAGAAGGGTGGCGGTCCAAGTCCAGCTGCAGTCTGACCAGGGCCCTCAGGCCCTCCTCTCCAGCAGGACAGACAGGTTCACTTGTAACCATCTACACCTGTGAGCCACCCTCTGCAACGCTTCAGCTGTGCGTCCCCTTGGCACACTGCGTTCATGGCTTCCATCCCAAAGCCCTGAGCCAGGAGGGGAGGCTCAGCTCCCTGTCCTTCTCTAGCCTGAAGAAGGACTCCTTTTGCAGCCCGTTGGAAGGATCATCTACAGTTAAGATTAACAGCCGTTGAGTAGAAAGGAGCTAAACAATTTCACTGCCACCCCAATATTTTTTCTTTCTTTTTTTTATTAGTTTCAGGTGTACAAAACAATGCAATAGTTAGACATTTCACCCCCCACAAAGTGACAACCCCCTCCCCCAATCTGTTGCCCCTCTGACATCATATATATCTATTACAATTCCATTGACTCGATTCCCTATGCTGTACTCCATATCCTGTGACTATAGTATTAAATTACAGTTGACATACAATATTATTCAGCTTCAGCTTCAGGTATACAGTGCAGTGGTCAAGCATCTACACCGCCCATGAAGTGGTCTCCCTAATAAGGCATGTGCCCATCTGACACCCTACAAAATCTTTACAACATTATTGATTATATTCCCCAAAAAACTGTCTTTCGTGTCCCCGTGGCAATATTGTAGTTGCCAATTTATGCTAGCTACCCCAGTTTTTAACCTGCCCTTCAAACTCCTGCGTCCCTTTTCCCCTGCTACTTTCTCATTGCCACTTTCTGCCTAGCGTTGTATGGTCTAATAATCCCCAAATGATTGTCGTTCCTTATGTATAAAATGCTATTTCATAGGTTCACATCCCTTTGTTATCACTCTGGATGGAAGTCTTGATCCCTCCCACCATCATGGTCACTAATTGTTACCTAGGCATCTGCTACTAACTGAGTCAATCCAGGCCTCCATTCCTACCCTGTTCTTACCTTTATTATGGCACAAGTACCATAGTCACTTACTCATTCCACAAATCATTGCTGAGCCGCCACTAAGTGTCGAACTCTGTGCTGGGTGCTGGGATGCAATGGTGAGCCATTGACTGACACGGGGAATGCTTTCCTAGTCTTGGCAGACTAATGGAGGAAATAGATACGAACCAGGTAATCGTGCAAATGACGGGATAATTACAGACTGTGGTGAGTGTTAGGAAGAAAGGGAAAGGGTTTCTTTGAAAATATTAAACAAAGGCACCTGACTCCCTGTCTCCACAGAGAACGTGAGGTCCTCAAGGGCACAGATCTTGCCAGCTCTAGGGTTGTATCCCCAGCCTCCAGCGCAGTGAGACATAGAGTTTCTGGATCAAGGGAGATGCCCCATTACTTGAGTCGGGTTGGGGGCCAAGTCAGAGCTGGGCCAGCAGCTAGTGGCCCAGCTAAGTGACTAAGCCAGGCCACCGCACATCTGCCCTGGGTAAGCTATCTTGGATGCAGCTGAGTTGGCACAGAGATGAAACTGTGCCAGGAAGGAGGGGAAAGAGGGATAAGTGAGCAGATATCTGGGCATCACCGTTAAGGAGATAACCTGGTATAGCACAATAGGCATGAAGTCTGTCATTCCTCACACCGACTTTTAACTCCCGCTCAGAACTTCGCCATTGATTAAACATCGATTGGGCAGGTTGCTTAACTCCTTTGAGCCACAGTTTTCTCATCTCTAACAGGAAAACAATAGAGCTGAGGGTTAGAATTTATTCGCTCACGTCAATTTTGCCCTCTGAGACCCGAAGGTGAGTTGAAGGAGACGGCTGCGAGATGATGTTTGGTGCATTTTCAACGAAAGGGGCAATTTTGTGCTAATTTCTTTCACTGACAGTTCATTTTCCAAGGCAACAGGCTAACAAATCATGGGGCCAATTAGTGTAAGAAAAACAATTGATCGTGGTACTCCGAGAGCTCGGCCCAGCACTGCAATGGTTTGGCGGTGTATTTGGGGAAATGCTGCACAGCACTAAGTGGGACATAATTGGATAGATGCAGCTATAAATTGCACAGCGCTGGACACACTCAGCTTCTGACTTAAGTAGCAAGGTCTGGCAGTAATACTAGGAAAACTAAAGGGTTTGCTGCCCTGCATTGAAAAACAGAGCCAAGCTGGTAGGGACCAGTCCTGCCCCCTCATTTAACAGATGGGTAAATTAAGGCTCGCTGAGGGAGCAGAGATGGGACTAGCTACCTAAGATTTTGTTGTTTCACCACTGTATTCTCTTGGCAAACTCCTCAAACAAAGGGATCTGGTGATAAAACTCAGGAGATGACTCCATGCCTTTCCCAGGACCGCCATTACAAATTACCACAACTGAATGGCTTAAAAAACAAAAATGTATTGTCTCATAGTTCTAGAGGCTAGAAGTCTGAGATCAAGGTTTTGGCAAGGCTGATTCCTCCTGAGGACTGTCAGAGAGGATTTGTTCCATGCCTCCCTCCTAGTTTCTGGTGGTTTGCCAGCCCTCTTTGGTATTCCCTGGCTTTTAGATGCATCACCCCAATCTCTGTTTTCATATTCGCAAGGCATTCTCTTTGTGCCTGTGTCTGTGTCCGAATTTCCCCTTTTGATAAACACGCCAGTCATGTTGGATTAGAGGTATACATACCCTCTTCTAGGATGACCTAATTTTACATCTGAAGGACACTGTTTCCAAATAAGGTCACATTCTGCAGTACTGAAGTCAGGGACTTCAACATATGAATTTGGGGAGGGCACAATTCAACCTGTTACAATGACTGGCAATTTAGATAACAGACTCTTTGTGCTGGAGAGGAGCTGCTGTTTATTCAGCGTCACTAGCTGTCAGGCAGAATACTAGGAATGTTAGCAGCATGATTTTATTTAGTTCTCACCTCGGTCTAATGGAGTTATAGAGGAGGACACCAAGGTTCAGAGAAGCTAGGTAATTTATCCAAGGTGATACGAGTAGAATGGAATAGACCTGGATTTCAAATGCTCACCTCTGTCTATCCAAAGTCATGTGTTTCCTCAGCATCCAAGGAGCTTATTAAAATGGATCTCGGAAGCCATATTAACCGCGACCACCACCGTCTGTCCACCTCAATCTATACATGAAGACACCAGGATGTGGAATCCCAGTCTTCTCACTCCTAATCCAGCACTCTTTCCTATTGGCTGCCTTTTAGTCAATTCTTTTTTTTTTTGTAAGTTTCTGTCTGGCAAGCAAGACTTCATTGTGAACCAGGCAGCGGTTACCTTCAGACTGGTTACAACGCAAGAAGTAATTTTCCATTAAATATAATGCCCTCATTTCTGCAGTGACTTGTGGCAAAACATGCTGTTTCATTTCCATTCATCCACACTCATTTAGCTGCTTGCTATAATAATTTTACACCATAAGCTAAAATGTTGAAATCATTGGTTACATTACCGAACACCTACAATGGTTATGAGGATTCTTCCTTCAGAAAGAAACAGAAATAAAAATAAGAATTGTAGGAGAATGAAAATGGAGTCAGTTAAAATACATTCAAAACTGTACTCAAGTTCAGAGCAGCTGCCTGGGTTCTGGAGCCAGCCAAACCTGGCGGAAATCCAGGGTCTACCGTATCAGCATTATGACCTGGGGCACCTTACTCAACCTGTCTGTGTCTCAGTTACCTCAACAGGCAAAGTAGGGAAAATAATACGGAAGGTTGTTGGTTGAGTGAAGTAAATGATGATTCCGTATATAGAGTACCTGGCACAATGCCTAGCATATAGTTGGCACTCTCTGAATAGTACCCTTTTTTTTTTTCTTCAATATAATGAAAATAAAATCTGAGTCATTATGCATATTTGTAGAATCTTCCAAGTTTGGGATATTTTTTCCCCAGAGTTTCAGAAGTATAAATTTTTCTCATATTTATTCAAACTGAACTTTTAGAAAAGTACTGGCGGATGTTTATTTATGTCGCGAGAATGCAAGAAGGACAATGGAAATGGACAGCTCGGTCTGGAAGCTCTTCTAAGAATGCTAATCGTGCCCCTTCCTCTTGTGTTCTGGATCAATGCTTATCTGAGGTGAACTTGATAAAGGACTTTTATCTGCAGCCTACTCTTAATTAAGTCATTGAAGTGACCAGTGCCTTGGTTTTTCCTGTTCTCAGAGAGAGGTGGAGGGGGTGAGAGGTAGAGAAGGGAGCATGCTAAGATTTCATTTTTTTCTCCAACATATTATCATGAAAATGTTCAAACAAATGGGAAATTTTACCTTTTGCCATATTTGCTTTCTCTGACTCTTTCTCTTTAGATAGGTTAAAAGATCAATAGATAAGTAGACAGCTAGGTAATAAATAGCTGCATTAGATGTTCTCATTGCCACTGGGGTTTCGTTCGAGGCCCTTTCCTCTGACAGTGATAGGAGTATAGTTTTTAAATCATGAGTTCATATTGATATTTCCAATTCAAATTTAATCATTGGGTTATTTGTTATTTTTTTTTAATTTGTATCTCATTTTTCTTTCACTGAAAATCTTGCTTTCTAATAACACTGTATTCATGTATTTATTTTATCCTAATCTATACCCAAAACAAATATAAAATTGCAATTACAATATTAATAACTACTAAAATAAACCAGGAGTAGACTTCAATGCCAATGAAACTTACTAAAAGCCCCTATCAGCCTGAAATTCCTTAGGCAAGTGTGGGGGCAGAGCCCCAGAAAGTAGTTTCCAGGCTCTCGGCCTCACTTAGACAGGTGCTGGCTCAGGTAGTAAATGGCCATCAACTGTGATTGCATGGCCATCAGCTGTGGCTAGTTGGCCGTCAGCTGTAACCAGTGAGCCATTGGCCACTAATATAACTGCTGTGGCTACGCTAACAGAGAAGAGAGAGAAAGAATGGGGGCTAGCAAGAAGATGGTGGCTGGGCTGGCAAGTGTGGATGGCGGTTTGCGGACAGTGTGGATCCAGCCTCCAGTGAGAGTATAGTGCCGCCAGAGAGAGAATATAGTGGTATGACTCCCCCATCTATGGCTCCGTGGGTGTTCCTTTTTGGCCTCACCATATCCTGCGTTCTTGTATGGGGAGCGGGACCAGAGACCCCGCAGGCCTCCCTGCATGACAAATGGCGCAGCGAGCAGGGTATGGTGCCGGCCAAAACTCTCCAAAGGACGGTGGAGCAGTTTGTGCGTGTGAACACCCAGTCTGAGGAAGACCAGGAGGAGCAGCTGCCGGAGAGCTGGACCGCCGTGGAGGGGTGGGAGGACGTGGACGGTTCTCCCACCAGCACAGGAAAAGCCATGCAGCTGCTGGAGAGATGGAGCCCCGTGGAGAGGTGGAAAGATGTGGACGGTTCCCCAACCAGCATAGGCCGGAGAAAGCAAAGGTTATTGTGGCCCTGTGGGCCGGGAAGTTCCTGCTCAGGCAGCCCGGATGCAGGACTTATAGTCCCAGGAGGTAACGCTTGCTGAGTCCTCCGTGGGAGATGAGGGTGAGGTCAAGGTCGTCCCTCACCCCCAGGACAGCCCTGGTGAATGACTATGGACTATGGGGAATTGCCTTCCATCCCTAATTTAATGGACCGCTTGACTGTTTGTTTGGGAACTGTTGTTAGTGGAACTGGGGGATATTTGCTTTTGTCTGTTGACTGGCCGCCATTGAGAATATGTAAGCACCTTGATTGTGAGTCGCTGTTGTTCCAGCAGGGTACCCTGAGAGGCCCGGGGAGAGTGGCAGTGCCCTGAGAGCCCTGGCTGAGTCCAGGAAGTGTGGCTGTGCCCACAGAGAGTGGCAGTGCCCTGAGAGCCCTGGTCGTGTCCAGGAAGTGTGGCTGTGCCCACAGAGAGTGGCAGTGCCCTGAGAACCCTGGCTGAGTCCAGGAAGTGTGGCTGTGCCCTGAAGATGCCCTGGCTGTGCCCAGGAAGTCGGGCTGTATCCCAGAGAGAGTGGCAGTGCCCTGAGAAATCCTAGCTGTGTCCAGGAAGACAGGTGGTACCCTAAGAAGTCCAGGAAGTCTGGCCGTGCCCAGAAGCACTGGTGGTGCCCTGAGAAACCCTGGCTGTGCCCGGGAAAACTAGTGGTACCCTAAGAAGTCCAGGAAGTCTGGCTGTGCCCAGAAGTACTGGTGGTGCCCTGAGAAACCCTGGCTGTGCCCAGAGAGCCTGGCTGTGTCCAGGATATTGCATTCACCTTCAGGCTCCTCGCACAGGGCCCCTCGCGGAAGACGCTTGTCGCGTAGATTGTGAGGCGAGAGCCTGTAGGGGTGGAGTGTGGGGGCAGAGTCCCAGAAAGTAGTTTCCAGGCTCTCGGCCTCACTTAGACAGGTGCTGGCTCAGGTAGTAAATGGCCATCAACTGTGATTGCATGGCCATCAGCTGTGGCTAGTTGGCCGTCAGCTGTAACCAGTGAGCCATTGGCCACTAATATAACTGCTGTGGCTACGCTAACAGAGAAGAGAGAGAAAGAATGGGGGCTAGCAAGAAGATGGTGGCTGGCCTGGCAAGTGTGGATGGCGATTTGCGGACAGTGTGGATCCAGCCTCCAGTGAGAGTATAGTGCCACCAGAGAGAGAATATAGTGGTATGACTCCCCCATCTATGGCTCCGTGGGTGTTCCTTTTTGGCCTCACCATATCCTGCGTTCTTGTATGGGGAGCGGGACCAGAGACCCCGCAGGCCTCCCTGCATGACAGCAAGTCACTTCTTTGAGCCTGTTTTAGGGATAATGATGGATACTGTATTGTTCAGAAGTCTCTCCGTTGCACATAATATAAAACTCACCTTAAACAATCATAAGCAACAAAAGGAATTCACTGATTTCTACAGGGTTCACCAAAAGCTACAGGGTTAAATTTCCCAGGCCTGAGGGAGCCAGGTTCTTAGATAACGTCATAGAGTTTGAAACTCTCTCACCTCAGCTCTTCTCTCTTTTCTGGTTACTTGATTTCACAGTAGATTCTCTTTCTCACATCCCTTTGCTGCTGCAAACCTATTATCTGTTTAGCTCTAAGGAAGGCCTCACCTGAGGGAACCATGCCTGGGGAGTGAATGCTACATAACACGGCCATTAGACTGATCATCTTAAACTCAGTTGCCTGGGAAAAGACGCAAAGTAATTAAGAGCCTACCATCTACCAGATACACTGCTAGACCCTTCAAGTGATCTTCCTCACATCCCTATAAGGGACGGATTGTTTCCATTTCACAGGTGAAAAAACTGAAGCTCAGTGACATCAGGTGACTTGCCCATGGCCTCAAAGCTGAAATTCAGATACTTCCAATGTACTACATGCACTTTGGAAATGGGGACAGGGCAACACAGTATACAAAGTACTCTGAGTATTTAGCAGAAAAAGATCAAAGAATCTCTCTCTTTCTCTCTCTCTCTGTCTCTGTCTCTCTCTCTCTCTCTCTCTCTCCTCCCCCACCCACCCCCTCCCAGCTTTGAGAGCCCAGGGTGCATCTTACCATCTCAGTATCTCCAGGGCCTAGTGTACCTTAGTACCAAAGGGCTTTGGGGAATTGAATGAGAGCAAACCCAATTTACTAACAGTGGTAATGCTGTAGCCACATTCTTGGTCATGGGATATGGAAGTTTGATTGAACCCCAGTGTTAGGAAACTAGTGTTTCACGTAGAAGCCAGTTTTCTCTTTAAAGGGATTTTTACTTCTCCTGAGCAGAAATCTGCTTCATTGTCCCTTTGGTGATTGTTAGTTGATTAAGCACACCGGGCTCCGCTTTTCCTGTTAGACAAATTTAAGTCCAAATCATAGGTCTAGGATACACTCAGCTGTTAATAGTTAACTAGTTCATCTTCCTATTTTTAGGCGAGGGCTTCACTCCTGTCTTTCCAGTGTTGTGTGTTTATAACGTGTGTGGAGAACTACTGAGAAGCTGTCTTTTATAACTGTTGTTTTGTTATGAAACTTAAAAAGGATGTAAAGTGTTGAGAGCAAAAAAGGACATGAGTACTTATTGAATCCAACCTTGTCATTTTCACAGCTGAGAAAAGGAAGGCTTCGAGAGAGAAACAAATGCATAAATAGGTGAAAAGGGGTTGGGTGGAGGGTCTGGGGAAAGACTTGGACTCTGGATCCTGCTGGCAGATTCATTCGTTCATTCAAATTATTCATTAAAATATGTACTGGCAAGCTCAGAGAGCCAGAAAGAAGAATGTCATTGCCAGGGGCGGGGGCAAGTGGGGAATGAAGAGTTAATGTTTAATGGTAGATTGTCAGTTTGGGAGGGGGAAAAGGTTCTGGAGCTGGATGGTGGTAGCAGTTGCGGAACAATGCAAATGTAATACCACAGAACTGTACACTTAAAAATGGTTGAGATGGTAAAATTATGTCATGTATATTTTACCACTAAAAATATACAGAGGGTGCCAAAAAAAATGTATACACATTTTAAGAAAGGAAAAAACTATTAAAATTGTAATACTCAATATATACCAATAACAAAAGATGAATACAAGTCACGTTTGACTTCTGCAGTTACAAGAGGTGCTCAAAGTGGTTCCCATAAGCATCCAGATAGTTCTGATTACGGTGAACTACTGCTTGAGCAACGTTGACCAAAGTGTCCACTTGCATACAATTTTTTGGGCACCCCTGGTATACATACTGAATCCTTACGGTATGTTAGGCCTGTACTTAATGCCCAGGATTGTGTCCAGTGTTTTCACCAAAAGCATCTTTGCTGTAAACATCTTTGCCACAAGCGTTTTCCCTGTGAACATTTTTGCCACACAATTAATTAGTCATAAGAATTTCCCTGTACTAGATAAAATGACTGTTTGACAGTTCAGTTTACACTTGGCAGACTTAATGTATACAAGCCAGTTGTCAGTTTGGTGTCATTTTTCTTATATAAACCTTATACAGTGATGAGTAGACATGATGGTCTTAAAATAACAACTATGTGTAAAGCTAGATTGCATACTATGCTAGAAAATGATAACTTAGTTTGCAAATCCTTCAGTGAGCACATTATCCCCTTCCAGCCGGTAAAACAAAAAGTTTGCCAAGCTATGGCAAATATAAAAGAGGTGGCTACTAATTCACAACAGTCTCCGAGAGTATTAATGTTCGATTCTTTAGTTGGAAACTGATACCTCTCTTAATGAAGGAAGAAATTGTAGGAAAAAAGAAAAAATGCATTGCTAAATGAGGAGACAAATCAACAAGCAAAATAAAAATAAAAATAAATGTATAATAATGTGAACAAAAGACTTTAAAGACAATGCATTTTCATTTTTTGCAATCAAGTTGTTTATTTATTTATTTTTTTATTGGGGAATGGTGTACTTCTCCACAGCCCATCAGCTCCAAGTCGTTGTCCTTCAATCTAGTTGTGGAGGGCGCAGCTCAGCTCCAAGTCCAGTCGCTGTTTTCAATCTTTAGTTGCAGGGGGCGCAGCCCACCATCCCATGTGGGAATTGAACCGGTAACCTTGTTGTTGAGAGCTCGCGCTCTAACCAACTGAGCCAACCGGCCACCCCCTTTGATATGTTTTAAGTACTAGATAGACATAATCAAAATTGGCAGATTTTTTTCTCAATCCCTTCACTCTATGGTACAACTATTAGAACAGAGGCCAGCAAAAGTGGATGACGAGGGACTGAGGCTATTGTATGAATCCATGCTGGAAATCATGGCTGTGACCTGGGTCTGGGGGTGGAGATGAAGAGGAATGGACAAAGTGAAAGATGTTTGGGAGGTGAGATTGACAAGACTTGGTTATGGGCGGGGTGAAACTGAAGGAGGCTGAATGGGCTCAAGGATGGTTGTAAAAATGGATCGATGATGGTGCGTGCAGTAAAATCATTAAATTGCAATAGGAAAGAAAAAGCCATCATATGTTTTTTCTTTATTTTAATGCTTGTTTGTATTTTATGTAACTAGTATAAATTAGTATAAGTAATTTTTTAAAAAATTATATAAATAAGAAAAAATTCAGATTTTAAAAATCTAGTAATTCTAACTTTTAAGAGAGAACCCTTGTTAAGATTTTGTTGGATGTACTTCTAAAGTTTTTATACACATAGATATGGATATGCATACTTTTTTTTCAAAAACAGGAACATATTAAATACATTATTTTGTGATATGCTTTTTCTTTTCATTCAACAGGACATTGTGGTTAGAGTTCCATTACAAAAAAATACATATGTTCCCACAATGATTTTCAGTTTCTCCATATTACTTCATTTTATAGAGAAATGCAATTTCTTTGACCAATCAGTTAATGCTCAACATTTCTATTCTAATAGCACTTCAGGGAATGTATCTTACATCCAAGTCTTTGCCCACATTGTACATTATTTTCAAATAATTGAATTCGTGCAAAGAGATTCATAGGGTCAAAGTTTATACATGTCCTTTAGGCTTTGAAACATACAGCCAGTCTGCCCTCCAGAAAAGTTGCACCATATCACACAGCCACAAATAACAAAAGTAACCATATTGGCCAATGCTTAGCTAGCCCTTACTATGTGCTGTGTGCTGTTTCAAGCAGGCCCATGAGAGAGGTATTATTATTTTCCCCATTGTATGCATAGGAAACTAGTAGCCAAGAGAATGTTCCCCCACACCTTTGTCAACACTGGGTTTCTTTCTTTCTGTTTGTTTGTTTGTTTCTTTCCTTAATCTGGTGTATTAAAAAAAATTGCATCTTGGTTAGGGGGCAAGGGTGGAAAAAAACATGGCATCTCATTTATACCTGGTATGTTTTATATGAATCAATTTAATATTACCAACAGCCTTTTGGATTCTATATCAGTCTTCATATTATACAAAAAGAGAAAGCAACGCTCAGAAAATTAGAGCGATGTGTCCCAAGCCGTATATCTGCTAAATGATAGAGCTTAGATTTGAATTGTGTTCTCTGTGCTCCCAGAGTCCGTATTCTTTCCTCTGTAATCACACGGCCTCTTCAGCTAGAGACTAGGATATTTAGAAATTTAATTTTGTCCTTGAGTAAAGCCTTCTGGAAGATTTCAGGATGGGAACTCAAGGAAGAGTTCTGACCTGCTGCATTTAGCATTTGACGATGGGGTTCCTGGGGGCTGGTACACAGGTTACCTCCCAGCCTCATTGGCACTGTAATGCAGCAAACACATCCAAAAATATGTTCCTAGAAAAGAGAAAGGCCTTTACAATGGGCCTGGGCCTCCCTTTGTCTTGTGAGGTTTTAACTACTATAATTGCTTGTAGTGTGTTTTTCATACATCTATTTTTATTTTGTGTCTGTCTGCATAGCTGCTTTTTTGTTTTGTTTGTTAACTCCCTTGAATTCTGGTGGGTATTTGTCCTGGGAATAGTATTGCATCAGGAACGCACAAACTCTCATACACACATACACACACAATAATAATATGAAGGCTAAATGGAGTAGAATTTATTCTTTAAAAAGCGCTAATGGTAAAGTCTGAGCAGATGACTTTCTAATCCATACTGTATTTAATTGGCTGTATTGAACCATAGTACAAATTAAGTCTTCTCTGTAATTTATTCTGTCAGATGGTAACCCTCCAAACAATTTGATACTTCATTTAAACATTGGTAAATGGCTCATGGAAATGCTAAGGGGGAAAAAAGGATTTAATGATGATCAGATAAGAATCCCTCTGTTCACAGAATGAATCCTATGTGAAATGTCATGAATTAAATTAACCCAAGTCAATCATTCATTGAACATTTATTGAGCAACTACCTTGTCCACTGTGTGTCTTCAAATGACTCGGTTCTTCCTTCCTTCTTTTTTTAATCTACCAAACATTATTTAGCATTTATTATTCAACAGGAATGGTATTGGGAGCTGGGATAAGACTAAGGAGAACCAGACATCCATCTTTCTCTTAAGGAGCTAACATCCCCAAGGTGGAGAGAAAACATGTTCTCAGGACCTAGAGGCTTTTACATGCTCATTTCTTTCTGCCTAGAATGGTCTTTTCCCCTGATTTTCTGGGGACTCCCCTTTCACCCTTTGAGGCTCAGTTCGAGGTCAGCTCCTTTGTCAAGACTTCGCTGGTGCTCTTCCCCTTTCGTGCTCTGAGCCTATGCAGCACCCTATGCACACATTTAATATAAAGCTTGTCTTATAGTGTGGTTGTTAGTTTCTTTGCCTCCCTGTTTTATGCCACTGCAAGGTCCTTGAGGAAGGGGCTGTTTCGATATCTAGAGAGATGGAGCACTTAGTGTGAGTCCTGGAACATAATAGGTGCTCAATAAATACATATGGTGTGAATAACTGGATGAACAGAGGAATGTGAAACAAAATTAAGAGGTGTGAAACATCCTAGATACAAGGGCAAATACAATGCAATGAGATCTGGGGATAGGAATTAGGACTAAGGGCAATGAAGTCGGAAGTTTCCTTGGACGAGCAGGATGTTGGAGCCAGGCATTGAAACACAGATGTGATACAGTTCTGTGGAGTCGATGAAGTGTGAGTCAGGGGATGAACAGCGAGAACAGGAGGGAAATCAATGGGGCCGATGGCACAGAGGTGGGAAAGTACAGACTCCCAAGGGGGGGGCGGGGGCGGTGAGGACTTCTTCAGGTTCTCTGCAGCCTAGGTTACCTGAAGTTCACTCGTGGGCAGAAGGTTGGATTGAGGAGGCTGATCTCTGAATTGTCCTTGGAGTTGTTCAGTATGAACTTTCATCCACACTGTAAGGGAGAGGGTTCAGAATGGGAGGAATCATGAAGCTGTGGCAGAGAGAGAGTATTCTTGAAGCCTCTATTTTTAAAAGCAGATACCTGCTTTGATTTTTGGCAGTGCTTTAATATCTGGACTGTTTTCCCAAGACAAAATATCGTTTTCCTAAAGAAATGTGGAAGAAGGACAACCAAAATCTGCCTGTCCTCCACCCTCTCCCTCCCACCCCAGCCCGGTATTGTCTGCTGCCTCCAGAACAACCGGCAACGCCCCAGAAAGTCCCCACAGAAATACCCCGGGGTGAAGCAGTCCTTACCTCCCTCACCTCATCGTTCCAGCCTTGGCTGCTCAACAGATACCACAGATGGCCTAGCTCTTAAGAGTAAACGTCCACAACACGCTGTCTTGACCTTTTCCTTTGAGATGCTTATAGCTGGCCTTGACCCCAAACCTTCTGACATATGACCCTTTCTGACCTCAGTTAACTGCCAGAATCCAGAACAGCCTCAGCTGTGCTTCCCTACACAGAGGTCCCCTCCCTCATCCCAGCTTGTCAGGGATGTTGGACTAGGGAGTCAGGAGTCTAAGGAAAGGAGACCTTGATTCTGCATAACTGTGTTCCTTTTCTTCAGTTTTTTTTGTTTGTTTGTTTGTTTGTTTTTTGTTTTTGGTGTGCTGAGTGGGAAGAACAGGGCCTGGGTTTAGTACTGGTCCTGCCGGAACTCTTTCTGACCCTCAGTCCTTTCATGAATAAACTCAGCGTTGAAATCCAAGATGTTTAAGGTTCCTCTGGCTCCAACTGTCTTTGATTGCACTGATAAAATCTACTTGAAGTCATGGAGCAATTTTGAGGCTCAGTGAGCAAGTATTTGCAAGATCCTCTTAGTTGCCAAGATGAATGTGATAATACGACTGTGGGATTAGCCGGATTCTAATATATTTGTATTTCCAAGTATCTATATTATGTCTGCACGATTAAGGGTGGAGGAAAGTGGAGACATATCCCCTCTCTGACTCTTAGTTTCCAAATGAATGAGCCACTTTCAGAGCAATCCTTTTAAACATGTCATAAAATTAACTATGGGAAAAGATGATGTTACACAAATCTCAAAGCACTTCACACACACACTTTGTGAAGCAATATTAGGTACTATCAGGCATTCAAAATGTTTTGATTTTAAAACACTTAATGAAGATTCCCAGATAAATTGAAACATCTCCATCTGCTGTCTTGCATAGTAGGTGATATTTTACCATTGCGCAATCATCTCCAAATCTAATTCCACTAGGAAGACTTCTAATCGCAGTTTAATTTTAGAGCAATAGTCTACTTGGCAATCAATAAGGTACTGTCGTCAAACTTTGATTTAATAGGAGACGTTGGATAGCATTCTCCACATTATGCGGAAAGGGAAATACTTTCAGGAAAGGGAGAAAAGGAGAAAGTCTCTGTGCCCCACTTCCCCTGCTGCATACCACTCGAGCTCACAAAAGCCTATAAATCAATATCCCCATGTTGTGTGAATAGAAGTCTCATCAATTTTACATCATTAACATCATGAAAAAGCTACTGCTCATTGAGCAATTTTCCTCTCCTAGCTAAATATGTCCTCTTAATAAAATAAGAATAAATGGATTTGATTATTTTACTAACAAACACTTCCTTCTTCATCAACCTTATTTGTGTTGAAATCCACTAGAATTATACAGTTGTCTTATGGTCACTTGAGCTTGGTTGACTGGGCAATGATACCTACCACTCTCCAAGCATGATGTCTGGTGGGCAGTGGGCAACCTGGACAGGGTATGAAGCTGAAAGGAAAATCCTGAGGGAAGTAAAGAGGACAGTGAATGATCAGACTCTGTAAGATTAAGGTGCAGCAGCAAATTCTACTGCAGGAATAATTCATAACGTCAGAAGCCTGGAAAGATGGTGATAGGCTGGGAATGGATGGTTTGGAAGGCCAGGGCCAGTGGTCCAAAACTAAGGTGATGGCTGCCATGAGAGGCAGATGCCCACTGTCCTCAGAGCCTGGCTGTGTGATGCAAGGCGCTAATGGCTAAAGGATCTGGGGAGATGGGACAAGCCTTAGAGAATATCTATTCCAATTGTTCCCACCGTTTTTATAATTAAGTCCCTGTTGTGTTACATGTCTCCCTCCCTCCATGGGCTCAGTAAGGAGGAAGATTGTGTCCACCAAAGGAAAATGCATTTATCATCATTCACTCCCCTATGTGAATTATTCGAGCCCATAGCTAATTTCCAAAGAGAATCTGTTCAAAGATTAGTTAAGGCGTACAGGAGTAACCTGATACAATTCCAAATAAACTTGGTGTTTCCATTTGCATACACAATGAAATGCGTAGTCTTATAATGAATAGTTTATAAATTTGTTTAGCTTTTTGAGATGTTGAAAATTGCTTGGGAGTTCTTTTTAATTACCTTTAATGACCCTAATAGATCCAGGGCTTTGGGTTAGGAGTCACTGATCTGGTACAAACATCTCGTTTAATAGAGGCATAAACTGATGTCCAGAGAGGTGCAGTGAGTGCCTTATGATTGCATAGTGGCTAGAATTCAAGCTTCTTAACACCCAATATAATGAAAATTCCCTTAAAGTTGTAAGAACTTCAAACGCTTCATATAACGCCCAAATGCGTGCATAACCCTTTACAGAGAACTGTTTAATGAAGGTTTCTTTATAAGTAGGTTTAAAATGAGGAGGAAAATGGCTGTAAAGATCACCATCACCAACTGGATGGTGAACATTATTTGTTGAGGCTTAGATAATAAAGGCAGGGAAGTCAGTTTCAAATTACTGATCACCTATCCCAGTTTACCTTAGTTCAACAACCCTGGACCGAGCACAGTGCAAAGTGGTAGGATGACAGAGATGAGGAAGACAGAGCCTGGCGGGGAAGACAGACAAGGAATCAGACAAACGTATCAGAAAAGGGAGGTGTGTGCAAACAGGAGCCCAGGAAGCTGTATGTGAGCACTCCTTCAGGAGTGTCGGTATCACTAGATACTGAAGTTCTGTGGAACCACAAAAGAAGGAGGAATTATTTCTGGAGGGAGAGGGAAGGCAAGCCTCGTTCAGGGGAGGTTTCACAGAGGGGGTGCTGTTTCAAATGGCCTTTGTTAAGAGGAGTAAGATTCAGGCAAGTGGATAAAAGAATGGGTGTTACAGACAGAGGGATCAATTCATGAAAGCCACAGATATACGGGGACCCCACCTCTAGCCCAGATGGTGACTTTGGACAATATAAAGTGTTTGTTCCTCTGGAAACTCTATTACCATGTGTCAGAAAATTGTTGCTAACCACGCAAAGCCATGGTTCTGTGAAGGTGAATGGCGCCCCCTGTGGTCGCACAGTCTGCTTCCAAGGCAAGCAGAGGCCCTGGGTTTGTGAGTGTATTAAATATCAAGTCAGAACTTAGACGGGGCTGTGTCATGAAGAAAGATGTAGCAGAAGCCTGCACCACGGAAGGAGATGGACTGGCTCTGGCAGGCTGGAGGGAGCCACCGCCCCAGGTGCCCTTTCAGCATATGAGCAGTTCTATCTAGTCTGTATCTCTCCCATCACAGCACTAAGACCGTGGAGGGAAGCCTCCACTTATCAAGGGCAGGCACAGCTCTTTTTCCTTCCATCTGGACCAAACAGCTTTTCCAAAGCCCTTTGGGCCTGTTCATACACGCAGCTGAAACACATCTCTTATTGATCAACCGCTCGAAGGGAAAGTCCCCTGAAATGCACTCTTCCTTTTGTGTCTCATAGGCCCTTCAGCATCACCATGCTGTTCACGAAATTTCCTACATTGCAAAGGACATCACAGATCACCGCGCCTTTGGATACGTTTGTGGAAAGGAAGGGAATCACAGATTTGTGGCCATAAAAACAGCCCAGGCGGTGAGTACCCCATCCAAGGAGGGCGCCTTTCCTTATAACTTTAGGGGACAGCACGGTCTCACTGCTGGTCTGAAGGCCCACTCTGATGTATGACAAAGTGACGCTGATGCTCAGCTTCCCGCCTAGAAAAGATAAACAGCCTTGAAGCAAGGAAACTCGCTCATGCCTATCCTTGATGGTGGCGTTTTTCCTAATGGGTGTTTCATAATGACTAATTATTTTTCTTTCTGATTAAGCTGAATGGAGGCACAGTATATAGATAAGTTTCCTTGTGTTCATAGCCTCATTTAGAAAGAAAATAAGAGAAAACAAATAGCTATTTTGCATAAAGCCTACCCTAATTTTATTGTATCCGAAATTACTAATAAATAAAAGCATTGCCTTTTATGCTTATGATTATTATGAATTTGCAAATATAATTAGTTGAAGAAATGAACTTTATCCTAGATGCAATTTGCCAAACCAATATAAACAAGGTAGAATTAATTAAAGATGGAATGCTTTCAGTTTAATCAAAAAAGGAAGGGCTGTAGGTTGTAGCCGGAAGAAACAGAAATTAGTAGTTGCAAATAGTCCCATTTCCTTATTAATGCTTTTTACCACCTTTTATTCCAGGCTGAACCTGTTATTCTGGACTTGAGAGATCTCTTTCAACTTATTTATGAATTGAAGCAAAGAGAAGAATTGGAAAAAAAGGCACAAAAGGATAAGCAGTGTGAACAAGCTGTGTATCAGGTATGCCTGTGAATTTATACCGGTTCCAGAGAAGTGTGGGGCTTAAAATAAACAGATGTTAAAACTGACAGTCAGGGCTTTTCCTCCTGCCACCAAGTAGAAATAAATAAAGATGAAAGGTTCCCATGGAAATTATAGGCACCTAAAGCAAGCCATTAGACATGGTCCCTTATTCTCTGAAATTCTAGACGTGTAAGAGAAAGTGAAATCTTGAATCAGAGGATGATTTCAGGGGAGGAGAACAGAAGAAACACAATTGTTTTTGCTATTGTTATAAGGGGGGTGAAGGTGGACTACAAGGGTTTTGATTTTTTTCCTGTGTATTTTCTACCTTAATGACCCACTAGCCTATCGTACCCAGAGCTGGTTTCTTTACTGTCCTGTAATTTCTGAATACAGTCTCACGTCTCTGCCTTTCTATCCTCTGCTGGGCACCCTCCCTTCCCTCACTCTGCTGTAGACAATTCTGGAAGAGGATGTGGAAGACCCTGTATACCAGGTAATGTCTGAAACTAGTTGGGGTTTTAGGATCAGGAATGTCTGGGCCTGTGCTGTAGCCATGTTTTCCTAGACCTGAAGCATCCCCAGAATGCAGAGCCCAGAGAGGGACCAAGGTGATTTCTGAGGGTAAGGGCTGCCATCCCCTTCAGGAGTGAATTTCCATAAAAGTGAGCAGACGTTTGGCCGGCATCAATGACGAGGGATTTGAAGATGCACTTTTCCCTTCTTGCCCTGCCTCAGCCCCTCCACAATCTGTAAAAGTTGATCCCAGAGCTGAATGTTTTTGAGAGTCTCTTGAATATTCTGAGTTCATTAGAGAGATTGAATAATGAAGTGGTTTTCCTGAGTTAAGAACTGGAGATGGGGACTGACATTTGAACACAAACCCAAAGGATGGTTTGCAAGCTTTAGAAAGGCTGTGAGGAGAGGGCTTTCTGGCCCCCGATCAGCCAGGCTGCCCCTCGGATTCTCTGGCTCATGCCACAGGGGCTGTTGTCATGAGGGTAAGGAAGAGCCTACAGACATCCCAGCCCAAAGCGTTCTCTGGATTCTCTTCAAGGCTGCAGCCCAGGTGTGGGTAGAGAGATGCTTTCTCTTTGGTTCAAGTATGTGCTCTGTTTAAACAGATGCAGAAAAAAAAGGCAAGAGGAGGCCTCTCCTGCTCTGTGCTTATTCGCACGGAGAGAAAGAAGCCCTAAAATGTACTTGTTGCACATAAAAGAAAACCTAGAAATTATATTTCTAACTGGGACACACGTAGGTTACAGATGTGTGTGTCACCTATGCATCTATGTGAATGCATATTTTCCCACAGAAAGCTGGTACTGCTATGACAAAAGTAAAATCATATGGCTTTTAAAAGGTAATATACTATGCATAACTTGAAGCAGGAGTGTCTAGCTTGTACGGCAAACAAAAGTCAAAGTTACGCCTTATGACGTGCCTTGCTTTACAGTGCATGCTGAGCGCAAGGATTTGTTTATATTTTGAGCTCAACCCCGGTTAACTGGCTCACAAAGAATGAAGAATATTGTCTTTGTTGAAATGGCCCCATCCATTAGAGTCTGAAACATGCACATGGAAAATTTGATCTTTAGCATTTACAACTGAGAATGTACATTCTGGTGATGGTTATTGGATGAGGGAGTTTGGGGTTCTGAGCACTTCAGAATTGGCTTGGGAACTTGAGCCTTAGAGAGCAAAGGAAGGCAACCGCTGTGACCCAAAGTTTACAAAATTGGGCCCCAGGCGTTCCCAGGAGACTCAGCAACACCAGCACAAGCAGACATTACCAAGATACATGCCATTGACTTAGGAGTTTCTGTCTCCAGAAAGATCTGCCAGGGCCCTCTGCAGTCATCTCCAAGGACTGACCCTCAGACCTTTGCCGTTTCATTAGGAAAAGGCAGGAATGTTCACGGCCCATCTGGTGTTTCAGTAATTCAGTGGTCTGGCTACCGTATTTTCTCTTGTGCCTGTTTCTTTAATGCTCACTGTGATTTATATCTTGAATTCCAAATGCTTGTGTTTCCTCTTTCTTTTTCCCCCTCTGATCTTTCCTCTCCGGCCGCTCCATAATAGTACATTGTGTTTGAGGCTGGACACGAGCCAATCCGTGATCCCGAAACGGAAGAAAACATTTATCAGGTATAAAATCCCTTCCCTCTGTCCCTTACTGTCACGCCACTGCCAGTACATGTACTGAATGAGGTCTGAAGGACCAAGTCTCTCCTCAGCTGTTCCCCTGTTGGTCACTCCAGCCTCATTAAAATACTTCCACATGAATTGCTTCTAGTTCCTCATTCAATTTACCAGTCATGTTCACGCCTTATTGTTGAAATGGTTAATGGCCAGTTGGGTGCAGTGTTTTAGTTTTTCGTGGAGCTTAACTATTTTCAGATGACCCCAAAATCAAACATTCCATTTTACGAAAGTAATCCATTGGAGGGCTGTTCTCCATAATAGAGTAGGATCCTTCAGAGCTCAGAAGAATGTGCTCATCAAATTTCTTTAGAAAGCTAACCACGCTCCTGAAAATGAAGTGCAAATTCACAATTGCTACTTGAAAACAACATTGGGAACATTAACTGAATAAAATGAAATAAAGCTAAAGGTTTTACCCCTTCTGAAGGGGAAGTAAATTAATATTCTTAAACGTCTGCTTATGTGAGATATCATGAACACACTTTTAAGTAGTTTAATTCTCACAAGTATGCTACAAAGTAGGCATTTTAATCCCACTTGTACAAGGGGAAACTGAGACTCAGAGAAATTGAGTAGCTTTCTCAGGGCTATAGAACTATTTAGAGCTAAGATCTAACCCAGGCAAGAGTGTGAAGGCAAAACTCAATGCTTCTTGCCCCATGATTTCCATCAAAGAGTTTGGAGTAATTGCAGCATAGCAACACATCAAACAAATATGACGACCTCTAATTTTTCACTAATTAGAATTTTCATCCTAATTTGAATATAAACATTATAGAAGTAGGAAAAGTTTTCATGTATTTCATAAGTGATTTTAGTTTTCTTAATTTATTTAGTTGTGTGGTTTGTGATTCTGCCTTGGGCATGCATTACTTGTTTAATAAAAATGAAACAGATTTTTAATTTCCATCAAATGCACAGAATTCTAAATGACCTAAAGATAATGTTAGCTCAGTTTAAAGCAACCCCATGGTATAATAATCTAAGGACAGTTGACCCTTGAACAATATGGGTTTGAACTGGATGGGTCCACTTATACTTGGATTTCTATCAACATAAACCTGTACTGTTTTATCTTTGCTTGGGAACCGTGGGTGCAGAGGGCCAAGTGCATGCATTGATCTATGCCATTTTACACAGGGGACTTGAGCATCTGCTGATTTTGATACCCGTGGAGGTTCCTAGAACCAATCCTCCGTGGATACAAGGGAGAGTCAAATACAGAATGGGGAATATAATCAATAATACTGTGAGACTATGTAGGGTGTCAGATGGGTACTGGACTTATTGGGGGGATCACTTCATAGAGTATATAAATGCCTAACTACTGTGCTGTATACCTGAAACTAATACAAAATAATATTGAATGTCAACTATAATTAAATATATATAATATAAATATATATATATATACACATATATATGTATATATATATATATATATATATAGTGTGTGTGTGTGTGTGTGTCTGTGTGTGTGTGTGTAGTCACAGGATGTAAAGTACAGCATAAGGAATGTAGTCAATGGTATTATAATAGCTATGTGTGATGCCAGAGGGGTAGTAGATTGGGAGGGTTATCACTTTGTCAGGGGTGTAAATGTCTAATCATTATGATGTTTTGTACACCTGAAACTAAAAAATAAATAAATACACAGATTTCCGACTGTGTGGGGGGTAAGTACCCCTAACCCCCACATTGTTCAAGGATCAGCTGTATTTCTATCTATCTGATCTGTCTGGATTGGATTCCAATGTGAGGTTGTGCTTCAAGGGTGGTTTAAAATCATCACATAAAAAGTTTCTGTCTTCAGACAAGTTATTACAAATTGCATATTTGTCCTCAGTGTCAGATTTTTAAAGTACAACCTTGCAATATCTGAATACGAGGCCAAAGGAACTATTAACCAGTATTTCTCTGAAGAGAGAGCACCTTTACAAATAATAGGCTTTTCGATACAAGAGGTTTCTGACATTCAGACGTAGCTGTTGGCAGGACTTCCATTTTGCCCGGTGGGGGGCTGCTGGGGAGGGGTTTTAGGCGAGTGGAGAACTGGATTCTAGTTCTGCCTCTGTCACCAACAACCTTTGGCTGAGTGGTAGTGGACAAGGCCCTTGCCCTCTCGGAGACTCAGTTTTCCCAGTAACAAAACTGGGGAATAATTTCTCCCTCACTCACATGTTGGTGTGAGAACCACACAAGCTCACATGGAGAAAGTAAAGAAGTGGCTCCATCCTGGGTCACACAGTGACTCCACCGTGTGCAGATCCAGGATCTAGTACAAGGACTACCAAACTCAGCCATTAATCCACCTTGTCAAGTTCTTTTCCGTCTCTGGACCTCAGCTTATACATCTGAAAAATGAGTGAATAAGAATGAAGAGTTTCTCAGGCCAGGCCCTTTTCCGCTCTTTGCAGCTGGTGCCTCAACATAGCCCTGCGATTCTTTAGTGTAGCATGTTGGCTGGCATTATAAGGCAACAAGACTCTTAGAAATGGGGTGGTGTGTGTGTGTGTGTGTGTGTGTGTGTGTGTGTGTGTCCGTCCGTCGTTTGTCTTTGGTAACGTTTATTGAGCGCTAATCGTGGACTGGCTCTGTGACTGTGGGTTTATATGCATTATCTTATCACCCCTCACAACAGCCCTATGTGAGGGGAACCATGATTCCCACCTTATAGGTGAGGAAAGTGAGGCTCATGGGGTCACAGAGCTGCAGGAAGTAGCTCACACCCAGGTCTCTCTGATCTCTGTAAATAAATAAATTAATGCTGAGGCCCTGTTCAGCTCAGAATACGCTGACGCTGAGTTCCTCAATTAGATTCTGTGTATGTTTCCAGTCACTATCTAAAAATCACACTTGTTTTAACACCTCTGACCTCCCCCATCTCATGTCCTTCATTACCAGGAAGGTACCATTTAAGAGAATGAATATTTTATTGCCCTCTATTAGAAAGGCCTCTGGTAATTTTCCTCTCTTGCAATTGCCAGTCAGCTGGGCCTCAATTTGCTTAACAAGAGATAAGCTCTTGGTCCTAAAGATAAGGCTGGGCTTTTAAGGAGCTGCTATTTGGTACCTCATTTGTGTGTGTGTGTGCATGCGCGCGTGTTTTTTTTTTTACAAAAATATTTTGTTTTAATTGGAGTAAAAAATTTAAAAATCTTGAATTCAATTTTAATGTGAAAATATTATTCTCTAATTTAATAGATCTTGTATTATATTTCTTTTTAAAATATTTTTATTAGTTTCCGATGCACAAAACAATGTGATAGTTAAGGCATTTATCATTTATATTCCTCACACTGTGTCAACCCCCCAACCCCCATCCACTATCCCTCTGACATCGCACACAGCCATTACATTTCCACTGTCTCTATTCCTAATGCTATACTCCGCTTCTTGTAACTATCTATATGTATATACATATACATATATATACACACATATATATACACATACGTATGTATATATACATATATGTATATATACATATAAAATTGTAGTTGACGTTCATTATTGTTCAGCTTCAGCTTCAGGTGTACAGTGCAGTGATCAGGCATCTACATCTTCCCTGAAGTGGTCTCCCTAACAAGACAAGTGTCCATCAGATACCCTCCACAATCTTGTGGGTTTTTTTAAGGGCCTCCAAGTGTTCCATAGCTATTCCTCCTGAATAGATTGCACTGTTTCTCCTAGTTCTGGGTTGGCCCAGGGTGGTCTCAGATTTCCTTCAATGCCGTTTTCTGGAATGAGTCAAACAGACTTGGGATCTAATCCTTCCACTATTTTATGACCTTGGGTGAAATACATAACTTTTGTATCTCAATTTCCTGGGCTATAAAATAGGGATACTATATTATCTGCTTCTAGAAGTGATCTGAAGATGTAAAGTGACGAGAGCAGCACCTGGTACCTCAAAGGTTCTCTGTCAATGTTACTTCCCTTTACATCCCAGTATCACCCGTATCAGATGCTGCTCAGGATGTCTTATGATGATGTAGTAACTGAACTAGAACATGACTTGCTCACCTCATGTTGTCAGCCCAGCGGAAAGCTGCCGCCTCACCTGACTTTGCGATTTATAACTCCAGCCTCAGGGAGGCAGAGGCTCTTGAATAAATGGAACCTCTCTTCGAGGATCAGTAGTCTCCTTTTCTAAACGGGATTAATAATAGTAATTGTCTTTCTCTTTGCATGCCTCAGAAAAAGTGATCAGCTGTCTTTAAAACAACACAGAGTCTCACAGTACAAAGCGTTTTTACACCTCACTCAATTTTGACCTTTCTAGTCACTTGGTGAGATAAGAACAGCTACAATGACAGTCATTTTAAACGTAAGAAAATCAAGTCTTCCAATTTAAGTGCTGGGTCCAAGGCCAGAGGCTCTGCTTCTAAACCCAGTGTTCTTTTGTCCTTTTAACAAGCTTCTTGCATGAGCGATATTACATCTTTCCATGCAAGCGATCTCCAGTTTTGTTCATTCAAAAATCATTTTTTAATCACCCACAATGTGTCACGTATCATTATTTTAAAATGATTAGTCTCTAGTCCTGTGTCACCCCACCCGTACACTGCCTCTCTACACTATTAATATGTTGCTCAACTTAAAATGTCTTCTGTATGTACAGTACTTAATGTACAGTTGTTAGAGTCATTTCACATCTATTAAGTCGTTCTTTCTAACAGTACCATGTATGGAGCACCTAGCATGGTCCAGGCACGTGGGGATATAATAGTGACCACGACATGGTCCCACACCGGTACTTAAGGAGTTTGTAGACAACCCCATGGATGCTCACAACAGCCAGATGAGGAAACTGAGGTCAGAGAACACAGTGACCTCTGAGGTCACCCAGCCCATGGCAGAGCCAGGCTTAGGGTCCACGTCTCCCACTTCCTTTTGGTCCAGAACTGTTATCACTGTACAATATCATGTTACTGAAATGGTCTGCAGACTACGTGGCCCAGCCAGGGGGAGATGAGAGCCTGGACCGAGGAGGCTCTTTCTGCTCTTTGTCTTTTGAGCATCTCTGCCAGTGTTCTGCCCTCCGCACACACGTGGTAAATGTTTGATGCTTAGACATTTCTTGTTTAACTAGTATTTACAGATGGGGAAACAGGGATAAGAAAATATTCGTCCTGCCCTCGGCAAGCTCACAGAGCAGTGGGATACATAGGAGGAACAGACAGCTACACTGTGGTTTGAAAACTCCCATGTAAGATAAAGCACATTTTACACTCGACTTCAGTAGTCTGCTTATGTTTCCAAGTCCCCAGCAAGACAAGCAGTTGCGTTCACTCAGGGGTCACATCTATCTTGTCCTTCATCACTGTTGCAGGCACATCACAGTGCATGACACGTAATAGGTACTTGGTAACTTTTAGTTTTTAATGAAGGATGCACTAGAGGGTTACAAGCATACAGAGGACTGTTCAAACTAGGCTTGGAGAGTCAGGCAAGGCTACCAAGAAGATGTCTCAGCTGAGATAAATCTTAAAAGACAAACAGGCAAATAGATATCTCACCCATGGGAAAGCCAAGCAGAAAAGCTTTTTCAATTATTCACAGTTTGGGTTTATCCATCCCACCGCTTCTCCATTTGCAGGAATAATTGAGAGTCAGCAGCAGTTCAGTTTGCTAAGTGCCCACCATAAGCAGTGAATTACAGGCAACAGAAATGCTGTTCGTTTTTCTCAGGAAAGGCCGAGCTGGTAGAAATAAAAGTGAGGGCTGGTAATGTCTTGGCCCTCGTTAACAAGGACTCTGTTGGCATGCTTAGAGGATTCCTTTTAGATGGAACCCCATTATTGGGAGCAAAGAAATTACATTCTTCATTGGCTACCTGCAGACGAAAGTTTGCAAGAGCAGCTCGAAAGTTCATCTTCCGCCTTGCTCACAGCCATGCTCACACCTAGTCCTGTTGTCTGCAGGGATGTGCGTGAGCTTCTGGGAGTGTAGAATGTGATGTGAAAGAAAAAGGAGCACCTGAAACAGCTGCGGGAATGGTGAGAACAGGCGAGATGCAGCTGTCTGTGTAGTGTACTTAATGCATAGTGGTTAGTCATTTCACATCTATTAACTCATTCTTCAAAAAATCTTATGTATAGAGCACCTGGCATGTGCCAGATACATGGGGATGTAATAGTGACCGTGGCATGGTCCCCACTGGTGCTTAAGGACTTTGTAGACAAGCCCTGGATGCTCGTGACAAGGTTAAAAGGCTCTCTGCCCAGCTCAGCCTCCTGGCTTCCGTGCTCACCAGAGGCAGGTCCCTCTCCAGGCCTCATTTTCCTCTCCTGCAACGCAGGGACAGTTGTCATCCTTACCTGATTGACGTATCCTAAGGCTTACGTGAGAATGTACATAAACACAAATGCTTCGACCCGTGCCTGGCACGTAGAAAGTGTCCCATCAATGTGAGCGCATACTGTTAGTAATAAACATCCTGTTCGGTAGCCAGAAAGAGCTGGGTTTGAATCTGGCTACTTCCTAGCTTTGATGCCTTGAGCAAATTTTCCTAACATCTCTGAGTCTCACTTTCCACTGTTTACAGTGGAGATTATAATACCAACTTTTGGGGGTTATTATAAGGATTTTAAATTAAATAAGAGTGAAAAGGACAAAGGGACTCAAGGAATAAGTTCAAATTCTTATTTCTCTCAGGATGGCGTGGTTAGCTGGCCCAAGCCTAAAAGGTATACTTTTTTCTTCACTATTTTCCACATTCCCCTATGGAACATTTACCCGGCAGAATGCCTACTGGAGGTTAGGTCCTGCGCCTGCTCTTACGGAGCTCCCAGGCGGATGGAAAGAAAGACAGGTTATCAGACATTTATAAAACCGATGCCGGCTGGTCCCGCCAATGGAGGTGTGAGCGAGGCTCTCACGGTGCTGGGGAAGAACAACTAATGACTGCTTTCAATCTGGAATGTTTCAGTACAGAGCCTTTGATTGACAAATGAGAAAAGTATTCAACATAGCCACTGTTGGTACTATTATAAAATGTGTTCATATACGTATCTGTATAATACACAAATGATAAAAGAAGCTATCATTCTAACATTTTACACTATTATGTTGCCTAATAGTTTTTGGTTACTTACTATCTGTTTTCTCATTTGATCCTCACAAAAATCGAAGCGAGAAAAAGAGCCACCGTGTTTCCCCTGAAATAAGACCTAGCCATTCAATCAGCTCTAAGGTATTTTTCAGAGCAAAAATTAATATAAGGTCCAGTCTTATTTTACTGTAATATAAGACTGGGTATAATATAATATAATATAATATAATATAATATAATATAATACCAGGTCTTATATTAATTTTTGCTCCAAACGATGCATTAGAGCTGATTTTCATGGAAACGAGGCACTAGCACCCATTTTATAAGAGTGAAGCTCAGAGGAACAAGTGACCTGCTCAGGGTGTGACAGTCACCATGTGGCCCAATAAGACTGGATAGATGAGTAAGAGAAAAGAGGGAGGGAAAAAGATACAGACACATGTTTTTAAAAAGTCGAGATTGTCCAAATTCTAGTCTTAGGCTTTTCATACCATTTCTGGGCCCTTTTCTTGGACAAAAATCATTGATAATTATCAGATGGCTTATACAGATGCTCCCAACAGAAAGTGTACTTTGTACTAGGACCTTGACATATGCTGTATTTTAAATAGTCCGGACGTCAGTCTTAGCACTGAACAATTTAACCTCAGGTACAAACTGTTTTTAATCACTTTGGAGAACTTCCCTGGGCCTCATTTTTGTCTTTGTTGAAAGGAGGACTTTTTAATCCCCCCACCACATATCTCTGAAGTCTCTGCAACTTCTTATTCTGTGATTCTATAAGGAGCCCAATGGCCGAGACAGCCTGCAAACATTTGTTAAATGATTCACACACCCCTTGTCCTCATCCGGTTTTCCTAAGGGAAGGAGCCTGGCCTCCTGCTGTCATAATTCCAGCAGCCCCTTGGAGTTGGCTCTTGGGATCTCAGGGGCTGTTCTCATACATACTTAATCAGCTTGGCATTGAAGGCTGGTTGCTTGGTTTTTCAAAAATGGAGTACCAGAGTGTTTTGACTGTGTCGAATTTGATTTTTCCATAGGTTCCCACCAGCCAAAAGAAGGAAGGTGTTTATGACGTGCCAAAAAGTCAACCTGTAAGTGTAAGTATATCTCCGCTCTACTGTCAGGTTCCCATGACCTGGATTCATGTTGAGACTATGTCTGCAACCTGAGGAAAGGAACCCCTCTTCTGGATAAGTGTCTCACCTCGTATGGCTTTGCTGGGCACTGCATGCTAGGTAACTCCTCAGGGATCAGAGGGAAGGGGGCATAAGGCAGAAATGGTGGGGCTGAGGAAGAGCCAAAGATTTTATTATATCTGGTCAAGTGGACAGGCGGGGAGCAATGTCTTGGTTTTAGGAAGAGAGTTGCCCATCCAACTTGAAAGTGGTTGAGACATTTCAGAGGGACAATAGAAGAAGGGCGGGCCAGGCTCCGACCAGTGGGCAGAGCACAGTGGAAAAGGCCATGTGCAGTGAGTGTGGGCTTACCAAGAACCCAGGAGGTCCACTGCGTCTGTTTCCCATCTGCTGGTGGGACTCCTGGAAATGCGAGAGGGAAAGGAAATTTCAAGCTCTGTGGTACTGTGCTGCCAGCCACTTCTAGGCCCAGGCCCACATTTAGGTCCTTCCATTGGCATACAGAAGGCAACCTCTATACATAATTGAAGGAGTACTGGGGAGACAGCAAAGACTCTTGAGCAGGGGGACATGAGATTTTGCCACAACCTATGCAAAAAAAAAAAAAAAAAAAAAAAAGGAAAGGAAGGAAGGAAGAAAAGAAAGAAGAAAGAAAGAGAAAAACTAGGGTGTTTAGTCATTATTGATCTCGTTCCGCTCAACAATGGGTGGGAAGAGTACAGGCTTGAAGTTATGCAGACCCTCAAGTATCCCAGCTGTGGGCCTAACAGAGCTGTTGTGAGGCTAGCTGACTCTATCTGGAGCATTCTGATCAGTTCGGACCCCACGCTGTAGGAGACATAGAGACACACCTGTATGTTTCAAGATCAGATTGATAAGGGGGTTTGAAACCCCATCCCATGAGGAATAGTTGAAGGTCCTGGAAACGTTTGGCTAGAGAAAAGAAACCATGGAAACTGAAATGTGCAGATAGGAGTCCGAAGGGCCATGTACAGAAAAGGGATTATAGAGTTCTGTGTTAGTCATGTCATAGAACTGAAACCAGTGGGGGCAATCCCAAGAAAGCCAATTCCAGCTCAAATTGAGGGATGACCTTCCTGAGGTCAGAGCTCTTCCAGGGTGGAAGAGCTGGCACCTAAGAGAGTGTGCCCCCCCGGAACAGCACAAGCAGAGCCTGGAAAACCACCTGTCACAGAGACTATGGGGGGATTCAAACATGGAATGAGTAGAGGGGCAAGACTCTACCCTCTGGAATGTCTGAGTTGGGAGCCTTTCTCGTCTGTTCCTACCTCCCCAGCCCCCACTCTTCTTTTCCCTTGTGAAATTTCTTTTTGATCAATGTCCATTTCTGTGCCCTACTCTGCCAGTACCTTGAAACCACCATACCCTACCTAAATACTGCTTCTGAAACCCAATACAGGTTAGTCTTAATGAAAATACCTACCCAAATACAGACCCTTTTTCAAAACCTCGAATCTGGAATAGAGTAGAGAGCACGCGGAGAACTGCTCAAAGAAAAAGCTGTTTTTCTCCCGGATGCCTTTGCGTTTAATCAAGCCTCTTGTCACTGACACACTGGTCTTTCCTATTTCAATTTGGTCCAGCACCCGTTACACAGCTCCCTACAATTCAATTTGTGCTTAAATTGCCTCACTTGCCCCTAACAGGTTTAGATACGTGAGGAAACGTGCTTCATTTGTTGCCTTTGTTTCTGTAAATTTATTAACCAGCCTGGCCACACCATCTAAAAAAAAAAAAAAATCCAAGCTCTTTAGCCTGACAAACAGCACTCAGGTCCTGGCTTCAGCCTCTGTCTCTTCCTGGTCCAGCTCTGCTTAGCTCCATAGTTTCCTGAAGGAGGCACACCCTCCCCTAACACCCCAGCTTAACTTCAGGCTTTGTGCTCTCAGGGAATCTTTCTGGACTTTTGCTCCAAGCAGGATCAACAGATCACGTTGCCTTTGTGTCCTCATGCCCTGTCATTCCTCTATGCATAGGCCGTACCACACACTGTCAGGTTCCTTACCCCATTGCGTCCAGGGGCTTCCCAAGGTCCTTGCATTACCAGAAGCAAGCCCAGGGCCTGGTACGTGATAGCCAGGCACGACACAGCCATAAGGAGTATTTAATAAATATATGAATGACTCTACCCTGCAGTAAGAGTTTATGAAAATCTCTGGCACTTTCTGGTAATGGGACTTCCCTGTTTTTCTGACTCTAAAATAGTCATTACAAGTCTTAAGGTTTCATTGGGAAACATCTGGCCTGCCCGAATGATCTGTAGTGGCTCCCAACCCACTATTCCCACAGCATCTTCCTAGAAGCATCTAATGGTGATGATGGCTTTTCCATGAATGATTTCAACATATCTAAAAGCTGAAGAGAGGCAGCAAGTAAAAAGCACAGGTTCTAGTGGAGAGATGGATACAAGTGGAACCTCAACTCCTGCTCTCACTGCCTGTGGGATTTCTGACAAGTTTCCTTGTCCCTCTGAGTCTCAGGGTTCTCATCTTCCAAAGGGGTTATTGAACCGAACTTGCAAGGTGATTTAGAGGAGAAAGTTATATAAGTATTGGAACGTTGGTCCCACTTGCCTAAACCTCCCAGAGGAACTTTAAATGACCCATGTCTCTCCCTCTTCTGGGATCTTGCTGTCCTCCAGGCTTCCTCCTGATGGGGACACCTTTGCTAGGACACTTCTGTGCTCTGAAAATCCCTGTGTGATCTCACTGTGTGCTCCCTTATCGCCTGCTCCTTAGTCGGAAAGACAATAACCAAAGTAGTGAACGGGAAGCAGCTTCCAGGTTGTTTGGGGCTCCCACACGTTTTCCACAAGAAGGGAAACTGCCCAGGGGCCTGTTGCTCCTTTTCTTCCTTGGGTCCAGGTCTACACAAACCCCTGATAAACAATTCAGCGACGGGCTGTCATTGAGGAAAACCACAAAGCAGCCCGCGGTGATCTCCAGAGCCAAATCTGGGTATGTCCCATCCTGGCCACCCCCAGGGGTTCCTTGAGCAGTTTCTTCTATCTCTAAGCTTCCGTGTCATAACCTGTAAAAAGAAAGGAATGCCTACCTTATCACTTTGTTTGGAAAATTAAAGGAGACATGTATGTAAAACCATGAACAGGGGATATGGAGTAGATTAAATGAGAACATTTCCATTTGTTGCTGTTACAAGCAATGCACCAGCAAACAGTTCTCCCCAAGCAGGGAGATTGCCAAGTGTCCTACGAAACTACGCTCCTCCTCGGGGGGGAAGCCTTTCTTACCCCAGAGTCTTCGGCCCCTCTGGGATTCTGCTTTCTTCTCTTTGCAATGATCACAGTGGGTTGTTGTTTTCTCTCACTGTGTCCGTGTGAGCCATTGGATTTTGAGTTCCTTAAAAGCCTTGGCTTTGGTGTTCATAATAGTACCTTCCTTAGAGTTTTTGTGTAGAGACTGAATGAGCTTAAATACAAGAATCAGCATAGTGCTTGTACAGAGGGATTATTTAATAGCCCAGAGCTATTATTCTTCTATTTGTCTCCCCTACTTTTCTGTGAGCTCCTTAACACGGGAATCACTTTTAATCATCACTGTCTGTAATGTAACTCTTCTTGGAATCTCTGAATTCTTTACGATTTTGATGGTAGGCTTGCCCCCGACCCCCAGCCCTCCCAAAAAGTGAGCACATGTAAATTTTTGTAGACCTTAAAGCTGATGGGTCCCTCCATCTCAGCTCTGTCCTAAAGATTGGCTCATCTTCACTCTTCCAGAACACAGATAGCCTCAGTAAGGTGACATATTTGATGTATTGGGGCCTCCAGCGTTTTAGGGAAGTAGAAGTTAGAATTCATTGTGTTTCCTATTGGTCTCACCTACCTCAGCGCATCAACTTATGGGAGTGAAGTTTTGTTTCAGTTAGCTGGCCCCAGGTCCGGACAGAAAGCTGGTTCCCTCTCCTTACTTTTCTCCCTCAAATTCACTCATCCCTACCCCAGTGTAACCCCACCTCGCCACATAACCTCAGGATGCTCAGCTATACTGGCCCCTTTCTTGTTCTTCTTTCACAAATAACATGTTAAGATGCCCTTGTTTGCTTATTTTAATTTGGGCCTGTGAGGTCCCCTTCTCCTAGCAGATTTGTTCTTAGGGTCATGCACCTTTACCTAGGAACTCTGAGCCAAGATAAAGATTAATCCCACTCACTCCTGGAAATATACATTTCATCTCTTCCTGGTCAAGGCAGCTGGAAGCTTTGCACAGAGACTAATCTTAAATCCATGGGTATATTTTTATGTCAGAGTCTGTGAAATCCAACGGCATATATGCTGGCTGACAGGAAATGTTAGATGTCTAGAGAGTCAGGGAGGTTTCAGGAAAGAGGGTATAATGTGAGCCAAGCTTTGAAGGATGGGTAGGATTCAAACAGGCAGAAGAGAAATGGAGCACCTTCTAGGCAGGCCATTGAGGTGCCCCTGGCTCCTGCGTCCGTACTGCCTGCAATTACCAGCAACACTCAGAGTGGATTCATTTATCATCAATTTCCATCTCGAAGAAGTGGGGACATGGAGGTGGTCGTCCTTTCTGTCAGCTGCTAATGCTTGTCATGTTCTTTAGACAAATATCCTGCCTCATCGGGATTGTCACAAATGCATATTCCTGAGTGCAGAGAAGGGTGTCTGCTAAGCATCCATTACTGCATTCATTATTTAGTGCTTTTTGCGCTCTGTTAGCCTTTGGAGACGAGTCTCATTCTGCAGTGGGACCTCAAGTGGAGCAGTATAGTCACAGGCTGCTGACGTGCCTATTTCAGACCCTTTTGTGCCCCACGACTTAGTTGAAACTTCTGTGAAGGTCACCTGTTGCAGTGACACAGACCTAAACCTTGGTATGACCCTTGTCGTTTTGGCATGAGAAATACTCTGCGCTTTTCTTCTCGCCTCCCCTCCCTTCCCTTCCTCTCCCTTCCTTCCCCTCACCACCCACATCCCTTATAATATTCTTATGGCTGAAAAAGATCTTTTATCTTTCACCTTATAATTGCCCAGTTTAAAAGCCTTTTATGTAGTTGTATTAGGCATAAAAGACTTCCTAATTATCAGTAATAACTTTTTTAGGCCTTCAAAAGATTCTTAAAAGTTTGGCATAGAGGTAAATAGAAAGGACGCAGGTTGTCAAATTGATAAGTCGGATGTGACATTAATTTCCTTTTGATGAAACATGGATTTAGGAATTGAAAGGAATGAGCAGAGCCCCCTGAGATTCTTTCCTCGCTTTAGGTGTGATCTTTGTCAATCGCTTCAACTTTCTGACACTCATTTTCCTGAATGGAAATGACTACCTTCCTCTACCAGCATCTTGGGGCTTTGGTGAGATTCAGAAGGCAATGCGAACGTGTTTCCTGTGAAGATGAGGGCTTGCTTTTATAGACCGGGGGGAAGTAAGGACTGAGGGGCCGTATGTATAGTTGCCGCCACATATTTTATGGGATGTCCTATGATTAAGAGGAAGGCCCAAGTTTTATGACAAGAGAGAGCAACTCTGGACTCAATCTAAGAAAGAAATTTCAGACCATCTGAGCTGATTTTCAGAGGAAAATGCAGCGTAGTGAGGTCTCTGTCCCTGGGAATAATCAAGTAGCAGGTGAATGGTTCTGTAAGGGACGCCTGTGTCATGAGGGTCACTGTCATGGTGGACCTCAGAATAATTTATCTTCGCTCACATTCCATTTGCCCCCACGTTCATGATGTCTAGGATTTGCCTCGTCATTGTCTTACTCCCAGTATCTCAGCTGCCACGCCACACATCGTACAGGCCCCTTTCTCTCTTCATCATTGTCACTCTGGCTGTAAAGTCACCCACTCTGACGTAAGTTGTGGCATTGCCCTAGATAGAAAGAAGTTTACCAAGTATAATAACCAAGCATTGGGCATAGAGAGAGTAGGTGCTTAGAAAATCTGTTTCTCCTTAGTGTGCTTCTGGAGAGCTGGAAATCAGGGCTCTATATCTGTCTGCTGCGTCCTGAAAAGTAGCCACACTGGGAGAAACTGATAGAGACCTGATGTTTGGATTTGCAGTCCAGGCCTCCATGCAGTTCCTTTCTTTGTTTTATAGTGTCAGGCCACCAGCCAGATATACTAAGAGGATAAGGCTGAGTCCGCTGTGGAAAAAGCAGGTGGACCTCATTGCACATCTGCTGTGTGCCATGGGCAGTCTAGGCTCTGGTCTCAGCTTATCTTTCAGTAATCCCAACCCTGGGAGTGAGAGGTCACGTAACTGGCCCATGATCACAAAGCTGGTAAGTAGCAGAGCCAGAATTGGAATCCTAGGTTGTTCTGCCTCAGGTACCCACACAATTTCCACCTAACACACACTGCCCTTAGTATTAAAGAAAATGCAAAGCCCTCCGTCTCCTCACAGTTACCCTAATTGGAATCAGTCCTCAGGCTTCCACTCCCCTCGCCCATTACTCATGGTTTTTGAGGCTTCACCATAGCACAGCCCACAGGAGGCTCAGTCCTCAGTTGCTGGCTGTGGACACATCTCTCCTCCTTTAGACTGAGCTCCATGAGTCATGCCCATGTCTAATTCATTCCTGAACCCTCTCTCTGCATGGCGCACTGCTTTCATGGTCCTGATGTTGAAAAGGTATTTGTGAATCACAAAGAATACATTTCGATGGAAGCTGCCCATCTCTGAAGATCAGAAAGCTTCTCATTTTGCCTTCCCTGCTTCCCATCCTCCAAACGCCTGTGTGTTTCTGATCAAGATCCCGGTCCCCCAACAATCAGTATTCAGCTGACTTCCCTTGCCCTAGATTTAGTTCATTTTCACTGCTGCAAATGCAGGAAGAGTCAATCCATTAATGTGAAGAATTTCTCTGGACAACTGTTCTCTACACCCCCCAGCCCCCATCTTTCATGGCAAATAAATTTTCATTCACAATTCAGCAGTTGGTTTTTCCTTCAGTTTGAAATCTGGATCAAGATGTTGCATAATTGGATTAAATCTAGTCTGCACATTTGTCAGTTTCACTTCCTCATTAAGCACCGCATTGTCGAGAAATTGTAATTATCACAACGTAGTTAACATAGATGTCACACAAGAGGAGGTCGTCCTGAAGTGAGGGAACGGAATCTGAATCTCTCTATTCCATTCAATGGAATACAATTTTGATGTTTTGATGTTTCTGACACAGGCTTTCTTCTAGCTGTCCTTAGAAATGGTCCTGAGATGGAATCCTAAATTCCTAGAATCTTAAAATGAGTAGGAACCTTACAAGGTGCTGTATGGTTTAGCGCCCCCCCCCCCCCAGCAGTGCAAGAATCCCCTGAGAGCATTTGTGAAGGGCAGGTGAACATCTCTGACTGTTTGACTTCCGCTCACATACCTACAGTGACAGACCTTCGTGACTTGTACAGTCTCAGAGCTCCACTTGCTAGAAAGCCCTTCTTTTTGTGAGTTCCCTTACAAATTCTGTTCATTTCTCCATTCATCCATTCGGCAAATAGGTACTGAGAACCTCCTATCTGCCCGGCAGTGTTCTACTCACTAGAGATATAAAGATGAATAAGACTGGCTGCTTAAGAATCTTAATGGTCTCAAGAAGACAGAGATACAAACAGTTACAATCGGTGTAACCAAGGCTGCAAGGGGCTGTGTACATGATGCTCTGGAAGTGTAGTGAAGGGCAGTAAACTTTGCTGAAGGGAGTTGGGTGAGGTCTTCACCCAAGGAAAGGAGTCGGAGTAGAGTCTTAGAAGACAGTGGGAGTTTGGCACTGGAGAAAGTGTGGAGCAGTGCTCAGGAAGAGGGAACCAAATGTTTAAAAGCACTGAAACGTGGAAAAGCCTAACTTACCCCAGGCTGATGACTAGACTGGGGTGGTGGGACCACAGGATGGCTTCATGGGAACAGGAAACAAGGCTCCCAAGGGAAGCCAGCCCCAGTGGGTGAAGGGCCCAAAACGTGATGCTCAGAAGCTGGGATTTGTTGGGAAGCCACTGAGGCTTTCAGGTGGTACAGTGACACTTATTAGACTTGTGTTCTTCAACATCAGTCTGGTGGCCTGTGGCGGGTGGCTTGGAAGGTGGGGAGACCGTTAAGAAGCTCATAGAATTATATATGTGTATCCATCAGGACAGAGTCAGGAAAACAGAGTCCACACCAGGTAGTTTTACAGAGGGAATTTAATGTGGGAAACTAGTTACAAAGGTGTTAGAAGAGCTGAAAATCCAAACACGGTACAGCAGGGCGACCCAGGTTAGTAATAGGAAGAATTCACTGCCATCCCTAAGGCTGGAAGGAAGGAGGTGGCGTTTGCAGAGCCCGGGAGCTGGGTCTGCCAACATCCCATTACTAGCTGGCACTAGGGCTGCAGAGGGAGCTGCCCTGCAGGGCTAGGGCCATGGAGAGTTGGGCCACAGAGAGTTGGGCTGTCTGGCAGAAACTGAAATCACAGAGGAGACTCTACCACTGCCAGAATACTGCCAAGAGAGCTAGGAAGAATTCCACCACTTCTCCCTTCCTCCCACTATCCAGTTTCTGACCACTGCGTCCTGTTGGCCAAAGCTAGGTGGAAGTGGATTGGCAAGGGATCCTGGGCAATGCAGTTTACAGGGATCAGCCCCTGTCATACAGCACAGAGCAGGGGGAGGGCAAGAATGCGTCTGAGGGCAAAGAGGTCAAAGGGTGGGCAAGTGAGGACCACTGTGGGTCTGGCCTGAGAGGGGGCCCTGTAGACCCTGCAGAGAGAAATTGAGAGAGAGAGAAATTTGAGTGGATGACGAGAGTAAATCTGGAAAGATCTGCTGATGTGTGTGGGCAAGGGGAGACAAACATGAGATCTAAGCTACCTCCAAGGTGGCGAGCTTTGGAAGGCCAGGCGATATGGACGGACTGCCCTGTCTCCTCTCCTATAGCTCTGTCATTTACATACGTGCTCTACACCTCTAACTTCTGAGAGTGTTTGTGCATCTGCCTGTCCATCCGCTGTCTTCAGGTTCTTGCCAAAGACAGCCATGACGCCTTCCATCTTCTTCTCTGTTCTCGGTGCATGACTCTTGCTTTGGCGGTGCCACATTATTACTTTGAATGATATGTGGCTCTTTCTCCCAAAGTTGAAAAACTGGGCTGTCATGCATGGGATCAGAACGGCTCACTATTAAATCATTCCTGAAACTTGTTTTCCACAAATATGCATGTGGAAGGGGATAAGAGTTTGCATAAGCAGTTGCCTGTTCTAGTGTTTGCTCAGTTGTGTGTTGGCCATAATCACGTCCAGATAAAGCAATGATCACTCCATTCCTCTGCGGAAATCCCTATCACTGGTCTCCTAGAGGAATGGCTTTCCAACTTTTTCATAAAACCCAGGAACCTTCACTCAAGTGAAATGTGCCCGGTAACCTTCTATGTAAACAGAGGAAAGACGTGGTTGAAACTGGGTTGAAGGTTACACACCTGGAAGCCCTCCCTCCTACCTACTCTAAAGACAGAAACTTCTGGAAGAGAAGAGATGCGGAGAGGGTAGTGTGAAAACCCCTGTCAAAGGAACCCACTAGTCAATTCCGTGGGTGGGAGACATGCGAGGAGATCGTCACATTTTTCCTCCCATCAGAGGCTTTGTTATTCTATCATTGAATTTGTGAACACAGATTGTGAGCCCACTCTTTAAGAAGCAGTGAAACAGCAGAAAGAGCAAGACTGAGAGAAATTAGTCAGAACTTTACACTTCTTAGCTATATGACTCCAGGCCAAGTGTTTTATTTTTGGATTCTCCTTAGTGACCAGTTAACAATGCGAGGACAGCTTCTTCCCAGGGTTCTTGTGAGGATTAAATAACAGGTGTGATTGCTCTTGTGTTTGGCACTGTACTTGGAAGGCAACGTGGGACTTTAGTGAAAAGCGTGAACCGGGTAGCCTGACTACTTGGGCTTGAAGCCTTTCCCCCTCAATTCCCAGCTGTATAACCTTGGATGGGTTGTTGAAACTTCTCCATGCCTTGGCGAGTTCACTTGTAAAATGAAGACAGTGACTACGGGACCTGCCTCATCGAGTTCTTTAGAGGACTTGGATAAGGCAATACACATAAGACATTTAGAGCAGCACCTGGCACCTAGTAAGTATGCAATAAATGTGCGCCATAGTTATTTTTATGAGTTCTTATGTGGACAAAGGACTGTACCAAGTGCTTTAAGAGATTTGAGGGTGAGTAAGACCTGGCCCAGCCACGAGGGTGCTTTTAGTTTACTGTAGGGAGTAACATACAGAGTGAGGGGCTAGCGCACTTCCAGTTCCCCATGGCCAAGCAATACTGTCAACAAGGTCAAGTTTAACTCAAGGACCTGGGGTGGGCTGAACCTGCAGGGGAGTGCTGTGGCCCTGGGGCAGGGATAACACACAATTGTGACTACCAAATGTTGAGCACTCCAAGAAAGGGACTCTGATCATCATTTAATTCACTACCTCAAGACTCTCCCAAACCACTGTAAGACATAGGTCTCTTCTCTGCTGTGAAGTATCCTGAAGGTCAATGAAGTTAAATCACTTAGCGCAGCTGCACGAGGTATCCCTAAGAATCTAATCCAGAGCTCTCTGACCCTAAACCTAGGGTGACCTAGCTGATCACCCAGCCTGGGTCACTTTTGAAAGTAAAAGGGGTTCCCTGTTAACAATGACACCAGGATACTTGGCGGGAACAGGAGGTGTCAGGCCAACCAGGACATAGGCCACCCTCCCCAAAGCTAAGGAGTGCTCTTCCTGCTGGGCCGAGCTGTCTGTAGCGCAAAACACAGCGTGATTTCAAACAGAAGGCTGGACGCACCTATCCATCTTGTTCCTGAAACTCTGTGCCAGACGTGCTCCCTGTGCTGAAGCAACGGCAGTACTACCCCCGAGAAACAGGTGCACCGATGCATGCCTGCGCCTTCCGTGGGCATAAATCAGGGCCCTTGGAGATGTGCTACATGGTAAGACAATGTGATTCGGGGGTATCTAACTGCTGCGGCTGTGAATCTATCATTATTCCTCTAATACAGACCATTAACATTCACAGAATCTTAACTACAGCATCTCTAATGAACAGAGCTGTAATATACAGTTTCCCCATAAATATCCATTGCTGCTGACACTCATTCTTTTGTGGTACAGTAATTCCGCTTTTCTGGATAAATTATGGTGAGGCTCTTTCTTGCTCCCTGACTGCTGTTATTCACGGTTGCAGAAGAATGATGAACAAACTCTAGTTGTAAAAAAGGAGGAAGAGATAAATGAAGGACCGTGGAGAAGAAGAAAATATACATTGGTGCCAGTTCCAGCCCAAAGCCTGTAAAACCTGTTTTTGCAACGACTGAAAAAGGAGACAAGAAGTGGACATTTGTTGAGCATTTCCTGGGGGGCAGGGTACATGCGCCTTGCTCTAGAGTCTGTATCTAGTTCAGTGACCCCCCAAAGAGTGCGTTGCCTGATGGTCATTTGTGACACTTTTAAAAACACAACTTCTTGGGGCCCCCTCCTCTAGAGCTGCTTTTGTAAGGCTTTCGTGTTTTTAGATACAAAAGGAGATTTGTAAAGCTCCCCCAATGAATTCTGACGCTTGACTACATCTAGTTCAATTAACATGGCAAGTATTTTGTTCTCCGTTGTATAGATCAGGAGATTGAGGTTGAAATGCTAAGGCGAGAGGAAAATACAGTCTGGTTATTAAGGATGGACCGCTAGCTTCCCTGCTTGTGCACAGAGAGCAGCTCGTGTTAAGGGGACGTTCGTTCTCACTTTATACAGCGCTTTCTCCCTTCTCTACCTCCCATTTTCCTGCCCATCATAGATTCTGTCAGCTTGTTATCATGTTTCTCTCCAGCGGGTTAGCAGCTGTCCTTATCTCCAGTATTACTCCTTTCCCACCGTTGCTTGCTGTCAGCCCAATCCTCTGTGTTTTTTCTACCTTTCCTATATCTTTTTAAGTCTCATAGCCTTGTTGCCTCTTTGGCTATTTCGTTGTTGTTGTTGTTTCTACCTTCACCTGGGATGCTCTAGCCCCCTTACCACTGTCATCATTATAGGGTAACCCTTGTAGTGTGATCTGGCCATGACCCTCCAGAGAAGACTGGGGTGCACTGTGGCAGAGTGGGTTTCCAAATTGCCCACTGTGGTCGCTCCTTCCAGAACCCTTACCTCTCACCCTAGTCCTAAAATGCCGGTCATCTAAGACCCTTTATTCTCCTCACCATAGCATAGTGGCTAAGAGCACATACTCCAAAGTGAACACACTTCGGTGAAAATCCTGCTCTCTCATTTACCAGCTGCCTGACCTTGGGCAAGCTAATTAACCCTCCTGTGCCTCCGTTTCCTCCTTTGAAAACAAGGATTACAGTTACAGCACCTACATTTGTTGTGATAATTAAATAAGTTAATGCATGAAAGCACTTTAGAATAGTCTCTGGTGCATACAGAGGAAGTTCCATCTAAGCATTAGCTGTTATGGTCCTGCATGACCCCTGCCTGGCCCAGAAGGGATGAGGTTTCAATCTTACTATTTAGCCCAGTCCTTCCTCTTCAGACCAATGGGCTGTTTGGAATATATTCTACAGATAGAATCACCATTTCTTAATGGATGATTGGATGTCAGGGGGCAGAAGAGAGAGGGATCAAGAGTAACTGGTACGTCTGGGGGCTTTGTGGATCTACCAAAACCAGAAATAATGATCTCAACCACTTGTGACCTAACTAAGGAGATATTGACTACTTTAAATGAAAAGTCTTTCATAGAACAGATGTAGCGAGCATGTGGGTAAAGAGGGTCTCTGCTTGTGGAATCTGTGTAAGACATCATTGAATATACCATTCTTTCGCCCTAGCTGCATAATCACGGAGATAGGGTGAGCAGCACCAGGGAACAAGCAGGAAAAGAAGCCAGGTAGCACAGCACTGCCGAAGTGACAAAACTGGGGTTCCCTCGTCCTCTGTGCATAGGAGTACGCACCACGTGTCTCTTTTAATTTTGTTTCTGCAGTAGTGGAAGGTACCTCTTCCCACCGGTCTCTGGTCACTTATGCATTGTTCTATTCAAGCGATCATTCTTTCATCCATTCCACAAATATTGTCTAGTGTCCACTGTGTGCTAAGCACTGTGCTAGCCACAGGTACTGTACAAGTCAGACCAGGTCCCATCCTTTACCCAGCTCACATCCCGTGGGTGAGGGCTGCCAACACACAAGTAAACAGACAAATAGATCATGAATGCTAACCACAAAACCACACAGGGTAATGTGACCAAAGCTGAGGGCTGCTACTGTATATAGGTAAACACAGTAGGAAGTCTCTCTAGGGAGGTGACACCTGAGCCGAGATCTGAATTAGGAGAAGAAACCAATCTGATGAATGGGACAGGAACAGGGAATGGGGCAAAAGCCTTGGGGGAAGGAATGTTCCAGTGGTGCATAAGGAACAGAGAGAAGACCAGTGTTGGCCAGAGTATGGTGGGAAAGGGAAGATTGGTAGAAAGTGAGTTCAGACACAGAGGTGGCAGCTGAGCATGGACAGTCTTACAGGCAGTGGTAAGGAGTTTGCATTTTATTCCAAGTGTGATGGAGGACAGTGTAGGGTTTTAAGCAGGGGAGTGAACCTGATCTGGTTTTTTATTTTGTTTCATTTTGTTTTGTTTTGTTTTTAATATCGGTGTGACTGCTGTATGGCCGATGAACTTAAGGGAACAAGAACGGAAGCAGCCGTCTAGGCAAAAAGGAATGCTGCAGAGGAGATGGAGAGAGGCAGAGAGAGTTGGGATGTGTGCTAGATATAGACAGCATGAGCATTTAATGAATGATTGGATGTCAGAATGTGGGAGAGAGGGATCTAAGTAACTTGTACGTTTGCGGGCTTGAGCATCTACGTGTGAGTTGATGACCTTTACAGAAATCAGAAGACAAAGAAAGAGTAGGTTTGGGGAGATCAAGAGTTCTTTGGACATGTTAAATTTGAGAGGCCAAATGGTATGGGATGCAATCACTTCACCAGTTGCTACTAAATCAGGTATTGGCTAGATTTCAAGTAGCGAGAAATGCCACACATTGACTGCTCCCCTTGAACCTCTGATGGCTTTCACTAAATGGGAAGGACTTGAGGGATTCAGGTGAAAATGCCATCCAGATGTTACTAGAAGAATAGCATATCCCTTTTCTTATAAGTTTGGTTTGGGGTATTTCCCTAGTATTTCTTTGAAATTAGAATCAGGGCCATTTACTCTGATTACACAGCCTCATTAGGTTAAATGACAGAGCGGATAAGACATCTTTTCTGGAGTTTATAATAGCACATGCCAAGTCTCTTTGAGTGAGTGAGAGTGTGTGTGTGTGTGTGTGCACGCACATGTGCGCACACATATGCACTTAGCATTTGAAAACACCATATGGACCACCATACCTTCCACTGAGTAAAGCATGCTATCACCAAGTTTCTTTCTTCAGTTTTCAGTTCTATCGCATAAGCAGTTCTATTCATTCACTCATTCTTTTTTTTTTTAATGTGTAAATTAAGTATGATTTCTTTCCACTTGCTAGCCACTGGACTACCTAGATATTAGTAATACAAGGATGAATAAGACATAGGTTTCCGTGCAAGGAACTTAGAGGCTGTACAAAATCAAAGTCTGTAGTGGAGAAGAGAGCAGGTAATCAACCATTATAACTAAACACGTAGACATGTGCTATGCCCATAGGAGGGTCATCTCATCCATCCTGAGGGCCACGGAAGTCGCAGAAGAGGTAACTAGACTCAAGTGTCAAGAGACGTGTTACAGTTCTGATGAATGAGGATGGGAAGAGCAGCCAGTCACAAGGAATAGCTTATACCAAGGCCTGAGAGGGGAAGAAATATGCTGAGAGACCTGTTAAGAGGGCACGTGAAATTATGACACAAAGTCACAGACTGTATGTAGGTTGGACAGTCAATCGGAGATAATTGAGCGTAATGCTCTTCCAGATTTCCTCTGACTTCAAACCTTGAGGCCTTCTTCCAAGTCTAGTCTATTGGTGAACACTTCACACTTGCTCCTCGGAGCTCTGTGAAGTAGCCATTTCACTCACTGTTTTACTTATGAGTCAGCTGAGCTTCCCTTGGGGCTTTAGTTACCTTGTTATAAAGTGTGATCCAGGTGTCTTTGCTCTGACTTATTATCATCTCCTCTTAGTCTGTACGACTGTGAGGGGAATTCTGATGGGGTAGGAAGGAGCTAGACCAGGACTTGGGAACTTGGAGTTTTATGCCAGTCCTTCCACTAACGTCATGATTTTGGAAATGTTGGAGGCCTCAGTTTCTTCATCTGGGGAAAAAAAAAAAAAAAACACATAGGGTTGCATTGGGTGAGAGATCTCTACAGTCTCTTGTAATTCTACTACTCTGCAATCTGTGAACTGTTCAGAGTGCCATCGAATGGGTGCTACTAAATCATCATATTCCTAAAGGAGACTCCAGTAAATCATTGACTTAATATCTGACCCAAACAAGCAGACAGTAATGGAGGTCAGGCACCGTGCTCATTAAGCCATTACCTTAAATCTCATCCTGGGTCGTCTTCACACAGGCTTACAAAGTGGATAGTTCCCTAATTTTACAACAAAGAAAAATTCAGGAGATGGGTAAACTAGTCAAATTCCATTTACGTAAATATGAAATTCTTAGTTTGGTTGTTCGCTGTGGAGTTGGCTTGAATCCTGTGAGAGGCGTTGCGGCAGTGGAAATGGTCCACACTCTGTGAAGTTGAGCAGCGTCACCCCCACCCATGTAGCGACACTCTGCGTGCTCCGACCTGAATGGGTGTCCTCCCATTTCCCTCCCTTGACTGTGAACAGCTCAGGGAAAGAGCAGCGCCTCAGCCCTTGAACGACTGGCACAGTGCCTTACTCATAGTGGGCATTCAGGAAATGTTGGTTAATTATTCACTGAATGCCTCAATAATGGAATCCAGAAATCAGGAAGTGAATAGGGAGATGAATGCCAAAGCATGTAAAATCTGCATTCCTCCAGAGAAGCAAAGGGAAAGCATGTTGCAGGAACGGCTGTCAGAGCAGCAGGCAGAGCCCTCCTGACTATTTTTTCCTTTGCTGTGACATCTCTCCATTTGTGATTTCCTCTGATTTGCTCCCTCTTCAGCCCGAGCCTCTGCTACTCTCTCTTGATTTCAACTCCGTCCAATATTGCTTGTTACCATTTGGGTGCCATCTGGACCACAAGAGTAGCCTCTCCAAGAAAGACACCGCAGCAAAGAAAGAGATGACTGGCTGTCTGAGAAGTTCCCCTGCCCTCCTCCCCAAAAGTGTGTTGAGATGTTGTCATCCTGCTGACAGGAGCCAATTTCGCATTACTGTGATTCTAATTCACTCCCTTTTCAAAGGACTGAACTGATGCCAAATCTTGTTAGGAGTTTCTGCAAAAGCCTTGAGTTTTTGCTAATGTGGAACTAGAATAATAGATCTTTAAAAGGAGAGAGGAGAAAGGAAGAAATAATTAAAAACAAATAATTATAAGCTTTGGGAAACCATTCCCCTTGGTTTCTCATTTTCTCTGTACATTTATACCTACCCAGGTCTGTTTGTTCTGTTGACAGCCATCAGCGCAGTAAAGCCCTCTTGCAGCCTGCCCCTTTCCCTGACAAAGGAGCTAAAGGACAGAGACACCATATTCTAAAGTCCTCCTTGTCAGACATCAGATCTTTGGGGTGAGGTCGAGGCTTGGGACCAGGATCTAGAGCCCAGGAAGCTTGTACGAGTGTAAAAGCATGAATCATTCCTAGTGCCCCTAGAGAAGCTTGATGTCTAGGGTGGTGTTTTCCATGTTTCTTCTTAATCCCCATCACTGGCCCCATTTTGGCTGTCATCAGAGGTTATCACCATCATCATCTCTCGTTATGATCACTGGCCTCTATCCTCATGATCACAGCATTGTCACATCAAATCCCCCAACACCAGCACTGCCACCTCTCAGAATATCCTCTGCTTGCAGCTTCCTTAACCCCTCAGGATTAGTGTTTAATAATAAAGACAATCGTAGTAGTAATCCCTGGCCTGCATCGCTTTGTTACTCTGAATCGGGTACTTTATACTAAGGGCTTTATGCAAATTATCTTATGTATAATACCAGTCATATGATAATTGCCAGTTTTCTACCTCCTTCATGTGATGTAAGGGCAAGGACTCTCTCGCAGCATAGTTGCTCAATAAATAGATGTGGAGTGAATGAGGGAGTGCTTGTCACAGTCCTAGGATAGTCCTCAAGCCAAACACCACCGGCACCATCCTTTTCCAGCATCACGAGGAGTAGCTCCTTCCCTGTGTCACTGTTGCTGAGATCAAACTCACTCAGCTAGTCGTGTCTCAGTGCATAAGCATCAGCGGCCTGCCATTGGTGACACCAACCCCATCCTTCTGTTTATTTTCAAGAAAATAAAGGATGTGTTTTGTTAAACCAGGCCATAAAAGCATGGAGTTGCCATTTGAGTTTTGAAATAGGTGTAAGGGGTGGAAAAGAAGAAGAGCAGAGAACAGAAGGGCATCGGGTCCATGGAGTAATGGGGCTGACTCTCAGGACAGTCCAGCCTTGCCAGTGTTAAATCGGGGGGCCGGAGGGGGGGTGTGTGAACGTGCAGGAGCAGGAAACTGCTTGGACCAGTGTCTGCTCTGCGAAGCCCATGCCGCACCTTCAGCTTCTCCTCCACATGGCGTCACCCCTTCCCAGGACCAGACTTGAGCAATGGGTTGGAACCTGCCTACCCTCACCCAGCAAATAATCCCACGGCTATATTATTCCTACCTTCTTCCTTTCGTCCCAAGTCCTTCCTTCTCTCCAGCTCTCTCACTCTCTTTCCTTCTCTCTCTCTTCCTCTCTTCATTCTTCCTTCCTCTTGGTTCCTGTCCCTCTCCCTCCCATCCTTCCTTCCCTTTCTGTAATTTTGGAGCGGGAACTGACATCCATTGAGATTTCACTCTGCCAGTGGCTGGGCTAATTCTTTTCCTACACATCAGTCTTCTCACTGTTTCCTCTCAGCAAGCGTTGTTATCCTTACATTATAAGCATTATTGTCCTGATTTTACAAAGGAGAAAACTGAGGCTCAGGGTGATGAAGACATTTACCCAAGGGGATGCCAGTGATGAAGCAGGATGCCTCCTTTTCCACTCGCCTACCCTGCTTCTCCTAAAGACATCAGGTTTCTCAATTTAAAGTATCCGTTGTTTTCAAATGCAAGCAAATTAGTATTCTTGATATTAGATTAAAGTGGGGAAGCTCACAACTTCAGAGTCATATTCCTTCGCCACAGCTGTCCCCTGTCAAATTAGCTGTTAGCTTGTTCAGGTCAGCTTAGCGCCCTGACCTATGTCCAAGGGGGTCCTCCTTTCTCAAAACACCTGCATAAAACACCAGCAAATTCCTTTCATCGCCAGTCCTGTCTTGACTTTCTCTTTGCATTTTAAGAAAGGCAGTTTCAAGGACCCTCTTAACTTTTCAGAAGCCAAATGTAAATATTTCATTGTCCAAGGCTTTGTGGAGATACTACATTTGCATGCACTTCAAAGGGAAGATGTAACTTTCATTATAAGGTCTAAGCATCTCCTTCCACCCTCTAACTTTCTGGATAACTTTTGAGACCTTCCTGATAATGGTAGCTGGGGGAAGGAGGGCTATGAGCTGCTAAAATGAGGAATTAAAAGCAACTTTTTAATCACTACAGAGACAAATCCTCAAAGCAGCACCAGTTTCTGTATTATTAGATCAAGGCATTGCATCCAGTAAGACCACTGAGCCCCACATCTCAGTAGAACTGGAACATTTTGACCTAAATGGGATTCCATTTTGTTAGAATGAGGATGAGACTTCGTGGATTTCCACTTGAAACATGAATATCAACTTTCTTTCAGAAGCCCCACAAATGCCTAGTTCTGGCTTAGCCTAAGGCAATGGCGGGGATAGGAAACAGCATTTACATCCAGAAGGAAGCTGTTATTTTTGCAAACTGAGTTTGATTTCATGGTGCTGTCTAGACATAGCAAAGAATTCAGTTCTCCCATAGAACCTTTCCAATCAATGCAAAGACAGGATATTCTTTGAAAGAATAGAAGAGACTACATAAGAAGGAATATGTCTAGTATTTAGAAAAAACTCAGGCAACCAGAAACATCTAGAGCTGAGCTATCCCGTAGAGTTGCCGCTAGCCACATGTGGCTATTTAAATTGAAATGAATAAAAATGAAATAAACTTAGAACTTCATTTCATCAGTCGCACTGGCCATACAGTAGCCACTTGTGGCTCCTGGCTACCGTATTGGGCAGTGCGGCTATAGATCTGTACATCATCACGGAGTCCTATTAAACAGTACTGCTCTTGGGGGAAATCATCGACTAGCATTAGTTTCTAGTCCCCATTTCAACTTCCCCACCACTCCCTTGGTTTCTCAATTACCAAACAGATTTTCCTGTCTTTCTCTGCCTGGAAGTAGGAAAACGGTTGTTTACTGTTGGCTAAAGGTGATGGAGAACATAAACTCCTAGGTACCCCACAAGGAATTTGTCTTCATTAGCATGTGTCTTCCTTTGTCAAATCACTCACCATGGAAAGGCACATTCATCCAAACGCCTGGAATCACTAGGTGCCTTAATAGTACCCACCTTTGTGCAGGCACAAATCACTTCAGTTAATCCATTTCTCCCGAGCTTTCGAAAGGGATCGTTGAATTCATTCGTTTGCGACATCAGCCTGAGTTCTGAGTTTAGATCTGGAGCCTTGTGTCCTCCCTGTTCCACTCCTGTTTCACCCCCAAGCCAGAATGATTATATCTCCTGGCTCACTCTGAGCTTCAGCAGAGCAGGGACCATATATTATTCTTTGTAGCTCCAGTGCCTAGCCAGGACCCAGCATGTGGAAAGTGCCCAGTGTTTGTTAAAGAAATTAATTAATCAATTACATAATCAATCAAGATGCCTTCAGTTTTCCCAGTAGGACTTTCACTGTTCTGCTGAGAGTTAATTCCTCAATACAGCGATTAGCAAATATGGCTGCACGTTACAATCACCTGGGGAGCTTTTAAAACTTACTGACGCTAGGGCCTCACCCAGACCAAGAGAATCCAGATCTCGGATGGCGGGTCTCAGGCACCAGTAGCTTTATGTAAAAGCTCCCCTAAAGGATTACACTGTACAGCCAGGGGTGAGAACCACTGCAGATTTCTGATTTGCCGGCCAATAAGTAAGTTTTCCCCCTTTTTGACATGTTCACCCCAAGTCCCATCTAATCCACTGTCACTTTTGCTGCAAGAGTCACATGAGTTTGGTCTTAATAGTTACCTTACTCAGTTATGGGACAGTAATCTCCCCGGGGAAGCTTTATTCGAATGTCTTAATGAACATTCAGGATAGAACTGTGTTGAAACAAAACAGAAGAATCTTTTCCTTTCAATCCTCACTGGAAGTTTAAGTTGTGGGTACAACTTGATGTCTTGTTGAGTGTTTAAAAGCAGAGAACAAAAGCTGCATGCATGCTATCACAGTAAGTATAGAAAAAAGAAAAAAAATGCTTGAGGATAAATGAACTAAAACTCTAGTAGTTACTGTAGAAGCAAAAGTTGGGGATGTGGGGAGATTAGAGAATGGGGTCCAAGTAAAGTGGGAAGAACTTCCCCACTAGCTGGATGAGGTGCACTGGGTGTTACAAAGCCTGCCTCAGACAAGAGGAAAGAGCACTGAGAAATGACTGAGGCAGGGTCAAAACAGGCAGATAACCACAAATGCCAGGGACAAAATGTATGGCGGGAAAAAGATGATTAGGGAAGGCTGTAGCCAGCACTGAAATTAGAGGGAAAAGATTGGGTCAAGAATGGGTGAAAGGGTTCAGGACTAAGGCTGGTAAGTGTTGGGCAACCTTGTATAGAGGGTCTTATCTGTGTTCTCCAGCAGGGGAGCTTTCTAAAGAGGGGCTCTGGCAAGATTTTTGTTTCTTCTTCCTCTTTCTTTTCCCAAGTATCACATAATAATAGTTTCCTAACATTAAAAAATATGTGCCTGTGCATTGAAAAATGAGCCAAAAGAAATAGGATGAAAAGATACTGATAATAACTACTATTTATTGAGCACCTACTATGTGCTAAACAGCAACTAATAGTTTGCACCCACATCTCAGTTAATCTTCTCAGTGAACCTGAGATGTTGTCATCATTATCTTCTCCACGTTAAAGATGAGAAAACAGAGGTTAATTGGCTTGTCCAGGGGCCCAGCCATGATTCAATTTGTACGTGTGTGACTCCAAAGAGATGAATTTGCTCGCACACCCAGACCAAACTCCATCTGAATTTACGGAAATCACCTCATCACACCCCACATCCACACCTCACCAAAGGCCACCTCTTCTGTCATCAAGAAAGTGATGGGCTCGTGCCAACGCTGGTTATCCTCACACATTTTCATTATGTGGTGGGGGTTTTTATGAGACTCTACCACAGGCTGTTTTTCAAATTTATTTAATTCATCCATCATGCTCTGAAGCCATTTGCTTTTTTATATTGGACAGATGTAATGAGATTTTGGACACTAAAAAATGTTTTTATTAAAAGTTATGACCCAGAGCTAGTTGGTAGGGACTGTGCCATAAATCCCTGGAAGTGTGAGTATTTATAAAGGATGTAGCGACATAACCTTAACCTTTTAGGCCACTCGGTAGATTATAGGATCACTTAGACTAATATTGTCTCGCCACCTCTCCGCACCTCTGGCCAAATAATAATGATCATTTATGTGGTTATCTGATGTGCTTGTTCATGCTCTCCTCTTAGCCACAGTTGACTCTGGGGGAACCAGAGCCCGGTGGAAGCAGGTGGTTGATGACAGAATTCGCTGGTGGTTGGCCCGAAGGCCCTGCCGTGGTGGGCACAAGCACACTGGCTCTGCTCTGCAGCCTCATAACTGGAGCTGAGCGACGTAAAGTCACATGTGCAACAGACAGAGTGAAAGTGATTTCTGACAAATGTGTATCATGAGACTCTTAGGTGATGGTTTCTCCACTCCTACGTTGCCAACAGGAAACTCTCCTCAAAATTAGGAAATGAGACAATTATTTCTGCTCGTGCATGGTAACTCTATTTTAATGTCAATAGTATCAGATTCATATTAATGTTATACTTTCTAGAAATCATCCAGAGAATAATTAGCTTGTAGTATGGACCAAGACATGGTCATTCAATCTACATATAATAGATATCATATATTGTATGTTATCTATAATAAATATTGTTGTGACTTTTAAGTTAACATTTATCAAATAGAGCCCTGGGGTGTCAGATGGTGGGCCACAGTTCCACAGAAGACTGCAAGGGGATTGAAATACAGAAGTTTATTCCTCCCAGGTCCTGGAGGAGGGGCCACGTGGAGGGGTCAAGGCCAGAGAGAGAGCAGCTGGACGTAGGGACATGCCTCTATTAGGGCCCATGGGGGCAATGCCTAGGGTTCCTGGGCTAAGGCTGGGTTGGGCAAATTCAAATCAAAGAGATCAGGGTTTGGGTAAGATTATCTAAGGGGTGCATAAGGGGAAGGCCATGGGAGGCGAGGGAGACTGCTTATCACAGGAGCCATATCAGGAACTGGTGTTTATTTGTTTCTCTGCAGGCTGTTAGCTAGGACATGCCTCACTGGAGGGGCTCGTGTCATTTTGTGCAGGCCACTTGGGCACACGAAATGGATGCTGAGGCAGCAATATTACAGAGTCGTTTAGCCAAACTCTCAACGTTATAAACAACAAAATAAAACATTAAAACAATTAGATTCGGTCAACTGCCAGCTGCGTTTAAAACATGCATGCATTCATATGTTTTTGAGCACAGCTGTGTGCCAGATCCCCTGTGAGCTGCTGGGGATTTGGGAGTGAGTACAGTGTGGTCCCTGCTTTCGGAAGCTCACCGTGCAGCCAGCACAGATGATGTGCTCTTATTCTCAGAGGAGGATTTGCAGCTCACACAATCCCGGGAAGCTTCATGGAAGAGGTGGCCTTTCCTCTGGGGTGGAGGAATTGGATGAGCTTTGAGCTTGCAGGGATGAGGAGAAGAGCATTTCAAGCAGAGGGGGCAGCATGTGCAAAGGCACTTACAAAACGAGCTGTTCACGGGCTACTCTAAAGAGTTTAGTTTGGCTAAAGCACATCACGTTTATTTTTCTTTTAAAACAAAAATCTCAAGGACAAACATTATGCTCTTATCTGTTGCCACTGTCAAGACTAGCCAGGTAAAGTCTGTAATTTCAGGAAGAGGAACTTACTTACACACGTACCATTGCTGTGTTTCCTAACGAGGCCCATGTTTGGGGATCTGCGTGCCCTAGAAACATATCCCAGGGTGTTCACAGTACTTGGGCCACCGCTCCTGCCGACAGACTGGGAGAGTGTACGTCCTATACAGATCCATCATCATTACACTCATGCATCCATGTCATGTGTGCGTCATTCCCTTCATCCTCATTCATCATCCTTTGCACTTGCAGAATGGCCATGTGATTGAGCATTTTGAAGAACGGTTTGCCGCAGCCACCCCGGTAAGAATGAGAGGGCCCTTCTGGGGAACTGTTTCGTGTCATTGTCATCCCATCATTCATGCCATCCATGCTCATGAGTCGTGCCTTGTGGTTACAGAACAGAAACCTGCCGATGGACTTCGATGAGATTTTTGAGGCAACACAGGTAAGGCCTCCAGGCTCTTGTTAAGTGAGGGCTGTTCCCGTCATGCTCATGCTTTCCATGTTGTCCTCACCCAGCCTGCGTGAATGGCAGGCGCCCTGCTCTGCTCTGCTCTGCTCTAATAGGAAGACTATTGGCGGGCCTGTGATACGGTCACATAGTGTGTGTGTGTGTGTGTGTGTGTGTGTGTGTGTGTGAAAGAGAGAGAGAGAGAGAGAGAGAGAAAGGGGCACTCTCGTTTCATTCAACAAATATTTTTCAAGCTCCTGGCATGTCCCTGGCATTGTGATAAATGCTGGAGATGTCATGTGGAGGAAGACCCGGTCTGTCCTCAGGAAGTTCCTATTATGACACAGTACAGCATTGCATAGCATTGCTAGGATAAGGTAGGGTAGGGAGGGATATAGTAGGAGTGGAGGATAAGGTCCTGCAGCCTGGGGAAGCGTAGTTTAGTGCAACACAGTATAGTGGGTATTCAGACACAGGAGCAGGATGTGCCAGGTGCACCACTGGAACCAAAGACAGGCCAGACTGCACTTTAATCGGGATGCCCTAGAACAGATGCACTGGTTTATAACCAATATTCATACAGATTAGCGTTCAAACCAATGAATTTGGAATCTCTAGGGTGTGAACCAGGCATCAATATTTCCCCCACCCCAGTTATTTCAATGGGTCGCCAAAGTTGAGAGCCACTGAAATAAGAGTGTCTCATAAGCTGTTCTGGGCAGTGGGATGGAGAACAAACTGAGGTAGGAAACACTTTCCTGGGGTGGTGGGGAATAGTCCTCTAATTTTTGTCCTGAAGGATGAGTGGTAAAGGCACTGGGGAAAGGAATGAGTGTTTTAAGTAGGAGGCAGCGCGTGTGCAAAGGCCCTGAGCCCTGAGATGGTGCGTCCTTTACAACCCCTGGTGCTTCTCTGCTCCATGACACTGCCCTGATTGTGTCTATAGGCCTGTCTTTCCATCAAATCACCAGCTCTTGAGAGCAGAAGCAGGAATGTGCCTTACTCGCCCCTGTATCCCTTTGCACAGGAGCTGATGTACAGTAGGGGCTCCATACTTTTCCTAAATAAAGGAGCTCCCGATATCAAAACATAGGGAGTGGGTCTGTGAGAATGTGTTTTGAAGGACATCTCAGCCTTCACCCATGGCGCCTTCAGAATTTCTCTATGGGAGGGGCCTAGGAGTCTAGTTGCAGTCGTCTAGTTGAACATAGGATCCGGGGACCTGGAAATAGCAGTTGTATAGCACGTCAGATATTCTTGTGAAAACGTCACTTGTTTGTATCCAAGAATGGCTGGGGAAGGAGGAGGCCTGATGGAGATACTCAGGGGCTTCTCCTTCCACAGACAAGCTACTTGTCACATCCCCTTCACTGGCCTTGGCCGCTTCCAGTGTGACTCTGCTTACCCTGGAAAATGCCCGAAGCCTAAGTTAGGAGCGGAATCTGCTCTCAACGGCCACCTCTGTCTTTACCTAAAGACATCTGCAGTACCAGTAATGGAAGGAAAGGCACGTAGTCATCTCGAGCCAACGGCCTTCCAGGTGATTTCTACAGATGGATGAGCGTCATGCCAGACCTTTTAGCAATGCTGGTTTCTGCTTAGAAAACATTCCGGAGCTGGACTTGCACCATGTCGGAAGGCTAACAAGGGCTCTGCAAAGTGATAGATAAACGAGATACTGCTTGGTCCGAAGGTCACATCCAGCTTCTTTTAGCTGACTGGTCAGAGGCAAGTCACTTAGCCTCTTGGTCTCAGCTCATCTGCAAAACATAGATAGTGAGACACCCATGCTGCCAAATTCATAGGGCTCAGTGCACGTCAAACATGATGATATAAGTATTGCAAAGTGTATTGTAAACAGTAAAGTGATTTACTAATGTGAACGATTACTTTTATTCTCTTGAGGCTGTTAAATGATTAATTAGGACAATATTATCAGATGGAACATGGCTTACTATGTTATAAATAAAAGGACTGAAGTTAAGGGGGGAAGGGAAGTTGTGAAAATAGATATTATTCCAGATTCTCAATTACATATGGTTATTAGAATTACTTTTAATTTTATGGGCTAAGAATCCCTTTTCTCTGCAAAATTTAATTTAACTTAAGGTTCTATTTAAACAGCAAATCAAATGGAATGAATTAGTAATCTGTGTTTTGTGCCTCTGCATGTTTTTCTCATTTAATCCTTGAGTGAGAAATCATCTGGCAAAAAAAGGAAAGTCTAGATCTCAAGAATGAAGGTTATTTTAAAAGTCGTGCTTAAGGAGAAAATTAGCCAGTAAACTATATTTATGATATTAGTAAAAGCGTACCACGAGTTCAACACATTTGAATCGTAAATTGTGTGACTTAATTATTAACTTCATTTTAATATTTTCCTACCACTGAAAATAGTTGTGGACCATTTTCAAAGCATTGAGTTCCACTTGCGAGAAAGCCCACCAGCTTCATTTGAATTAAATAGAATTATTACTTATATGAATTTGGGAGAGAGTCTAAAGGATTTGTATAGTTTCATGAAATAATGTAAAAAATTGATAACAAGCTAACGAAGGCTTACCAAAGACAAGCAGCCAGATTTGGGGGAGCGCCCTGCATGCCGGCCACGTCATTACCATCGCATAGTTCTGGGCTGTTATCCTGTGAGAGAATCAAGGTAGTCAAGTGTTGGCAGAAAAGACTGTGAAACGCACCAAGGGTCACCACTGTCCACTTCGGCTTCCTCTCCTGCCGCCTCTCCACCATCACGCTGGTCCCACCAAACTCCTGAGACACCCACCTGCTCAGGTTGTTCCAGGCCCCTGTCCCCTTTGGTCATGTACTTGCATCTGCCTGGATTGCCTCTCCTCTTGGTTGCCTGGCTAACTTCTCCTCTTCTTCAGGATTCAGAGTAGGGCCTTTTCCTTGAGAAAACCTTTATTAAATTTCTTTGCCAAAATCTGGCTGGGTCCCTTCTAGATCTCCCCAGTGTCCCAGAGAGACCTCTGTCACCATGCCTGCCACATGACCTTGAAATAATCTCTATCTATGGGTTGTCCCCACCAGACTGGAAGCTCCCTGCAGGCTGGAACCTGGCATTTCTCATGATTATGTTCCCAGCACCTAACAGGTGTTCAGTGTTGAGGAAAAACATCGCTTGGTTGACAAGGACATGGATATGAATAGAGCTGTACTTGGTGCCAGGCACCGTTTTTCCATCTGAAAGCTTACAGGGAAGAGTTGAAAGTGAGTTAGCCAGGCTAAGCTTCTTGCAGCCAGAAGAGCCTTTTGTACTTTGTAAACCAGACGTAGCCAAACTTCAAAGAAAGTCCTGCTATTAATAGTGTCAATTAATCTGCAGAGGAGATATTACCATGTCTGCAGTCCCAGTGAAGGAACCGCAGCCCTGAGGAGTGGCAGAGATTGAAGTGGCAGGACCCAAACGTCGGCCCCGTTGTGGGATCTCTCCCAGCCCCCAGGGCTCACTTACCTGTCAGTAGGAGAGAACATTCTTTACTTGGTTGTGAATCATAGAGATCCAGTCCCGCCTGGTTAGAGCCCAGCTCAAGTGCATGGTAGGCAGGCAGACGCTCCCTGTCCTTCCATTGAAGGGTGTTTTTAGGTTTCCCCGATTAGAAGCTATTACTTATAAACCAAAGAGGAGCAGAAAGTGGTTTTTCCTCAGTGAGCCGGTTTGCACAAAGCATATGATTATATAGTTTAAATCAGGCTGTTGGATCCTGGCCATAGACTCCCAGCAGTCTCTGACGCTGGAAGTGTATGCAGATTAGTGTCTAAGTGTAACTTAAAGGGTTTCTTCCACAGCTGTGGCTGGCACCGCTCAGGCACTGCTGTATGATGGATGGGAATACAGAAGATACAGTGTCTGCAGTGATGGAGTTCCTAGGAGTGATTGATAGTGTATATACTGGGCTAGTTGTGATGCCCTTCCTGGTATTAAATGATATGTTTTCTTTCCCTCCAACTACATTTTTTATTCTAAAGACAGACTCCTTCAGCGGCTGTCATTTGACTGCATGGTCGATGTGCAGAAAATTCAAGTCCTGGCCTGGGTGACCTGGAGGTCACCTCTGCGAGGCTCAGTTTATCTATCTGCAAAATGGGGATGATGATTCCTGCCTCTCAGGGTTATTGTCATTGGGAGCCTTTACTGAGAAGAGGCCATGAAGTCGTGTGTTACGAAGCACACGAAAGGCGTTTTGTACGCATGGATACACTCATGAGAAAAAAACCAAACAAATGTTAGGGCTGCCTTCTTGCCTTTATCTCCTGAAGAAGAGAGACAGTGCTGGCAGTGATGGTAACTCCATGTGAAGTGGTGTTATTGTTTATGGGAGATGGCCACGGCCGAATCTCCTCGACTGAGCAAGGATAAACAGGCACGCCGAAACGAGAATGAATTCTGGCCACATCCCAGGTGTTTTTAGGATCCTGAGGTGCAGTAATGACCAAAAGGGCTTCTTGTTTATGTAGACATGTTGCAAAAGAGAAATATTTTTCCTCACGACATACTGTTTTTAAAGCAGTGCTTAGCAGCAGCAGCAGCGTTCCTTGTGGTTACGTCATTCTCTTCTTGTCTTTTCAGGCTGTGACCCAATTAGAACTTTTTGGGGACATGTCCACCCCTCCTGATATAACCTCTCCCCCCGTAAGTATGCACTGCCCTCTGAGCCCTGCCTCCCTTTCCTTCCCTTCTTTCGTCTCATAGCGGCAAGACTATGGGATTTGGGGAAAAGAGACCTTCTGGTGGATTTCCACTGACTCTTTCAAGCTGTGTGATTTGGGCAAGTTAACTAGCCATTCTAAACCTCAATCTCTGCTATTTTTTAAAAAGGAATTATGATACTTGCTTCTGCTTTGAGAAATAAATGGAACCGTGCATCAGCAGTTATATAAGATCACCTGGGTACTTGCTTTTTGCTGGGCAATGGACAGACCCAGGAATGGGATGTAGTCGCTGCCTGCAAGGAGCGCATGGTCTAGTTGGGGATGTGGGCAAGAAACGCAACAGGACCACAGACATTTGGCATTTGACAGCAGCTGCCAGCTGCCCACACTGCCAGGCGGTCAGCCAGTCAAGGGAGCACCTTCTCCCCGACTCCTTTCTGCCCTTCCCTCTCTCCTTTCTTCCTTTCCTCTATGCCTCTTCTTTTTCCTCCCTCCCCCTGCCACCTTCCCACCTGCCTGCTAGCTTTGCGGAGCTTCTCACAAAGCTTTGGATTCCCAGCTCCACATTCAGCCAGGGTATCTCAGTCATTGCTTATAAGGAGGCAAAGATTGTAGGAAGCCCTCATTTGAAAATGAAAAGAAGGAAAAAAGGAATTATTATAAAACCGAAGCAAAATAGAAACCCAGTGCTTTGAGAACTGGATGCATTCAAAGACCACCCTGCAGCCACTGCAACAGCAGAGCCTGCTGAGATGGCCCCTCTACCTCCTCTGCACCCACTCCCCAGCGGCAGGCAGGGGGCAGCCAGCCACAGCTGTGCCAGCTGAAGCTGCTGGGAGGGGGCAGCTCCTCTGGGCACCGTGCATTTGTGCAGACTGAGGGATGGTGCTATGGTTCATTGGCGCGATGCGTCTCACAGAGAAAGGCTGTAACCTCGCCACTAAGGACAGATGGCACAGACTCTGCTGCCCACAGCTGCCGCCAGGGAATCTAGGCACAGCTGTTCTGCTCCCAACCCCTGATGTCCAGAGCAGCAGTGAAGGAGGGGACCGCAGCTCCTGCCTCCAGGGACGCTGGACGGCTCGAGAGAACCTCATTCTCTCCTTTATCCCTGAGGGGAACAGCTGTGTCCTGGGCACTTGGCATCTCAGAACCGGAGGACTCTGGAGCTAGAAAGGCCTAAAGAGATCTTCTAACCTCATTTCCTTCGTTTTACAGATGAGCACACTGAGTCCCAGAGAGGGCGTGTTACTCACCCAGTGTCACACAGGGGAAAAGAGAATGACGTTGACTGTGTTTAAAAGTGCTAGTGCAGCATCTCATGGCTGAGTTTCTGGCCCTGAACCCCAGTGCAGTCCAAATGGGTATTATCCTCGGAACAATGCCGTTCTTCCCCAAGCTGCTAGTTTAAAAGTGACCTCGTCTCATTGCCATGGTTTCAGGATTAATTGCTTGCCCCAGTCTATCCCGAGGGGAAAAAAATAAGGATATCATGGTATCAAATTGACATACTCTATAGGCAAAATGCCTCTGTAAATGGGTGTAGCCCTTTAAAAGGAAACTGCGCACTAATGTTTTTATCTCAGTGCCCCTCACTTTACCCAACAGTTCATGCCGCAGACCTTTCTGGAATCTGGAATTCCTGCTTGGGCCAGGCACTATCGAGTTTGCAGCTGCTCAGGCGTTGTTGTTTTGGGGGTTTCTTTTTGTTGTTGTTGTTTGGGGGGGGCTGAAAGGGGTCCGTTGTTGTTTTTATCATCTTCTTGAAAATATTTACTTATTTTTGCAAGTGAAGAGAAGATTCAGGCCAAATTCTGGGAGGCACCAGGGTACAGGCTCTCTGTTCCAGTTGCTAAGCACTATTTATTCATTTAGTCAGCTGTTAATTGACCATGTATTAAGTGACAAGCCCTGAGCTGGGCACACAGTAGGTCCTGAGTGGGTGTATGTCACTTTGAATTGATCACGTCTAAAGGATGAAAGCCAGATATTATGGAATAATTCAAGGGCCCGAAAACACCCCTCCGGGGTTGGGACTCAATCTAAATAGCCACGATACTGGCAAACGTCATCCTTTGCTGAGCACCTACTATATGTCTCAGAATGGTGCCAGCCGCTGTACGTGCACGATCTCATTTACTCCTCCCAACAGCTCAAGAGGTACGTATCATGTTGCTCATTTTACAGTTAATCTGTGTCACCGGCTCATGGTCTGCACCCCACCTAAGTGGTCTGGACCGCGGCTCGTTTCTGCAGCACACGCACACACTCCACTCCTGCACCTGCCGCCTCGCATGCTTGATGACTGCCGAGCTCCCCCCCCCCCAGGACCCTCACGCACCCTCTGTCTCTCTCTCTGACAGACTCCTGCGACTCCAGGTGATGCCTTCATCCCGTCTTCATCTCAGACGCTTCCAGCGAGTGCAGACATGTTTGGTTCTGTACCTTTCGGCACTGCTGCTGTACCCTCAGGTAAGCCGTCTTCCACCTGCTTCCCTTCCTCCTTCGGCCTCCATCAAGAAAGAGAAAGAATTGACTGAACCAGCTGCCAGATTATGCCACAACCCCTGTGGAACCACCACTCTCTCCTTGTGACTCTTCAGGTGACACTGAGAAGTTGCCAGGGGTGAGGCGGGAAGGCTGGTATTTACAAAGGTCTGCTGTACTGCTGGCATTCAATGATGTCTTTCACCTGGAAAGTTCAAGATTCTGGGTTACTGAGGTATATAGCTTTAGAGAGCTTGGTGCACACACAGCCATGCAAGTCAGTTTCTTCCTGTCTATTTCAGCCAGAAGGAAAAAAGCTGGTCAGTGGGAAGGAGGTGAGTCAGATCTCCACACACCTCGAGATCTGACTCATAGATGGGATCTGTCTCATTTGATGGAGATTCAAGGATGGCGAGATTCCCCATACAAGAAACCTAAGGGACAAAGCAAACTGCTAACAGTGAATTGGGAGGGTGATGGAGCTCTTAGTGATTTAGAAACCATTTGTTCTTTTTTCCAAATATTTTTAAAAACGTGTATACTACTTTCACAGCAGAGTAAAAATATATAGTGTTTCAGGTGAGTTACAAATTGGTGGGGTCGCTGGCATCTTGTTTCCATGTGGTCAGGCTCTCCATGCAGCCAGTCCTTTCTACTTGGACATGACCAAAGCTGGTATCACTTCTGCTTTTTACATACGTGGGAACCTGAAGGACTTTGCTTTCTTTTTTATTTTTTTTAATTAAAGTTTATTGGGGTGACAATTGTTAATAAACTTACATAGGTTTCAGGTGTACAATCCTGTAATACATCATCTCTATATCACATTGTGTGTTAAACCCAGAAGAAGTTTACTTTCTTTACGTATTTGAAGTTTGTGGCTTCATCTCTCTTTTTCTACTTTGTTTTCATAAATGGCAAATAGAGTTTAAATACTTCAGAATACAAATCTTGCAATTTTTTTTCTGTAAATAATTACTCTTAATTACATAGTGTCAGAAACAAATTCTTGCCTCCACAGATAAACCTTGTTGTTCTTCAAAGTGAATTAAAAATGTATTCCCTGTCCTGAAATAGTTCACACTTACTCCTCGTGAGCCCAGGGACCATTATGAACTTGGAGAAGCAACCGAGTTTGGTGGGCACGGATCTACTTACAATTTAGAATGTGCAAGTGGCCTACACATTTATGTAAGTGCGAAGCTTCCCACCTGAATCGGTTCCACCCACGTGTAAAATGGGATAGTGGTGATGACTGGTTTTCCTCACCTGAAACAGTTATCAAAGTTTCCTTGGAAATAGTATAATAGCACGTGTCATTTTAAAGCAGAGTAACAGTTTTCAGTCAGGAATGCACTACCTTTTTGTGTCATCAGCCTTGTGTTCAGAATACCCACGCTTTGCCCCATTATGTGACTCATGGAGATACGCTGGAGGTGATGAGGACTGTAGGCACCAAACTTACTAATTTACAGGCCTGTTCATTCCGTAGATAATCACTGCCTGCCCACTGTTCCGGGTTCTGTTCTAGGTACCTGGGGTGTGTCAGTGAATACAACAGACCCCGCCCTGCAGAGAGCCTACTTTCTACTTGAGAGACAGACAGCAACATTAAAATATGTAACATATGTAATAGGTTAGAAAATAGTAAGTGGTCTGGACAAAAACAAAAGGTAGAGTAGGGTAGGGGGGCTTTGGAGCAGGTGAAGAGCCCCTGTAAATGGAGGCTGTAGTCAGGAGGGGATCCTGCAAAGCTGAGATGTGAGCAGACTGGGAGTGTAAGGGAGAGATGCAGGAAGGTGTCAGGGTCACGTGTACTCCAGGAGAGGAGGAAGGACTTGGCCCCTCGGAGTCTCTGTTCCCTTCTCTGTGAGAGGGTGGGACTGGATGCAGTTGCCCATGTCTTCCAGCCCTTTAGATGAAAAGCACCTGAGGACCTGCCCATGCCAGGCACTGCTCGGGGTCTGCTCTGCAGCGTGTGCCAGGTGAGGGCTTTGAAGACCTGGAGTTTAGTCTTGCTGGTTGACCAGCTGTGCTACAAACTATGGACAAGCCACTTCTGCACATCCAGATTTGGTTTCTTCAGCTACTAAAAAAAAAAAAAAAAAATATATATATATATATATATATATATATATATATATATATACACACATATATATACATATATAAATGTGTATATATATGTGTGTATATATATGTATATATGTATGTGTGTTACCTCCAAGCTTCCAATTTTTAGAATGTGTATCTAAAATTAATTTTAATTAACATATTTTTGCTTTCTTACTCTACATAAGATACGCTGAAGAATAAAACTAGGCTTCAGTTGGTGTTAAAGTACCTGCCCTTTTCCTCCCGTAACTGGCCTTAAAAATCTCTGCAGCAGTGAATCTCCATCTACTGGTCCCTAATCCTAGAGCCTAGTGATGGGGGACGAGGAAGTGAACTGGGGTATGCAGCACAATGGACAGGCTGTGGGATGCTATTGTGTCCAGTGGATTAGGTTTGAATCGCAGCTCAGCCATTTATTTATAAGCTATAGACTCCTGGGCAAATTACTTAACCTGTCAGAGCCAGAGTTTCTTCATCTTTATAACTGAATTGAAAATAATACTTACCTTGCAACAATATCATGAGGATTGAATGAGACAGTTAAGTGCCTTGAAAAATGCTAGCACATTTTAGATGCTTTATGTAGAAAATGCTGTTATTACAATTATCCTGATTTCTAAAGTAGAAGAAAATATGTGCTGTCCTACCCTGTTTCCCCAAAAAGAAGACCTAGCTGGACAATTAGCTCTAACGTGTCTTTTGGAGCAAAACTTAATATGAGACCCAGTGTTACTTTACTATAATATAAGACCAGGTCTTATATAATATAATATAAGACCTAAGTCCCGGTCTTATATTAATTTTTGCTCCAAAAGTCTTATTAGAGCTGATTGTCTGGCTCGGTGTTATTTTCGGGGAAACACGGTACCTATACTATTTTTCTTTACATTTTTGAGATGTTTAAAAAATGCATATAATGAAGAGTAGGTCTTTGGCCTCTTGACTGTGCCTGGTGGAGCTGGTCTGGGTTGAGAGGGGTGGCTGGAGAATGTACTGTGTATGAACCTAGAGCCTGCCACTAACCAGCTATGTAATACTCAGCTCAATCTCTTCTGAGCCTCAGGAAACATATCTGTAAAATGGGGATCAGAATTCCACTCCATAGAGCTGTTCTTAGGATTACACAAGTTAATACATATAGTAAAACATTTAAAACAATGCCTGGCAGTGTTTACATAAGTGAGGTCTCACCTAATGTTTGCTACCCTATTCACCAGAGGCCCTGGCTCTGCTACCCATGCTGTTTGTAACTGTGGCAAACCATCCCCTCAGGAAGCTACAATTT